>NC_081315.1:4820833-5140000 GCF_026419965.1 Kogia breviceps | reverse complement strand
AATTGTTACTCAGATACATTTGTTATATAAAACTGGGAAAATAGAACAATGCTGTTTTTCTCTCTACCTTTAGTTTATAAAAAAATTACTCAATTACTCCTAAATTTTTTTACTAGGCCAAGGACTAAATGATTTTCTTCTAGGCTTATACCCTTATGTGTCATCCTCCTAAGGAATTGATCTGAAATTGTATAGATATGTGGCCATATAAACATAATCTTTAACTTATTCAATTACAATTATTATAAAAATATTTTCTGAATCCATCATTTCATTTTACACTCTCCTTTAGAAAGCAACATGTTTTGACACCATCCCTATGAGCCTGAGAATTCTGTGCATGGACATATTGGTGGATGACAGTTCTTCCTGAAATTTTATTTCCATTATTTTCCCAGACTAAGATATACAAAGTCCTGTTTTACCACACCAAAACGGAAAAGAAAAATACAGCTCTGGGAGAAATTCATGGTTATACCCCTTGGAAGTCAGAGGAAGCACGTCTATAAAGGAGCTCTTAAATTAGGAAGATAAAAGTACATGAAAGCTTGAAAACTAGAGTAGATAACACAAACCAGAGTCTGGCAAATCTGTCTGTCAACGTTCATTCCCCTTGATATGATTATATAAAGAGCTAGTTGCATTTTCCCCTTCAATTGAAAAGATAAACTTATAAAGTGAAGTAACCATGTTTATCAAGAGGGAAATAACTAGGTTTACAGGCTTTTCCACACTCAGCACCCCTGGCACATACCTATCCTTGTAGGCTACAGTGATCCTTTTAATGTCCATCAGTATTTAATTCTGGATTCAAATTCAAAATCTGAATCTGACCCCAAATTATTGATGTTAATTATTGGCAATAATGAACCTTAGGTTATTGACTACAGTGAACAAATGTATTCCTTTAAACCCAAAATAGATTGCTCTGATAAATGCTCTAGGTTTTAGCTTTTTAGTTTCACAGCCTTTCTTGAAACGTTCTATCATTCTTCTATTTAATATTACCTCAATAAAGATTGAGGTCAACCAATTTCTTAAACATATAACTTTTACTCATGTTATACAATTGCCCAGGTTCTTGTGGAATTTGTAAATCCCATTTACACAGTGGGAATTAAAGATTTCATAAGTGCATCGATCTGAGAGTTTGAGGGATAAAGAGCTATATACAAGCTTTAGCATAACATTTCTGAAAAAGATCTATAATCATTTATGAAATATACCATTTTGTTGGTGAGTTCATAATTAAAATTTGTAAAAATAGTCTTTCTTAGTGTATCTCCCTGTGTGTTACAGTTAATACTAGTAGGAAAAGAACTATCTTCCATATTACTCATGATAAATGTAAAAATCTCTTATCCCAAACCAACACAATGCCTGCACTATGGTAGAGAATGGAGACCAAAATTTTAACATAATCTCAATTTTCAATATATAATGAGAGTTTTGAAAAGTAAACTCATAAAACCTCATGAAAACTATGTAGTTGATCAGAAATAACGCTTAGGTAGAAAATGTGTATGTGTAACTCAAGTGGTCTTCAGTCTGTAGCTTTCTGTATTGGTGTTGAGGTTTTGATTCTTATGTGTATCCCAAGTCTTATGTCTACATTTTAAAGAAACACATTTGAAAATCCTCATCAGCACATACTTTCCCTCCCACACCCCATACACAAAGTGCATTTAAGATCGCAAATCCAGGTTAGTTAAGAAATTTATATTTAAATGAGTTGTATCAATATTCCATTCCATAACACAATATTGTATTTAAATATCCTATAACACAGCAGACATATCACTAGCAAATGTTTTATTAAGGAAATAAAAGATAGGGAGAGAGAGAGAAAGGCCCTAAGGGAAGCAAGAGTTAGGAGCAGGGAGGAAAGGAAATAACAAAAATAAGAAAAACAAAAGAGGAGGTAAGGAAAGGAAAATGTATTTTTAGGTGTCAAATAGTCAAATAATGTTGTAAAACTCTGCATATTTAGCATGTGGAATTGAATTACAAGACCGAAAAGTAAGGGTACATTTCAGAAATTCTTTTTTTCCTGAGAGCTAATTGTTGAAGGCAGCATCAACTCTTTAGAACATGTATCAGGAGAAAGAAAGCACAATCATATAGAATTCCACATTGCAGAAGATTTGAGGTCTCTATGTGCTTATGTTGTAAGCTTGCTGCTCTCTTTAGTTAAAGAAGGTTTGGTCATTATGCCTATGATTTATTCCTGCCCTGGTTTTTTATGATTCCCCAAAATTAAGAAGGATAATACCTAGCACAAAGTAGTGAATCTTTGCTTTTCAAAAAAGCATGTTCTTAATTCTCAGCAAACCTTCGCATAATTGATTCAAAAAGAAAAATTAACAACACACACACTGTTATTATCGTTAGAGTATTTATAATTCTAATGTACTACAAATACATTAGAATAATTATCATTTGACAAGGAGCTTGTAAAATTTGATGACACTACAGGAGTCCAAAAATAGAGAACTGAAAAGCAGTATGATTAAAAGGTAGATCTCTCATACGAGTATAAGTACACACTCACAAGACAACAACACAATGAGCTCCATGACTTCTGTGTATCACATTTTAATCTGCTCATGTAAATTACTTAAAGTCCTTTAGTAGGTGTTGGCCACTGAGCCCTAAAGACATTTTCCTTGAGCGTATTTACTTGATATTTTAGTCATCTTTCCTGACAATTTACAACTAAAAATCCATGTAATCACTTTCTGCATGCTTTGCATCTTATTGTTGCTCTACAATTGCCTTGAATATACTAAACAGTAATTATATGTGACTCTATGAGTATATTGTAATATTGCTTATGTAAAAATAAGTGACTACTTTAACAACCCCATTCAGTCCTCTCTTAGTTTCATCTTGGAGAGGTGAAATTTATTTTCTGACCTCTTAGCCTCATCCTTGGTCCTAGTCCCTCATCCCCTTTCCACACCCCCCAAACTAATTACCCTAGGTTACTATTTTCATAGTCTTAGTAACAGATGTCAATTTTTCCCAACTAAGGGGAAAGTTCTTAAGATACTGAATTCCAATATAAAAATTTCTGAAGTTTTCGAATTCTAATACAGAATCCCTTAATGGTGGATATGTAGAGGACTTTAAAGATAACTTAGTACAATCTCCAGATTTTACCAGTGATGAGTATGATGAAAGAATAACTTGCTCTTGGTCACACAGCCAATTAGGACAGAACAAAGGCTAGAATCCTCTAGAAGAGTACAGTCCTCTCATTACTTTCCCGCATGCATACATCTCTGTGCGTGCATACCAAAATAGTTCTATTTTTTTTTTTCTGTTTCTTTTCTTCTTTCTTTCTCTCTCTTTTAGAGCCAATGAGAAAGATGGTCTGTTTTTTCTTTCCACATTTGAAACATAGGTTTGTTTTCCAGTTTCATCCCCTCAGGTTTTTGCTTAACATTATGTATGCCTTAATTGAATTCATAGCCAAAAGCAATATGATCACTGAAATGAACTGAAAAACAGTGTCTATTAAACAGCACATGACACAGGCTTTGGTGGAATTATATAAGAGTTTTTTTATAATGTACTCTATATATTTCCACAGTGAACTTTTAAGTTTTCTCTGACATTTTGGCAGGTTGGCATATGAAGCAGACCAAAATATGTCATGTGACATTTCCAAAGAAGTAAAATACATGTGCTTTGATCAGCCTTCAAACAAGCTATTCAAGTGGTTCCATTGTAATTACAATTGTAGAACGACCCTCTGTTCCCAAATGTCATCTTTCATGCCCTACTATGGTGTCAGAAGCCATTATTAAAACCACTTGGGGAATTGAGGGGCTTTCAGAATATGTGTGTGTATACGTGAGTATGTGTGTGTAGAGAGCAGTGCAAGAAGGGATGATACTTGGTGTTTATATATTTACATAAAATCAATAGTCGTCACAGGAAAATAAAACATTGCAGATGAGCTGGAATACAAACATTACGGTCTAGATGTGTTGGAAGGATATTCCCAGGAACTTGGATATTTGGGAAAGAAACTGATAAATTTGGGAATAAATTGTATACAGAGTAGAAAAAAGAAAGGTCCCTCAGAAGCAAAAAATATATGTATTCTTTTCTCTCAATTTTGCTCCTGTTTAAATAGCTATTAAGAAGGTGTTTGAGTATATATACCCACAAAGTAAATATGCTTCCTGAAATAATTTCTTAAACATTGCAGAAAATCAAATTTATTATTTATTTTTCCTGATAGGAAAATAAACACGTGAATTCATTCCATCCGAGTCCCTGAAAGCACTCAGGAGTGAATCCAGCACAAAATTATTTTAGACTTCAGGAATATGACGACACATATATGTATGCATATGGATGAAAAACAATGTGTGGAATGTTATGAAATTTCTTGAATAAACATCTTTTGATGAAAAGTGTTTTATCCAACTTAAGAAAACTTAGGCTTAATTTTATGTGCTCATTCCTGTGTAAAAGTAAGTCCTGATGGCTCAAACACCTTCTTAATAGCTATTTAAACGGGAGCAAAATTGAGAGAAAAGAATATATATATTTTCTGCTTCTGAGGGACCTGTAGGTGGGACATGGGATAGTATGTGAATAATGACCCTTTGGGATGATTGATCATTTCAGTTCACAGAAAGTGTTTGTTTACAAGCTTAAGCAGTCAGAAATCTGGCGTGGTCCCCTCCCCGCCCCCTCTCCGGTTCTCTTTCCGTCAAGGGCCTTAGAGCCTCACTGAGACAAGAAGCATCACATACACTGAGAGAACTGCTAAAGGCTATGACATGCTTCCAGCCTACTCCATCTTCCATAGAACAACTGATACGTTAGACATAATAAACATTGCAGAACCTTCAGGATCTGGGCAGTGGAAGTTGAATTTGAGAACTCTCAGTTTTTTCATTATTAAATGAAGTTTTTAACCCTGGAATCTCCAAATCCATTTAACTTGACAATGTATTTAAATCATGTCAATGAGAGAGAGGGTTACACAGATTTTATAGGAACACATAGGAACTCTGATATATGCTACGCAGCACTCATATAAGAAAAATTAAGACAGCATTGTTTACGAATGATAAGTATTGCCAAGCTTTCACATTTTCTCCAAGTGCTCAAAGCACTTTTTTCCCCATCTCCAGAACAAGTTTCTGCTGCAGTGACTCCCTCTAGCAGTTTCCTGAACCGAGGAAAGAGAACGGAACACCAAACACATCCCTTCCAGTAAACAAATGGCAGGGAGAGAGAGGGAAGTTTGGCCAGGAAGATCAAAAGCACTTTCTTTTTTCTGACCGGTTGCACGGATTCCCCGTCCTTCTCCACCGGCCCCCAGCCTGTCCTCTGCTCCACTGGCTCCTCCGCCCCGTCTCCTTCCGGAGCTGCTAGCTGAGGTCTCCGGAGTGCACAGGAGCGGCGGTCCCAGCGAAGGCAAAGCTCAAGCAGCGCCCAAAGCTTTCGGTTTCTTCAGGGCTGGTTGTGACGGATCGTGGAGTCCAGTGATGCCCACGCCGACCCTCAGCCTGCGTTCCGTCGCCTTCACCGCCTAGGCTGTGACCGCAGCAGAAGCCCAGTGCCGGGGGCGGCCCCGCACCTCCCGGGGAGCTGACATGCAAAATCGTTACGTCAGATGGAGGGGCGGGGCGGGGCGGGGCGGGGCGGGGCGCTCCCGGCTTGAGTGGCAGCAGCCCGCGCTCGGGGAGGAGGCGCGAGAATCAGCCTGGTTCAGTGACTGAGACAAACTGGAGGCGAGAGGAGCGCTGCTGTCCGCTGCGCTGCCGGTGCTGAACGTGGGGCGCGGGAAGACCCGCTCTCCCGCTCCTCCAGGCGACGCCCTCTCGCACCCTCTGTGCCCTGCGGGACCCTCTTCGCCAGCTGGACCCTATCAACTTGACAAAGGCGTGCGGTAGCGGACGTGGGAGAGAGTCCTGCGTTCGCCACCTGGGCGCGAACGGGGATTGCTCTAGTTTGAGCCCAAACTATTTCCATCTTTTCCAGGCTAAGACCATCTTTTTAGTTTTTTTTTTTTTTAATTATTATTATTATCGTGATTTGCATATACACGCCGTTTAAGAATCTTTCTGGGAGACTTTGTAACTGTTGAAATAAGGTAAGAAAAAGGACATTATTATAACATTTTTACAAATGGGGGAGCAATGCAGACTGTCATACAAATATTTAAGACCAAGTTATGATTATTTTTATAATTTGGAACGGGACAGTTGGCAATGATTGCAACAATTATTTTTACTAATTACTGTTATCATTACTATTACCAGAAATAATGATTGGTGATTAGGCACTGAATTCTAGAGGGGAAGTTGAGGGCTCTGCTTTTTTTATGCGTGTGAAGTTAATGTCATCATGTTACATTTTGCTTTATAAATATAAATTTTGTAGAGCAACACTTCTTGCGTGGCTCAAGGAACAGGAACCATTCACTGCAAGTCCTCACATATGTTAGCAAATCGCATTAAATAATCAACCAACAAGTTGTTTAAAATAAATGTAACCTTAAAATATGTGAATGGACTAATCTCTGATTAATCAATATTGCCTATGGTATCTAAAGCTTAGACTGCAAAGTGCAGAGCTCTCTTCACATTATTCTGGAGGGGAGGTGGTAGGGATAGGAGCATATATACCATGCTGGGTTCATTTAGATGTGTTATACAGTAGATCCAAATAAAACTTGTGAAACTCAGTCTCTCAGAATTCTGCACCCCAAGGTCATGTGTGTTTCCAAGTTGGCAGCTGTTTGTTCTGCTGGACTAGTGAATATCATCCCCTCCCTGCCCCCTCAGGGCAGAGGTGGATGTAAATAGGAAGCTCTGATTTAATAATACAGTATTAGTTTGTATTATAGTTGCTACTGCCGTTGGTAATTGCATGGAACTGGGAAGTGTGGGCTGGGAAAATGTCTCTCTGTTTCAGCAATATTTAACCTCTTGTATGCTTAACAGAGAGCTCTTCTCTACTTGGGAGATTTTCTTTTGAAGCTACGTTCCTTTTGTCAATTGGCAGTGTGTTTTGAGTGGGTATGTATACAGAATTCAGGGCAGAAAACCACTGAACAGTACTGATCATGAAGAATTATTAAATGACAGAAGTTAGCTGGTGCTCTATGTATTTCTATTACTATCCATGACTTTCATAGATAGGCATGATAGTTTGTCTGATAAAGGATATTACGTTCTTTCATTTATGTCATTTAGTGGCCGGGGAAACATGGGGAGGAGGTTCTTTACATTCCAGGAAGAGAGTTCAGGTTGCAACCAGATGTCCTTTATTAATAGGAATGGGGAAAATATGAGCTATTTCAGACAATAAATACCATTCAGCTCACCAGGGCTATGTTTTTCAGCAGCTAAAAAGTACACTAAGTTTAAATATTTGTATATTTTTAATTATCATAAAAATTTCTACTATAGTTGCATTATACATACAAAGATGAACTTTAGGTTTAGAGTTTATTGTTTAAAATAATTCCTCTGGGTAAAGATTTTGCATTTTGTTAACAGCACAGTCCTACGTGAGAGTGATTGTTAAAAGAAATGGATATTCTTGCAAACACTAGAGGTCAAATGTAAGCCCCTTTAGCTGTTCTCATGTTTTACCCTGAGCAGGTGTTCTTTGCAGGGTTCCTGTAAGTCATGCTATCTTACCTTAAATAGTGATACAAATTTTTAAGAACTAAGCAGGTAGAAAAGCAAACTAGAGTCTATGGAACACTGGGCCATGAGGCTTATACGAGCTTCTTTTAATTGTATGGAGGAGAATCATTCTTTTCTTCTGTATATTTTGAAACGTTCTCTTTTAAAACTAATCCTAGTGGTATAAATATTCAGACTGTGGAATTTTAAACGATTTATGGCTTTAAAATTTTAGTTTTATTTATTATATGGAAACATAAACATATATTTTAATTTTATAACTTACTCTAGAAGTAGTAACATATATAAACACTATATTCAGCCAAATGAGTATCTCGTTGACTTTTTTTTCCATAAAGTTTTCCAAGATGTATGTCTTTGTTTGGGTAGAAACAGTAAAGCTTGAACTACAAGTATCCGGAATTCTTTTAGATGAAGTTTAGAGTTTTCACAATGAAATGGTGAAACACTAAAATCAAAATGTGTTATTGGTAGTAATGAAACCAGTGAGGTAAGTTCAATGAGATTGCAAACTTAAAATACTGAAAGCATTTTCCCCTGAATTCTTTTACATATTAAGCTTTTATATATTAGTTCTGAAGTAAGGTAAAATTAGGTGACCATAATAAGCCCAAAATTAGCACATGGGAGATTCTATTTGATCAGAATGCAATTCTAACTGTAAACAAAACTGCCCACTTGGAAGACTTCTAGTAAAGATATTCACACGTGGTGGTATTTCATTAATTCTTTGCTCCACAAAGAAATGACCATATTTTGAAGTTATAACTTGTCCATGTGAAATTCAAGGGACTAGTCAATACCATAGCAACAGATAGCCTGGTTAGCCATTAATTCATTTCATTTCGTAGGCACTGAAATTGTATAAAGCACTTTTTATTTCAAGATAATGAACTTTTAGAAAGTACATAGACAGATTATTGAAATAATTTAATGTCACACATGTTCAAATTGTTTTCTTTCTTGTTTCTCAAATTCTTAAAGCACATTGATCTAGATAATAATGTAAAAGATGATATTTCTTGATATATGTCTTGTTTTCCCTTACAAATAATATTAATGACTATGTATGACTGGAGGAATTTAAGATAAAGATGAAAAATTTGGATTTTATGTTATCAAGACTATATATTGCTATATTTTTAAAAATTAATTAACATCGGGCCTCCCTGGTGGAGCAGTGGTTGAGAGTCAGCCTGCCGTTGCAGGGGACGCGGGTTCGTGCCCCGGTCCGGGAAGATCCCACATGCCCGGAACGGCTGGGCCCATGAGCCATGGCCGCTGAGCCTGCGCGTCTGGAGCCTGTGCTCCGCAACGGGAGAGGCCAAAACAGTGAGAGGCCCGCGTACCGCAAAAAAAAAAAAAAAAAAAAAAAAAAAATTAATTAACATGTACAGTAGAGAAATCAAGAAAGTAATGTTAAAATCTGAAATATGCTGAAAAGTTTACTCTAATTGACTTTTTTAAAATTAACTTTTAAATTATATATAGTTTATTGAGAATTTTCTTTGAATGATGGCCGGTTCTCATGTTTAATACTCATTTATCCATGAAACCAAGGAATTTGAATAATATGTTTCTATGAATCCTTTACATTTACCCCAAATTGACATACAATCTCTAGTATTTTTTATTACTTATGATATAATATACTTTATATGATATACTTTATAAAGTATACTTAATAGAATATATAATATACTTTATAATAAGTTCAGAAGATGTTTGTGAACTAATAAGCTAGAAAAATGTTTCCTGTTGTTAACATCCTTGTAACAGCCATGTGACCAATTATTTTCTTCAGAACAAACTTAATCACCTTCTGCTCCAACACCTCCAATGTCCTTTGGGCTTAGTCTACTTAAGGTGAGCTCTAGATTCCCTTGTGGAAAATCCCAATTTCCTCATTAAATTGGTAGCCACACAAGAAAACAACAGGTCCCTTTGTTCCTTAATCACCTTGGTATTGAAGAAGTTAATAGTTTATGTTATGAGACATATTAAGAGATGAGATAGTGCTTTTGATACATTCAGAATTCTAATGAGTCTTAATATGGATTTTCTAAAAGAATACGAATTAAACAATAGTATAATGCTTACTCTGAGTGTGTGAATGTATATATATGAATGTACTATACATAAATATGTATATATATGCTATCTATCTAATTAAATATATATATATAAATATATATATATATATATAATTTTTAGTAAATTCTACTCTACCATAAACATGCAATGGGATGGGAATCATCTGGAACATGCAAGTTCAAGAAATGCTACTTAATATAAAAATAATTTACATATTAATCTATAATACAATATATAATTTGTAGTGGCAAAAGTGTTTTCTAATTATTGTTAGTTTTAATTTAGGCTAGTATGCTTCTGCACACATAAGTTTTTTCTTTTGTTTTTGTTTTTTCTTGACATGAAAATGTCATTCAGAAGCTCTCATGTTGATTGGCAAGGGAAGGAAAAATTGGAAACAAAAAATTGGCAGGAGTAAGAAACAGAATGAATGCGTGAATAATGAAGAGATTACAGCACTACACTGATTCTGCAAAAAGTGGGGGTAATGATAAATAATTTGCAAGTTATTATCTCTAAAAGAGGCACATGAGGTTTACTTCTTATACATCTTCAGGCAATAAGCATGAACTTCTAAGGAACAGAGGTTGGATAGCCCTACACCTAAAATGTTTTCGCTGTTTGTATATCAATGTTTTCATACGTAGATGTGGTGAAATGTGGGAAGAAGAGCAGCTCAACTCTGAACTTTCCTGCTTTAAAACCAAATTATTAATATTAATTTAATGTGGTTTGGGTATCAAATTATGTAAATCTCTAAAGCAAAGTAGTTGCTCAGTGAATTCATTTGCATGTCAACGCAGAGACTGTTATTCCAACTCATAACTGGTTCGTAGCACTGCTAACAACTCTAAAGCCCAATGCAGAAGATTTGAAAATCCTTTTTTTCATTGTTTTTTTTTTTTTTTTTTTTTTTGCGGTACGCGGGCCTCTCACCGCTGTGGCCTCTCCCGCTGCGGAGCACAGGCTCCGGACGCGCAGGCGCAGCGGCCACGGCTCACGGGCCCAGCCGCTCCGCGGCACGTGGGATCCTCCCGGACCGGGGCACGAACCCGCGTCCCCCGCATCGGCAGGCGGACTCCCAACCGCTGCGCCACCAGGGAAGCCCTTTCATTGAGTTTTATTTAAATATATTCATTATAGGGGCATTATAGGGGCTTCCCTGGTGGCGCAGCGGTTGGGAGTCCGCCTGCCGATGCGGGGGACGCGGGTTCGTGCCCCGGTCCGGGAGGATCCCACGTGCCGCGGAGCGGCTGGGCCCGTGAGCCGTGGCCGCTGCGCCTGCGCGTCCGGAGCCTGTGCTCCGCAGCGGGAGAGGCCACAGCGGTGAGAGGCCCGCGTACCGCAAAAAAAAAAATAATAATAATAATAAATATATTCATTATAATTGACAGTTAAGAGAAACTTACTTTAGTGATATATCTTCCCCGCACAAGTAGCACCGACGTACCAATTAAAACATACATAGAGTAGCAATTAAAACATACAAGTCTGAATTCTGTTCCCCAAAGATGATGATGAAACGAAAATAATCTGCCCTTCCACTTCCACCAAACATATTAGATAGTGTTTTAATGACCACCGAGGTCGTATTTTTTTCTAACCTCTAAAGCCTTCAAAGTAAGGTTCTTACACATATGAAATGACAAATACCCCCATGCCCTTTGTGGTTATGTGCAGCTCCTTCTCAAAGACACAAGTGTTGTGGCCCTGATGTCGACCAGACTCTGGGCTGCCTCACTTAGGAGTAAGGAAGTGGTCTCCTCCATCTTTCCAAAGAAAGAGGGCCAGTGAGCTACTACTAGCAAACACTTTTTCTGTCTCATGATCGATTACCTATTGACCTCTGAGCATATGGTCTGTGAACCTAGATTTGCCTATACAGGAAGAGGGAGAATATAGGAAAAAATGCTATTTTAAAGTATTAATATGTGTACATATACATTTTATTCATATTATCACTTTATCCACATTAAGACTATTTTCATTTACATAACCATGTAGAGGTTTCTGTTATCTTCGTTTTAGATGTGAGAAAGCAGAGAGGTGAAAGCTTTCTACCTCTCCAGCGCATGGTCCCACCTCTCGGAATAGGTGGGTTTTAGGCAACGGAGCTTAGCTCATCTGTCTTGTATCTACTCCCCAGTTTTAGCACCTCTGTTTAGGTCAAATATCCAAGTGGGTGTGTCTTATTTAAAGCTAGGATTTTTTTTTTCTGATACTTTATTTAATGTGAGTGCCATTTTCCCCTCCTGCCCCAAGTCTTTCCCTTAATAATTAAGTTATGTTGAAATGATTTTATGTCATATATTCTCCAGTATACAAACTTTAGAATGTACAATACCAAAGGTCTTAAGGAGTTTTTCCTCTGTATTTAATGTTAGAGGTGTTACATTATTCAATCTCATAGACTATAATAGTAACAACACAATATTTCCCTTTATATCTCAAATAGAATAAGAACGAATATAATAGAGCTCTTCCCTAAGAGCTCAAGTTTTTTGTTTGTTTGTTTGTTTCCTTCTCTAAAAAGTCCTCCTGGATACAAAATTCAAATCCAAATACATCTTGAGCCGAAGTTCAATCAGCTACTTCAAGCAATCACCACTTATGTTATAAACTGCTACTCACATGTAAGCTTTCAGACTAGTTAGCTGCTAGTATGTCAAATAGTCTATGAGGTGAAATAAAATAATCAAAATAAAATTAGTAGTTTTGAAGCACAATACAAAGAGAGGTAGTCTAAAGTGGGCTCTTGAACACTCAGGAAACATTCAGTACTTCATTGTATTGTTTCTTCTACTTGAGGTACACAGAGGGAAGTGCTGGCCAGTAACCGATGCGCTTTGCCTTCACGTGGCTTTTAGGATGACTGAGTAGAAGAGCTAGCTAGGTGCTGGTGGCCCTCGCTGGAGGGCTCCCCTAGTGAATCCTGGTCAGCCGAGTTTGGCTTGTCCTTATTCAGTGGATCCCAAAGGAGGTAGAAAAGTTTGATTTGTGGAAAAAGTGTAACTTAAAAGTGGAAAGATTTATAGGGATTTTATTAAATCTTTTACATGCTGATTAGCAATACCCAGCGTTCTACTTCCGAAATGAAGCCTGGCATAAAAGTTTTTAATCTTGAACTTTCGACACCATTTCGTATACTATTCACGGTTCCTCATTCTCTCGGGAGCCCTGCAGGAAGATTATTCACTCCAAAAGCTACAATTATTCTCTCTTCACAAATATCTTCCGAATACATAGCTCTGGCCCACATTTGAACTCCATAAATGTAAATATGTACAAAGGTTGGCTAGACTTTTTAGCTCTGATTTCATGGTGGCAGGACAAACTCCGTGAACTCATCATCTCAGCCCTAACATGGTCCCCTGTCATAATTTTTCCGCCCGTCAGTTAATGACATATTTTTTTTCCTTTTACTTAGGCCTGAAAATTCATACACATTTTAAACTTACATCATTCATATTCAATTCAATTCAATTCAATTCAATTCAATTCAATTCAATTCTATTCTATTCTATTCTTCTGTCCTATCCTATTATATGCAGTGAGTCTCCAGGTTTTGACATTCTTCCATATGTATTGTAACTTTACCTGATTCTCTATTTTCTATTCTCTCCTCTTATCACTTTTACCTTGACCCAGACTGTCCCACGTAAACCAGAATTATTTTGACATTTTCTACATTGATCTTTCTAATTCCTGGTTCTTCCTGCAGTAATAATAATTAATGATTATAATGGTAAGTAAATTCTTTGATGATTCATAACATGCCATGAAAGGTGTTAAGTATTTCTAAACATTATTTCATTTTATATGCACAACACCCTGTGAGGTAGACACTGAGAGACCAAAGCTTCAAGAGTTCTAATGCCTACAGAACTGGGACTCAGACCAAGCTCTGTCTGAAACAGCTGCATGATCATAATCATTATGCTCTGTGGATACAGAATTCTTACCTCTCCTAGATTCCTCTTGATTAAAGCAAGCTTTCAAATGTCACTGTGTTCTGAAATCATCAGTGGATCTCTAATTTTTACTGTATTAAGTTGAAATTCTCTGCTTGTTTTTAAGATCCTTCTAATTGGCTCTACACTCTGCAAGCAATCAATCCGATTTTCAGTTTTCTCATATGTGCAATGCACATTTGTAAAACAGAGATAGGTCGAAAATATAAAGTATGATTCCTTCCCAGTATATAAGCACGATGTCTTTTCTGGACTGCTGTATTTTCAATAATCCCAACCTATAACCCACTCCTGGTTCCAGCCAAGTTTTCTCACAGTATAAGAGCATACTGTGTTCATGTGTACTTTTCAGTCTCTGTAGTTTTTGTTGCAACAAATGACATGTCACTGTCACCCTGGATATCACCAAGATGTCAAATTTTTTGTATGTATTTGTTTTAGATTGTTGCATAAAAATTACCATAATCTTACTGGCTTAAACTGTTATTATCTCACAGTTTTCATGGGTCACCAGTCTGGGTACAGGCTAGCTGGATCCTTTGCTCAGAATCTCACATCCATGTCTCATCCAGGGCTGGGTTCTTATTTGAGGCTCAGATCTCTCCTCCAGGCTGTTGGTAGTTCTGAGCTTTGCAGCTCAGAACTCATGGGAGGTAGCTTCTTCGAGGCCAGAAAGCATCTCGCTGACTTCTTTGGTCTGACCTCTAGAATTGCTTTTCTTTAAAAGAAAACTCATTGGATCAGGTCAAGAGAGAAAAATCTCCTTTTTGACATACATAAAATGAACTGATTTGAAACCTTAATTGCTTCTTCAGATCTATCCTCTTTGCCATAGAACAGAACCAGAAGAGCAAGATCACATCACCTTTGCCATATTCCGTTGGTCAAAAGCATGTTAAAGGTTCTGCTTACACATAAGATGAGGTGGTTATACAAGAATGTGGGTCATTGGGATTCACGCTAGAATTCTGTCTACTGTGCTTAGTTCAACTTCTATTGAACTTTAGAGTCTTTCCTCATTATTGTGGCGCCTCTGAGTCCTTCTTTCTCCTCCCTGGTATGTATGACCCGGATTATATACAGTGACAGTCTGGCATTGTTTTGGGATTTTTAAATCTGTCTTAGGCTGTTCTATCCAATTAATCTTAATCTATATTTAAAGGAAGAAGCTTAGGATTTCCTACCATGTGTATAAAACTTTGTGGTTTACAATTATTTCAAACACACATTATTATTTAATCTTCATTGAAGTTAATTCTTTTTACATTTGCTTCTATTATGTAGTGTTTTTATACATGCAAGATGATAATAAATTTGCACTGTGTTTTGCACACCTGAGATTGTAACAGATTTATGCTCATGAATTGGTTAATATTTCTAGATTTTAGATTTAGGTATTCTGCTCTGTTTTCATGTGTTTGTCTTTGATCTCTGGCTAATTGAAAAACCACACGAAGCATTTTTTATTGTTATCTTATTTCGTGCAACATGGGATCTTGCCATGAAAAATCAGGAATTTATACTTAATATTATGCTTTACAGATGATATAGAACTTACATAAAAGGTGAAAATGTTTCCATTTGCTGTTTAGGGAAAATGCAAGAAATTTATTTTATATTTACTTTGAAAGAAAAACTTCACAATTTAAAAGAATGTCACACATATGGTACCAATAACTTTGTTCTTGCTTATTTGGTCTGAAGATTGGTAAATAATCACACAATTACTTTTACAAACATTAATTATACAGAAAAATATCATTGGACTTATACCTTTTATAGTTTGTATATAATTAAGGTAATTTTATTTTGACAAAAGCTGAAGGAAATTAGTGTATAAATTCAATTTTTAATTTTAATAAACAATAATTTTCTTTAAACAGTAAGATCATATTTATTATAAAATAAACTATTAATTCAATAATATTGATTATGTGCCTACTATGTTTCAGATGCCCTTTCAGTTTCTGGGGGTTGAACAGGAATGAGAGACAGAGTTCCTGCTCTACTCTTTCTGTGGAAAGAGAGATGACAAGCAAACCAGTAAAGACAAAGGATGATATCTGGCACTGACCAGTGTTATGATAAAAAGGTCAACAGAGAAAAGATTACTAAGGGCTAAGAGTGTTGCCTAAGATAGGGGTCAGCATAGGAGCCAACTCTGCTGTTCTAAGATAGTCATTAGGTAGTTTCTGAGAAGTTAACATCACTTAAGGCTATTGTGAATAATACTGCAGTGAGCATGGGTGTGCGCATATCTTTTTCAATTCTTTTGGATAAATACCCTGAAGTAGGAGTGATGGATTATACGGCAGTTTTATTTTAAATTTTTTAAGGAACCTCCATACTATTTTTTAAAGTGGTTGCACCAGTTTTCATTTCTTTAAACAGTGCACAAGGATTAACCTTTTCTCCACATCCTCCCCAGAACTCGTTATTTGTTGTATTTTTGATACTAACCATCCCAGAAGGTGTGAGGTGGTCTCTTTGCACTTTTGATTTGCATCTTCCTGATGATTAATGATGTTAAGCATCTCATTTATTTTTGTACCTTTTGATCCTTTAAATGTCTTCTTTGGAATATCTCTCTCATTCTTTTTTTCTTTTTTTTAATTGAAGTATAGTTGATTTACAATGTTGTGTTAGTTTCAGGTATACAGCAAAGTGATTCATATATATATATATATGAATATATATTTATTCTTTCTCAGATTCTTTTCCTTAGAGTTCCAATACAAAGTATTGAATAAAGTTCCCTGTGCTATACAGTAGGACCTGTTGTTTATCTATTTTATATATAGTAATATGCATATGTTAATCCCTAACTCCTAATTTATCCCTCCTCCTCCTTTCACCTTTGTGTTTTCTATGCCTGTGGGTCTATTTCTGTTTTGTAAATAAGTTCTTTTGTATCTTTTTTTTTTTTAGATTCCATATACAAGTGATATCATATGATATTTGTCTTTCTCGTCTGGCTTACTTCACTTAGCATGACAATCTCTAGTCCATCCATGTTGCTGCAAATGGAATGATTTCATTCTTTTTTTATGGCTGAGTAATATTCCATTGTATATATGTACCACATCTTCTTTCCATTCATCTGTCAATGGACATTTAGGCTGCTACCATGTCCTCGCTATTTGTAAATAGTGCTGCAATAAGCATTGGGATGCATGTATCTACAAATTATAATCTTTTTCTGGATATAGGTCCAAGTGTGGGATTGTGGGATCATATGGTAACTCTATTAGTCTTTTAAAGAACCACCATATGGTTCTCGATACTGGCTGCACCATTTACATTCCCACCAACAGTGTAGAAGGGTTTCTCTCTCTCATTCTTAATGTCAAATCATAGGCAAAAACTCAAAGGCTGTCACCATAAAAAAAAAATTTCTTCTTTTTATTTGTGATTTTCTCATTAATGAAAATTAGCTTCCTTCCTTGTCTGGTTCTACAATATATTTAAACTGTTATTTAGATCAATTTTTCTTTCCACTTTTAAATACACTCTACAGAGTGTGTTGCATCTAAATCCTGGGACTTAAAGTGAATCTAAAAATTAGTTTCTACTCTTTGTGCATTGTACAGTTTATTTGTTCAGAACTTCATACTTTTTCATAGAAAACTTAAGTGCTCTAAAATCGGTGTTCCTCTGAATCAATGATCCAGTGGGCTAGTACTTCTATCAAAATGATCCATTATCCCAGACACTATGGCATTATTAGGGAAAGAGAAATGCTTAGAATGTCTTTTGGGTTTGTGCACATGCTTGAGAAACCACAGTGTTTATTAATTATGTAATTATGTTCTTTTTACCAAAAAGTGTGACAGCATGGAGCCATGTAAGGAAAAAGCAAAAGAAAATAAATGTAATAAAAATGCACACACAATTTAACAAAAGAAATATAACAATTAGATGCACAGTATCTCAAAACTTTGGCAGAAGCTCAGAAAATAATAAGTTTACAAAAAAGTAAGGCTTGAAAGAACTTGCACAAATTGTGCCAGTGCTTTGCCTGACTTACTTCCTTTGGTGAGCTTTCTCATGAAGCCATAATTAATTGAGCCAAAAAAAAAAAAAGGGAAGAGAAAAATTTCTAGAAAATTCTTTGCATTTTAAGTCTACGTGTTTACAATTCATGATAACAAAGAATTCAAATAATTATCTTGTACAACTGTTTATTTTTTTTTGGCAAGTGTACTATTTCCCAAGTTTCCTGAGGCCTGAGGAAGGGGAATAGCGTTCAGAGTTTGTTTCCCTGTCTGTGCACAAAAAGTACAGCTTAGCTGGTAATGTCTGGAGTAGAAGTGTGTGTCCACCTATGAAAACGGTTCCAGATGCTAGCACTCAACTGGACGTCTTGTTAATTATGTGTGTTTTGTTGAACATTTCAGTTAGGTTCACAACTGTCTGACAATCAGGAGAAGGAGCTCAAGAAGACAGTGAGGATATTTTGATACTAGCTTCCTAATGTCATTATGCTGTTCCTCAAAAACCATCTTCCTCACATATGGGAAATAAAGATTTCTTAAGTGCAAAGTAATCTTTTTGAAGTTGGGAAATTCACAATTTTTTAAATAATTAACGAAGCTGCACTATTTCTCTTTAAATTTCTTTGTGCTATTTATTACAGAAGGTAAATGGGTTTGATTTGTAAAGTATTGGAACACAATGAGGACCCTGATCTGATCTCCAGGCTTTTACTGCACCAGCTTTTAGATCTTGACCCAGGAAAGAGAACATGAACACTAGAGGCCTAATTTTCAAGGGACTTTTATGAAACATCAGTAATCTTAAATTAAATCTGTGATAGTCCTAAGAATATGGCAGGCCATATCCTAAAATTGTACTGGTTTGCCTAAATACACTGGAATTTTGTTCTAACCCAACACTTGTAGCATCATCCTCCCAAATGTTTAAAAACACAAAGCTAAGGGACATCAGTCCCCAGAAAGCCTTAAACAGACTGTTTTTAATTAGCAACTTCATACCAAGAGCCATGTCCCATATTTATAAAGTTTATAAATTTGGAAGTAGCAACTATTTGGGGTTATTTTTGAGTGGGACTTCCTTACATGATTTTTCAAAGTTCTGCTGCAAATATAAAATTTTCTAATTAAATATTTTCAAAATTAAAATTTTATATTTTTCTATGGATCAGAGAGTACTAAATACATCTGAATATTTCGATTGAAAACCTAACCAAGATGTACAAATGAGCTATGACATAACAGCATTCTTGTAAAGGAAATAAATATTATTATTAATAATTTCTTAACATGGTTTCACAGTGATAGTATTATTAGTCCTGATTTAATACTAAATTAATAGATTCTTTCCTTACCTGATGACATTTTAAAAATTAATTGCTTTTTTCTATAGGACATTTAAATTTAGTAGTAGCATATATGAAATAGTAAACTCTGATTTTAGTAAAATTTATATTTATTTACTATTTATTATTTGTAAATTTACTATTTACTATTCTTTTTCATGCAGTTAATTTTTTACTTATTTTTTATTCTTTAAAATTTTTATTGGACTACAGTTGATTTACAATATTGTGTTAGTTTCAGGTGTATAGCAAAGTGAATCAGTTATACATATACATATATCCACTTTTTTTTTTTCTTAAGATTCTTTTCCCATATAAGCCATTACAGAGTATTGAGTAGAGTTCCTTGTGCTATATAGCAGGTTCTTATTAGTTATATATTTTATATATAGTAGTGTGTATATGTCAGTCCCAATCCCCCAATTTTTCACTCCCCCACCCCTTAACACCTGGTAACCATAAGTTTGTTTTCTACATTCGCGACTACTTCTGTTTTGTAAATAAGTTCATTTGTACCCCTTTTTTTAAGATTTCATATACAAGCGATATCATATGATATTTGTCTTCCTGTGTCTGTCTTACTTCACTCAGTATGAAAATATCTAGGTCCATCCATGTTGCTGTAAATTACATTATTTTGTTCTTTTTTATAGCTGAGTCATATTCTATTGTATATGTGTACCAGATCTTCTTTATCCATTCCTCTGTTGATGGACACTTAGGTTGCTTCCATGTCCTGGCTATCGTAAATAGTGCTGCAATGAACGTTGGGGTGCATGTGTCTTTTTGAATTATGGTTTTCTTTGGGTATATGCCCAGGAGTGGGATTGCTGGGTCACATGATAGTTCTATTTTTAGTTTTATAAGGAAACTCTATACTGTTTTCCATAGTGGCTGTACCAATTTACATTCCCACCAACAGTATAGCAGGGATTACTTCTCTCCACTCCCTCTTCAGCATTTATTGTTTGTAGATTTTTTGATGATGGCCATTCTGACCGGTGTGAGGTGATGTCTAAGTGTTGTTTTGATGTGCATTTCTCTAATAATTAGTGATGTTGAACATCTTTTCATGTGCTTTTTGGACCTCTGTATGTATTCTTTGGAGAAATGTCTATTTAGGTCTCCACCCATTTTTTGATTGGGTTATTTGTTTCTTTGATATTAAGCTGCATGTTTGTGTACTTTGGAGATTACTATCTTGTCGGTTGCTTCATTTGAAAATATTTTCTCTCATTTTGAGGGTTATCTTTTTGTTTTGTTTACGGTTTCCTTTGCTGTTCAAAAGGTTTTAAGTTTAATTAGATCCCATTTGTTTATTTTTGTTTTTATTTTCATTACTCTAGGAGATGGATCAAAAAGATCTTGCTGCAATTTATGTCAAAGTGTGTTCTGCCTATGTTTTCCTCTAAGAGTTTTATAGTATCCAGCCTTACATTTAGGTCTTTAATCCATATCAAATTACCGATGGCACTTTTCACAGAATTAGAACAAAAATATTTACAATTTGTATGAAAGCACATAAGACCCCAAATAGCCAAAGCAATCTTCAGAAAGTAAAATGGAGCTGGGGGAATCAGGCTCCCTGACTTCAGACTATACTACAAAGTTACAGTAATCCAAACAGTAGGGTATGGCACAAAAACAGAAATATAGATCAATGGAACAGGATAGAAAGCCCAGAGATAAACCCATGCACCTATGGTCACCTAATCTATGACAAAGTAGGCAAGAATATACAATGGAGAAAAGCAGCCTCTTCAATAAGTGGTGCTGGGAAAACTGGACAACTACATGTAAAAGAATGAAATTAGAACACTTCCTAACAACATATACAAAAATAAACTAAAAATGGATTAAAGACCTAAACATCAGGCAGTTTTTATATGAATATTAAGCGATCTACAAACTCTTGAAATGTATATTTGAAAACCATCCAAAGCTTTTATTGTTATAAAATTTCCCAGATGTTAAATTACTTAGTAAAATCACTTGTCATTCTTAAGATTAGAGATACCTATGTCATATTATTTTCTAAAATGATTACATCAATGCATTTATGCTAGTAATGTTTGAGATATTTGACCATAGTGTTGTGTGTTATGATTTTCTTAAACTAATAATGAAAATTGAAACTTCTAGATCTTTTTAAATTCAAGATATATTTATTGTTGTCTTACTCCTGTTCATTTCTTTCATCTACCTCCTTGTGAGCTTTTATTTACAATTGCTTATTAGTGAATGTGATGTTTTAATATACCTCTTAGAAATAATTCTTTTGTTGTAAATCTTCCTGTATGTTCTTTGACTGTTAATCTAAGAGAAACTTGATTTTATAGAATCAGTGAAAATTGGATTCTATGAAATAATAATAATAGTTTATTGAGCAAGTATTGGGTTTCAAGCACAATTTTAGACACCATATAAATTATTTTATTAAAGCTGTAAAGAGCTTTTAAGGTAGAACTGAGGCTGAGCCCAAGGCTTCTTGGTAGGTTAAAGGCCCAATGTCTGTATATGAAGAACACTGAAGTTTTAGTTCATATTTTCCAGGCAAGCTTATTTTTTTCAATGTCTAAAGTTTTCAAGAAAAATGCACCAGGTTCAGCATTTTTTCTAGAGAGCACTTGGATTTCTCAAGTACAGAAGTATTTCTACAGAGCAACTCATCTCTTAACAAAGATATTTTATTCCAATGCAATATTGATTATCCATTATTTTTTTTTTTTTTTTAATTTTTGTGGTACGTGGGCCTCTCACTGTTGTGGCCTCTCCCGTTGCAGAGCACAGGCTCCGGACGTGCAGGCTCAGCGGCCATGGCTCACGGGCCCAGCCGCTCCGCGGCATGTGGGATCTTCCCGGATCGGGGCACGAACCTGTGTCCCCTGCATCGGCAGGCGGACTCTCAACCACTGCGCCACCAGGGAAGCCCTGTCCATTATTTTTTAATTAAGAAATTCTAAATTTCTCAATTTTACAAAAAGCAAAAGCACTATGAATTAAAAGTTTCCCTAAATTACAGGGAAAATAAAACTAATTTTGTTAATACAATTTTATCTCTGTTTTTCATTCAAGTCATATCAGTAAATGGTGGAATATCCAATTTTCTATTTCTGGCACACTCCAAATATTGTATCTTAAAAACAGATAACAGGACTTCCCTAGTGTTCCAGTGGATAAGACTCCATGCCAGGGGGCATGTGTTCGATCCTTGGTCAAGGAAGTTCCACATGCATGCTGAAAGGTGTGGCCAAAAAACAAAAAACAAACAAAAAAACAAATGACAAACTGAACATAACATTGAAACTGACTTACAAATTAAGTAAAATCACAAGGTATCATTTTCACCAGGAACAAAAATATTTTTAAAATCATCTTATTTTTCCAATAAAATTAAATAAATGCATATATATATTAATTTAGATATAAATATATAGACTATTTGACTGAATCCACATTGAGTTTTCAGTGATGGAATCTATTTTCATCAGATTCAATAATAAGAAAAATAATTAAGTCATTTTATTTCAATTGTAATTGGACTCAACTATGTATGGGCCTCATTCCATTACTCCGCACTTCCATATTTTTGTGTATAATCCTTATATCCATTCAGAGATATTCAGCCACTTAATTTGGGGAGATTGTTGTGGTAATAAGTTTTGAATACTAGAACTCCATTTATGAGCCTCATAGCTATGATCATATATATGGTGAAGGATACAAACAAAATGATTTGATTTGGACTTTGCAATATTTTTCCTTACAAACTTGGAAAAAGTAATGTCAAACATCGCTTTGATTGTTTTCCATTTTTATGTATATTTTCAGGTTGAGTACTAATTATGTTCCTTCTCAAGAGTTTACCCCTTTGTAAGCATTATAGCACTTAAAATTCATTTCAAATTATATAAGTTGTATTCATTTATAAAATAGTTTGTGGGATCATTCCTTTTGTAATTCAATTTAATAATGCCTGACTCAGAAAATAAAAGTATGGTAATAAATCACATGGACTTCAAGAAGTATATATCATTTTTTGAGCTACCTTGTATAATATTTTTTACATGTTTAAGATGAACACAATTATCTTTTGGGGAGTGAACTACACATATGATAATTTATTTTTGATAATTGATAATTGATAATTTATTATTATTAGAGAATACTCTAATCATGTTTAACTTGAAATACATAATATTTTATTTTTATACCATCTGATATATATATAGCCTCTAAAACTCTCATATTAGTTGGAATTTTTATAATATTAATATGTAGATAACTACATTTTCAATAGAGTATTATGTTGACATATTAAAAGTTGAAGTCCTGTTAGAATCATGTATATACTAGATATAACGGTTGAAAATGCAGTAAAATACCAAATTCAAGACAGAACAGAATTTAGGGTGTCACAATAATTAACACACTAAAAAATATCAATAGTGCCTTTGATCTCACATTAATTTGAATTACACTTGAGGATTTTTTTTTAATGATAAACTAGTTGTGGGCATCAGAGGGAAGAACTGATCACCCAGTAGGGAAGAGTAAAATTTGTTCACAAACTCATCTAATATGTGAAGGTTTGGACAGCTTCACTGTTTAAGTATGTATTTATTGGTTTTAGATATCAAACTTCACTAAATATTAACCAACAACCTGCCAGATTCTAGGTAAGTCAGACTGTGATTTAGGTAATGAAGGTGGATCAGTCATTTATGCCTGTCATTTACTTAAGCAAATAGGCAAACTAAAGAAATGACACATAAACAATTAACAAAATTCTTCCAGAAAGCTTCTTCAGAGAAAGAATAGTGAATTGATCGCCAGTAGAATTTTAACTTAAATGGTGTACAGAAATGTGAATCCAATTTGGATTTATCACTCTATTTTGTATTGGGTTGGCCAGAAATTTCATTCAGGTTTTTCCATAAGATCTTACAGAAAAACCTGAATGAAAATATTGACCAACCCAATATTTTCTCATGATAATAAAGTGAATGTATAATTCTGTACAACAAAAAAATCTTACAGCTTTTTTATAAGACACACTTGGAAATGCCTAGCATCAAAGAATTGTTGTAGATTTAAAATCCAGTTTTTGTCTGTTGTGAAAACAGCTTCTTGTGAAATGCTTCTTGAATTTGGACTTGATTGGCATTATTTGAAAAGCAACATTTCTGTGTTAAGCTAGGAAGAGTGACCTAAAAAGAAATAGATAAGTTTAGAAACTAATTCCCAGTTAAACATATTTACAAAATTTTGAAAAAAATGGTTAGAAGACTAGCAAGATCATAGTTAAGAGGAGCATACAGAAACAACACCACCAAGTGTAATGTGATGTCTTCAAATCGATCTTGGGAAAGAAAAGGGACATTAGGTAAAACTAAAACTATCAAAATATAGTACAGACTTTAGTTAATAATAATATATTGGTGTTGGTAACGTATCATAATAATAAGATGTTTACAGTGGGGATACTAGGTGTTAGGTATATAGTTATGATCTAGCACATATATATACTATCTTTGAAACTTTTCTGCGAATCTAAAACTTAAAAAAATACTATAAAAATCTTTAAAAATGAGCTGGAAGCAAAGAAAATGTGATAAGAAACCTAGTTAATCTATAGATACCTTATTTATTAACAAGTGATTTATTTTTGGATAATCAACATTTTTTTGCTATACAGAAAATCATAGATTTGAACATATTTAAATACTCCCTTGTATAAGGAGTGCAGAAATTATGACAGAAATGGGTTAAGGTCTGGGTTCCAAAAATTCATTATTATTTCCTTCCCTTTCGACCTATATGAGTAAGAAATTATTATGATTAGATATAGAACATCAAGATTTTAATTGCTAAAGTGCAATTGTGAAAAACTTTTTGTCTATTTATCTGTCACAGAGTTGAAATACAGCATAAACTACTATTTAAAGGTATGTTCATAGAAATTTAGTGGAAAAATATCCCACTTAAAAAAATAGGTCACTTGTTCAAAAAGTTTAAGGAACTTCAATACAGCTTTGGAGAATCATAATATACATTCAGGATAGTCTAAGCTTTACAATATGAAAGGTCCTGTAGTGTGGTAGAAATTATTACTTCTCACCAATTCTTTATTCTCTTCACCTTCTGAGCACACACAGATTACACGATTTTACCCCCTTAAAGTGAGCTGTCATGTGACTTGAGAGTAGATACACCAGGGTCACTCCTCTCTGGAAGCACTGAAGAGCTGGTGCCCCATTCTTTCTGTTTTGTTCCCCTCTATGGCACATCCTGATGCCCATGAGATAACAATGTCATAAGACTGACGACTCTCCATCAGTTCCTTGTTTTAGTGACTCCAGGAAGAGACATTTTTCCTGCCAACAGTCAGTGAGTGCATAGCACAGGCAAAAACATGCAATAAAAAAAAATAGGTTCCTGAGATTTTCGAATTGTTTGTTATGTAACCTAGACAATCTTGACTCTAAACTGTATAAACCCTTTATAAACTTGTATTTTTATAGATATTTTGAAAATAAAGTTTTATTTTTATCATACCTACTTGTAATATTGCATAGGCTTTTTGCCCTATATGTTTCTAAATATGTTTTTATTTTTACATATTAAATTCCATTAAAGAAGTTGAGATGATTATAAGATTTCTCTTCTGTTATTTGTAAAAAAAATAAATTTCATATTTTATAAGTTTGTAATTCTCTCTACATGTAAATGTGAATGCTTGTATGAATTTGCATTTGTGTGTGTGTGTGTGCATAATGGTATTGGATACGTGTTTATTTAAAATGCTATTGTATTATATAGAAACTTATGTTTGTTTCATTTTTGAGGATTCTCACTTCTTAATTTACAACCTATAACAATAATTTTATGTGAATATCTACTGTTTAGAACAAGCTTCACATTCTAAAATATACACCTTTATAAGCATTGTATAAGGCAATTCCAAAACAAAAAAATAGGTTTTTAAAAATGTCCATTTAACATACCAGATCACAATAATATGTGTATATTGGATATTTCTTAATTCTTTTTGCTTTTCTGTACTGGCCCCTTGATGTAATATAAATTCACTTTTTTCTCACTGATCATTATATTTGTATAATGATAATATAATGATAATATAAATTTTCAAAACGACCATGATGTCCTTTATATTTACAACCTCATCACAAAGAAACACAACTTTGGATTTGGTGTCATTCTCCAGAGCTGACAAAGTTACTTAAAAATTTAAGTTGAGTTTGATTCCATACTAATCACATACTCTGAGTGATTGTATGCAACATAGCATACTCTGACATGTTTGATTATAATGAATGGAGTACAGATCAAATAGCAACCTAGAAATAAATTTCCATTTGGAATAGCCTTGTGGGAGAAAAGTTCAAATTAAATCCTCTTAGTGCATTAAAATGCAAATATAAGAAGGCAATCCAATTGAGTTACATCGATAACAGAACATATAACACAAATGGAAATTCCTCCCAAATAATTAAGTTATAGCTATATAAATCACTGATGTGTGCATTTGAATTGTGTTCTTTCTGTGCATGCTTGAAAGTTCATTAACTTTGGATCACATTAGAATACATTTTGATTATCTCCCACAGACCAGTCACTAGACAAGTTTTTCCCCACTGAGGCTGATGAAGGCTCTTCACTGCTCTTCATTGCATTCAACTACTATCACTAAAGCTTTCACCTCTGCTGGCAGGTTTTGTTTCAGACATAATTATGGAGGCTCTGTAATTGGGGCACCACCATGGGAATGTCAATGTCTTGAATTTTCTCAGTAAATCATTTTGAGTCTAAAACATGCAATATCTTGAGAACAGTAATGTTCACACTCCAGTTGTGTAATCTTGAAAGAAAACAAAAAGCTTTTGAAAATTCTGCTTAGAAACTGTAAAAGCATGTGTCTCCGTGTGTGTGTGTGTGTGTGTGTGTGTGTGTGAAAATTCAGATATAAAGTCACTTTAGCTGCTGGAATTTTAAAGTGTGTGTGATGATCCAGATACTCAGTAATGTGCAACTTATAATAATTGTGGAGGCCAAGGAGCGCTTGCAGTAAAAAGAGAAAAATGGGAAGAAAATAATATGCTTCAGACATTTAAATTAGTAATGATGCCAATTATATATGCAATTAGTAAGGAGCATTAACTATTATGCTGACCACTAAACACAGGCAAGAATGTCTTTGGTACAAATTCTGATCTTGAGAGATGATCATCTGCTCTCAGATTTAAATTCTAAGGACACTTGTGAGTGATCATGTGAATTCATAATTACAATTTTAAAGTAAAAAAGGTAAATTAATTAAATTTGATTTAACTTAAATTTAGTAAGTATATGCAAATGCCTTAAAACAGATCAAGTTATAGTTAATAACTTTTAAAAGTAATTTTTCGGACATTAGAGTTTAATACCTATACTAGAAACAAAATGACCCAACTAAGTATAAATTGCAGATTGTTGCGTATTAAAAGAAGTGTAGCTGTTGTTTGAGATAACATTTCTAATGTTATCTATCATTGGATATCAGTGGGGATCTTTCTTAGCAGAATATATTCTATTTTAAGAGACCGCTAAACAACTATAGACATTACATTTGAGACTTTAAATGATGGTAACAATCAGAAATATTTCAAGGATGAAAGAATTGATTTTATCATTTAAAAAATCAGAACACTAATAGTTGTGATTGTTTGAGAGCCTGTTTTATTTGAAAATAAATCGTTAGGTGTTATACATATACTATCTTGCTTAATTCATTCAACAGCCTCACAAGAAGGAATCATTGCACAGGTGAAAGCTGAATTCAAGTGTAAATAAGTTGTCTCAAATCATTTTGCTAATAATTGACAAAAATCACAATAAAGTTCCTGCAGGTATACATGCATATGACAGAGCATGCTTGTTCTGTCATTTTCTACTTAAAAATAAACAAAGAAACAAACAAAAACTTTGGAATATATCAACTACTGTATCATATCTTCTCTTAGCTACTCAAGGGCATTGGTCCAAGGGTTTTCTCCCCTCTTCCTTCAATTGGCTCTGCTTTGCTGGTTTATTTTCATCAGCAGAAAAGAATGCTGTTGTTTTCCCATCTTTAAACCCAACAAACAAGCACAACTCTTTTGACTGCAATTATCCTTCAGCTATCACTCCACTTCTCTCCTTTGTATGGTCCAAAATTCCTCAAAAAGTAATCTGTATGCACTCTCCCAAATTCCTCTCTTCAAACACATCCTCGCCTGCACGGGCCTCACCAGTCCCTGAGATCTATGGTGATGTCAGTGATGTTCTGCGTTTACTGCATAACATGGCTCAACTTTTAGTCTCAGTTTGCTTGAACTGTTAGATGATTTGCTAGATTCTATCGCGGCAAACATTTTCTTCATTTGCCAATTTCGCCACCTACTTCTTCCTCTGGGATCTCTCATACATCTCGGTTCTTTTTTCTTCCATATGCAATTTAAAATCAACTTAGCAGGTTCTATAAAGAACCCCGTTGGGATTTGGGTTGGAATTGCACTGATTTGATTGCTTAGTTTGGGGAACACTGATATATTTATGATAGAGAATTCTCTCCAAAATACAGGCATGGTCACCATTTATTTTAAATTGTTTAATGTTTTCAGTAAAATAATTTATTCTATAAAGGGCTTTAATGTATTTTTATTGACATTCTAAATGTCAATTTTAAAAAAATACATTTTCTAACCAAACGTTTTGGCCTAAGGAATTACGGTTGTGTGTCATATGTCAACTTCTTCTTTTGGTTGAGTCACCCTTATTTATTCTAATAACAAAACTGCACGTGGAACTTTCTATAAAGACAATCACATCATTAGAAACAAAGAGTTTTGCTCACCTTTCCAATCATAGATTTTATTTTTTTATTTTTTCAACTACACTGACTAGGACTCCAGTACAATCCTAATAGAATTGAAAATAGCAAACTTTTTAAAAAAATTTCTGGTCTTATTAAGGATTATTTTAATAAGTATGTTGGTCTTAATATTTTTTTCTTTTAATTTTTAAAAATAAATGCCCTTTTTGTAGGTTTAGTAGGTCCCTTCTATTTTTTGTTTGCTAGGAGTTTTTAATCATACATTATCTTAAATGTAATTAAGGGAATTATATCTGCATATAGTAAGATGAATTCTGTATTAGTATCCCTGTCCTTTAATCTGTAAATTGGGTAAGTTACAATAAATACTAATCAAATGAATTACTTCAGTTAATCACTTAACTGAAGTTTCTGTAATTCTGAAGTGTTCTTTCCATCTCACTATGCTTTCTCAAAAAAACTGTTTGATATTTGGATTAGAGCTGGTTGTTGAACTACAATCTCTTACCACATTTAAGAGAGAGGTTTATACTCTATTTATATGTATATCTACTCCGTGTGTGTGTGTGTATATATATATATATATATATGTATATATATGTATATATATAGTCTTCAGACTTTAATGACTATGGTAGACTGTGACCCAGAGGCTGCTTGATAGAGATTCGGTATTTGTGAAAAATTAAACATGCATGTCGAAATTTGGAGCACATATTATAATTTTTCATTATATAGAAAATGACCATCAGCTTTTATTTATTTTTGCTGGGAGAACTATGGTGATAACTATTGATTTATTGCCAACATAGAAAAATAGCTGAGAAAAAGTTAGAATATACTTTACACACCTTTTTTTCATTGTTTAGTATACTGCATTTTTAAAACTCTTGCTTTACTTAGTACTGTGGATATGCAACTGAGTTTCCTGCAACTATTTTTAGCAGTATGTTTCAAAGTGTATTCACAAGTCTCTTTATTCCTTAGTAATCTTCTTTTAAAAAATAGGAATTGCTCTTAAATATATATATTTTTTAATTTTTATTTTTTATTGGAGTATAGTTGATTAACAATGTGTTAGTTTCAGGTGTGCAACAGAGTGATTCAGCTATACATTTGCATGTATCTATTCTTTTTTAAATTCTTTTCTTATTTAGGTGATTACAGAATATTGAGCAGCCTTCCCTCTGCTATACAGTAGATCCTTGTTGGTTATCCATTTTAAACATAGCAGTGTGTACACGTCAATCCCAAACTCCCTAACTATCCCTCCCACACCCTTCCCCCCTGGTAACCATAAGTTCATTCTCTAAGTCTGTGAGTCTGTTTAGTGCTGTTTACAGTAGCCAAGACATGGAAGCAACCTAAATGTCCATTGATAGGTAAATGGATAAAGAAGATGTGGTACATATATACAATGGAATATTACTCAGCCATAAAAAAGAAAAAATGCCATTTGTAACAACATCAATGGACCTGGAGATTATCATACTGAGTGAAGTAAGTCAGACAGAGAAAGACAAATATCATATGATATTGTTTATATGAGGATTCTAAAAATAAATGATACAAATTTATTTACAAAACAGAAATGGACTCGGAGAGTGAACTATGGCTGTTAAATATATTTAGGAAACCCTGCACACTACAGCTTCCTCTTGGAGTTTCCAATACACATTATCATACTGAAATCTCTGACAGTTCTTTCATAAAATTATTTTTTAATCCCAGCTTTCCTGAATTAATTTGACTATCTAAGTCCGTTCCCTTTTTGTATAAATCCAGCTAGTAAATCACTAGTGTTCTGCAGGATGCATTTTGGAAAATACAGTTTTAGTTAAGAAATACATAATTTTGCAATAAGACTTTCTTTTGGTGTGTAAGTGGCTATATTCACAGGTTGGACTTTCCGGAACAGAGTTATAGCTTTTTTCTAACTCGTTTGGCTTATTACTCGAGTCTACAGCTATGGAGTTCTGTCTAGGTTTCTTGGTTAATACCCTAACCGAGTCTCTCTCTGAATCCCAATCCATTTCACAGGAACCTTTATGTCCACACTTCCCCAAATCTTGAAATGTAAAACCTAAATTGACACACTCTTCATAAACAGTTTAGTTTGCTGGTGCATTTATCTCAAAAGTAACCAACATGGGCACACTTATTCCTCCAGATTGTCTTCAATTCCTCTCTTTTTTCACCTACAACTGGGGTCTCATCAATCCCCACACTCAAGCCCATTTTTGTCAGATTATTCCTGAAGATCTCACAGAGAGATAAAGTTACTTTGGGGGAGGTGAGGGTATTTTTTTTTGGCTTAAAATGTTTCTGAGATGTGTGTGTCAAAGTGGAAAATGACAGTAGACAGTCACATTTATGAATCTGGAAAGAGAATATCTATAATGGATTTTGATTTAGGAAAGAAAACCATCCAGATGACAACTGAAATAACAAAAGAGTGTGTGGAGAATCAGGTAGATTGTGAAAGATGAAGATGTAGAGAAGAAAGTCACTAGCATTGAATGTAGCAAGGAACAAGATAAAAACAAAAGGGATTTTGAGCACTCTTTCACACAAATAGTGGAAAGTAGACAAAGTTTATTGCCATAATAGAAAATGGAGAGATTGTTTGAAGGTGAAGGACATCATCATTTATTCAACAAAATATCAAAGGAGCCATACCGTGTGCCAGCTACTGTGCTAGTATTGCAAAGATAAATAAGACAGGTACCACTCCTGATCTCAGAGACACTGAAATATATAATGATACTCAATTATCGAGGGAAAGCCAAGGCAGATAAAAATGTATTTAGAGGTTTTTATTAAATGTAACAACAACGAAGATACAAAAGGCTCGGCGAGATAACTTTTCTGGAGTAGTGGGGGGAAAAGCCATATTGAAATGGGTCGAACTATACTGTAACATTTATTTTAGATTATATTCATAAGGAAAATACAGAAATGCACCAATGTATTAACCATCATTGTCTCTGGACTGTGGAGTTACAAGTAATTTTTATTGTATTTTTCTCATATGTATTTTATAAATGCCTACAATAAGATACATCCTTTTTTATAACAAAAATATATTATTAAAAAAGAAAAAAATGAGATATCTGTTCTAATGAATTATTATTACCTTTTAAATATAAATGAAACAGAGGCATAACATTTATCTGAATAATATGATAAACACGAAGAGTTTAATAAAATGATTCAAACAAATACTAACAACAGCAAAACCTGAGTACATCTATTTTGAAGACTTCATTAGTTTGATTGGCTCCAAAATGATATAATTATGCAGATAATTGCCCAAACTCAACTTTTTCTATGCTGACAACACACATCCACCAAAATCTAGAGCTGCTCGAGCTGCTAGAAGTTTTTAAAAAGTGGAAAGCAGAGCATTAATTTATGTAGCTACTAACTCGGCACATGCTAATGCTTTCAAAATGTAGAATGGCTTCAATTCCCACCAGTTTAGCAGCTGACATGATTATGCACATGAATCCTCTAGGAAATTGAGGAAACAGTAATAACAAGCCCAGTTAACAAGAGAAGAAAAGGACTGCCTGGCTGGCTGTCTAAATTCCCTACGTTAACACTGATTATAAGTATCAGTGGTGGTAAACACAGCCATTCCACCAGATTGAGCTGTGAACATGTATGGGAAAATGAGATCAACAGCCATGATACCATTCTATTAAAACAACTCCCCTGAGGCCTTTGTAGGCTAATACCTTTGTTTTTCTGCCTTCCCTCCAGCATGTGAGATCACAGTCTCTAGGAGCAAAATCAGAAGGGGTTAAATTGTTAGTTTCTTCCAACATTATTGCATTGTTAAAAAATACACCTTGGAAACCAAAGAGCTTCTAAATCCTTTTTTTTTTTTTTTCCTCTCAGATACCTTTCCAAACAAATTAAAATATTTCTGAAATATTCTCAGGTGGTCTCCCAAGCCATTTAACAGTAAAGAGCGTGTAATTGCTAGTCTGAAGCCCATCAACCAATTATGGATTAAAATACACCTTGCAAGATGGGAAACTTCAGGGGCAGTGTAATCACATATTTTAAGATTGATTATTTTGCATTACTGAACACACTTCTAGGTCACCTGACTAAAATTATTCTCCCTCAGCACACTGCCATGAAGCTTCCAGGGCGTGAGATACCATTGTGCTTAAAATTATTCTTACTTATCAACATTTTACAATGCAATGGCCTAGAGGTAAATGTCAGATGAAATAAACTATGCAGAAAGAGGGTGAATAATGGAAGCTATGGATTAGAAATCAGAATTCTGAGGTTTAAGAAACCATGAAGATCATTTATTCAAGCCCCCATGATTGACAAAAACATACATATATCTATTTAGTGATTTACCCAACATGAGACAAAGTTGGGTCCAGATCATAAGTTCTCTGGCTTTTAGTGTTAGGTGTGCTTCCAATGCAAGCCCCATGAGTCCAGTTCACTTAGAGAGAGGCAAAAGTCAGAGAGCCTCAGAGGACCTGGGATGGCAGTGGTGGCACGAGGTAAAAATGAGTCCTGACCGACAGGAAGCAGGTACATGCACATCACGATCTCTGTCCTTTGTATTTTAGAGCTGCTTACTTAATGTTCCTTAAAGGCTGAAACACAAGAAATGAAGCATCTCATTATGGCACTAATTACCACAAATTTAGGAAGATTCATAATTTCTAGAGAACTACTTCTGATAGATCTTGACGTCTTCACTTTTCGAATATTTGTTCAGTCCGCCATATACCCGGCACCAGCTGAAACACTGATCTGACCTGAGAGAAGGGCTTCATTTTAAAGTATCTGTATGTGGTCAGTATTTATATTAAAATAAGATGTTCCATGGATGGCCAAAAACAGAAAAGATGAGGGTGAGAAGAAGGAAGAATAAGAAGGAAAAAAAAAGTACAAGGACTTGAAGACAAAACGTTTCATCAGTGAACAGCTGTGTAGTCTCCTGCTTGTGCTTTGTGTGCTGAAGAAACCATGAGCTGGAACCATAGAGCTAGATTCAGGGCAATCTTCTAACTTACTCTCTGGGTGACCTTTGGAAAGGTACTTACCTGCTCTGCCTCAGTTGTTTAATTGTGTACTGCAGACCAGACTTTCATTCCTTCCTTTCTTGCAGGGTTTTTGAGAAGCACAAATATTGTTAAAAGCTCAAATGCATATGAAAATACTTAGATTAACCTCAACTCTCTATGCTTCTGAACGACTATTAGAATTATATTACTACAACTTCTTTGCTACATACTAAAACAGTTTTGATCTATTTCTAGTAATTATACAAAAGTCAGATTTTAAAATAATTAGTTGCTATAACTTAATAGCATACCAGAGTTCACAGGTTGACAACCTCTGGAGATCAAACAAGTTCCTCCCCTAGAAGATAAGATGGAATTAGTTCCTCCTAGAGAGAGCAGATAACAAAATCCTCAAGAGAAATATAAATGCCTGCAATTTTCTTGATTGCAATTTTTTCAGGCTTCTGAAGTTGATTTCATATCTCACACAAAGATGCCCTATTGTCAGACGCTGAGGAACAACTTTCAGGGTAGGTATGTTTAATGCCACTAACCAGTTCATTTCAGGGTGGAAAGATTAAATTTTTAAAATTCTAAAGAGTGCAATATATTGCCTCTGACGGAGCACCATATATTTTCTGGCCCTAACCTTGTAAATGGGGTACTTACATAGATGCAGTTCTACCTCTATTAGAAAGAACAAAAGCATCATTCAGCAACTGAAATCCCACACTCAGTTTCATCAAAGAAGCAAATAATTGCCTGCAAATATTTTGCTAGACCTTGGTACGCACGTTGAATTCATGTGCTTTGAGGTGCATCTGTTTCTTAGGTGAGTATAGCATGTAGGGTAGAGCAGTGTTTCCCAAGTATGGGGCTTACCGTCCCAGTACTGGAGATGATCTCGGGTGGCCTCGGCCTGCAGCGGCTTTAAGCAGGATTTCTGTTCCTGGCCAGAGATTGAAGTCAGGCCACGGCAGTGAGAACGCCGAATCCTAACCGCTATACCCCAGGGCCAGTGACCAGTGACAAGGCCCTGGCGCCAGCTTTGGAGAAATGAATTTCCACAGAGAGATGGAAAGTAGTGAAACAAGTAAAGTGCTTCTTAGGAGGAAAAAGAGAACGTGTGAATAGACTCCCACGGGCAGGCTCAGAGAGAGAGTCGTGCCCTCCTTGTAGTTCAATTCACTTCTATGGGGCAGTTCTTCCGGGTGTCCTCTGGCCAATCGTCTTGCTTTGCCTGGTTCTGAATCCGTATTTGATTTAACGCAGCGTCCTCTCCTGCGTGCGGGCACATCTCTTAGTCAAGATGGATTCTCGCGAAGAGGCCCGTCAGTAGGTTGACATCACCTACTATGGGGTGGCGCCCCTCCCTTTTGACCTCCGAGGAGCCTTTCTGCGCATGTGTAGTCAGGGGGGTCTCCTCGACCGTGAGGATGAGAAACATGTGGTCTCTTTGCCTTTTACCCGGGCTGGACTCAGCTCCTCCTATGAGCTTCCTGCTAGCGTCTTCATCTTAGAGTCTCTGTCCACAGGGGACAGCTGCTCAGCCTGGGGCCCATCTATCTCCTGCCTCAGAGTCACCTAGGATGCCTGCGTAACGTGCAGATTCTTGGATATCATCCCCAAACCCTGAAATCAGAACCTCTTTGGTTGGGCCTATAGGAAGTTTTAACCAACATTCTCTATTCAACCTTCTCTTGCCCACTAAAATCTGATAGCCATGGGAACAGTGTCAGGTCTGCTGGTCTCAGTGCAGAGAAAGCAAAGGCAGAGAAGAAGGAAAAGTCAGTGAGGCGATAAGGGCACAGAGCAGGGTTACCACTGGGCCCTCTCCTTGTGCGGAAGATTTTGACTTTCGTTCTGATGCAGCTCGTGTCCATCCAGCCCAGGGAATCTTCTCTCAGTGAGAAGCCACTGCCATAGCAGAAACTCTCCAGTTCCAAGGAATAATTTTATATCATTGTGACATTTGATTACTATAATCTCTGTAAAGAGAGTTGAATGGCTTAGCCATGCCCGCCAGAGATCAGAGTGCATCATTTGGAACATGACTCCCATTTGAAATGAGACCAACAGATGACCACTTTGAGAGATCAATGAACTTGTCCCTAAGTGGCCAAAGGGTCCCCACATTGTAAAATTTAGTTGGTTTTGATATTAAACAGTTGTGACCTTGTTATTACCACAATCCATATTTTTTTCACTGTGTGAATGCTAACAGATAGTGTAGTGGATTTGTTTGTTTAGTATAAAATGTTAATAGAGCTTTATTAACCCACAAATAATGAATAATATAAAATCTTTCCAATGAGAAATCGTGGCCTATAATCATTCAAATCACCCAAATGATATCTGAGGTTCTAATTCTGTTTAATTTAAGGGGTGACTGTGGAGTAATATGGTCCTGCTAGTTTAAGTATATTCTTAAGTCTTCTAATGGGATTGTATTTTGATTAACTCAGCAGGCAAAGGTATGTAAACCCACTGGACCACCGCATTTGCAATGAGTATAATGCAAGTTGTATTCTAAATCAAATGATGATATGTTTATATGGACTGTAAGTCTTTGAGCTAGACTATGTGGGTCTCTAAAATAATAGAGGTTTCAAAGTAATTTTCTTTTCCATTTAATATTATTCATATATCTAATGAGCAATGTGGTTTAAAGGTACCACCATTAGGATTGACATGTATATATTCGCAAGGAATAATATATATGCCTAAGCGGATACATCATGTAAATAAGCATAGAAATATGTTCAAGTCATAATCGTTGACCATATTTAATACTTCATACCACATCTACATTATGGAAATGTTGATAAGGTGAACTAATATTTTGCTATTGTTTGTTGTTGTTATTATATTGTTTTAACTCTGTAGGCCTTGACGGATCTAGAAGGGCTTTATCTATAGTTCTCTTTGCACTAATGCAGCTTGTATAAGTACAAAAACCTAGGAAGAAAAAAAATCACATTCACTTGGAACTTTTTCTTATTTAACATAGGTATCAGTCATTTGTAAAGGTATGATTTTAAGGATAATAAGCTTCTGTCTACATAGGTCTTAGATATTTTGCTCATACCCTTTCTTAATCAGTTGCATAGAAAGTGCTTACAGTGTTCAGGCTTGATTGAGCTCATTTTAAAAGACTCTAATTTTCAAATCCATGAACCTATTTATTGTGCACTTGATGAGGGGTGAATTTATAGTTGAGATGGAACATTTTATACAGGTGGTTCTGAACTCATGAATCTCGGAATATTCCTCCTTCCTAAGAGTGAACTCATATAGGCAGTGAAAACAGAACACAAAGTGAGAGTTTTTCAAAGACCAGACACAGACGATTTCCCCTAAACTCTTTGTCAAGTGTTCAGGGATAGCAGAATAAAGTCATTTTTACAAGACCTTCATTTTGTTGCTTAAAATGGCAGGGTGATTTCAGAAAATGAAAAATGTTCAATACCTTTGTGGATTTTATGCCTCTAGGTCCTTAGAATTCTATTGCTTCATATTGGTAATCTCACTGTATTGTCTTTGTAAAATATATTTATAGTGCTACCATGTTGCCTCTTAAAAAACGACACATTTAAAATCTTGTGATGAGTAAATCTAAAAGAATTTGATGGTTTTGTTAGAATAGGTTCTTCCCCTCTTCCCTTCATAGCAGATGTATTTCTGAGTACTATCGCTAAAGGTATAAAATTTGAAAAAATGTGTTTTATTATTTATTTAAATTTAGCATTTGCCTAAGCTTTTCATATAAACATGGATTATTTACTTTGCATTAAATTAATATTTGAGTCAAATATAACAGGGTTTTTGTTTTGTTTTCATTTTATTTTGTTTTCAACATGGAGCTGAGATACACCTTCTTTATTAATATAATACTTCCATGATACAGCTCAGTGCCAATTTTGAAAGTTTTCACAATTATAGAACATTTTGTTCTTCTCAGGGGAAGAATGTAAATAATGTCATCTTGATATTTTTGATTATTAAATGATTTTTGATTATTAGGTTTTAATTAAGAATTCACTATATAACATCAACTTTACCATCAAAGTGGTTATTTTTTCACTTATTATTTTTGTAAAGAATATTAAAACTTGCAGATTTTATTTGGAAATATTAAATTCCAGCTGTGTTCCCTGAAAGAAATTTTCTTAAAACTTAAATACAAAAGATAATAATTTACACTACAATATTCAAAGCATTCTACTTCATATAAGATGTGGATTTCCACAAAACAAATCAATTAATTAAACATAAAGTGTCCAGCAATGCGGTATCAAAGTTAAATTTAACCTGGGGATAACACACTGCCACAATGTGACAGATCTCTTGTACATAAAGTCATTTTCACAATGAGAAAAGTTGCCATTTACAAACACTGTTACAGAAGTATGCATGCTAAATAACCAAACACATTGTTAGAGCAGGACCAAGAAAATACGGGTAGTTTTTTCCTGTTATCTTATTCTAGACATCTTTTTCCTACATATTTTATAATATTAGGATAATCATATGGATGTATTCAATTAAAAACCAATAAAAACTTAGAAAGAACTCTAGGTATTAGGAAATTTTGTATCTAGACATATTCCTACATATGTGTCTAGAAATATTCTAGATGTATTGCTAGAAGCTATTAGCTAAGTACCATCAGATTTCAGCTCATTTTACTGATTTTTGTTCCTCATCTGTGGAGAAGTGACTTTGGACTACATAAATTCTAAGAGGTCTTTCAAATATAAAATTTTTGTTTTACCAAATTTAATAAAATTCATGTTTCATTGAATCTATGTTGGCATTAAATTAAATTTAACATATTAATTACGTGCTCTATAGTTTCTGAAAATCACTATGAAAAGATGGATGTATACTTTTTAATGTAAAAAAAATTCTCAGTACATCATTTGAAATATTTCCATGGTTGTAAATCCAATAGATTAATGACTTTCAAATATTATCAGTTTTCTCCACCCAAGAGAAAATTAGTTTATGAACTAATTAGTTTATATCTACTTTTGAGTAATATTAATAAAAGACCCCATGTTCAGGTTGACATTTTCTACTTTTCTCCAGATTTTTACAATGAAGGCCAAGTTATATCTTAATAGTATATATTTTAGCATTTTGTGTCCACATTTGTACTTTAAGGAGCTCATAAATACAAAAACATTGTCCACTTAACTTTAATCATGGAAAAAGTTCATGAAAATTCTATTAATTTATCTAACTAAACTCAAAAAGCAATTATATACTCACTAAATGACCAGCAAATGGCATTTCCGTGAGGTCCACTTTTTTTGAATTCTTAACACAAGTTTATTTATTTTTGATCTACCTGATAAACAGTTAATATTTGGTCCAATAACTTGGATGGGCTATAGTGTGAGCACAGCCCTGGCAGTACAATCCCAGAGCAAAGCAAAATAAAACTTATTTCCCTATTTATCCTTTGAGGATATTCCTAAGCATAAAACATAATAATAATAGATAAAACATAAAAAGGGAAATCTAAGAGGCGTGACTTTGCAGGAAAGCAGGAGGAGTTGGTGGCAAGAGCCAAGGATACACAGAGAAGCAGGTAAGGCTGCCTGGAGAATTAGTTACTTGGGGTTAATGGGAAAGATAACTTTTTGTAAAATTCATGGGAGGTGCCAGAACCAAACTGAATCCAGGGACTGGAATAGTATTGATCTGAGATGGAGAAAAAAGGCTGGTCATTGCTGCAACTTAAATAAAGTATTATGTAGAGAGAGATGGTTACTTAAAAAAAAAAATTATTGTGATCAGGCAAGCTAGCCTCAAGCTTGACTCTGCAATGCTTTCAGCAGAGTAATATGGCAGAAGTCCAAAGCTGCCAATATAAGACCAGGGAGGTAAGGTGAAACACACACAAACACCCACCCTACCTTAAGCACCCCCCCCCACACACATTTGTTTGATGCTACAAATAAATAAGCAAATATGTAATTGAAGATATGTTCCAGAAGAAATTGAAAAAAATTTAAATTAATATATTTAGGATCATCAAATAAGTAAAAGAAGGTATAATGTCCAAAAATAAGAAGACTTTATGAAATGAAGTCAGAATAAATTAAATAAAAATAATTTGATATTTTTTAAAGACTAAACAATTTGAAATCTTGACAAAATACCTATAGACATTTAAATAAAAGTTAAATGGATAAACTAAAAGGTCCTATTGTATAGCACACAGAACTATATTCAGTATCCTGTAATAAACCATATGGAAAAGAATATGAAAAAGAATATATATATGCATATATTTATGTATAACTGATCACTTAGCTGTACACCAGAAACTAACACAAAATTGGAAATCAACTATATTTCAATTTTAAAAAAAATTAAATGGACAGATTACACATTAGATTATACACAAAAAGAAAGAAATGATGAATTGTAAAATATTACTGAGAGGGCTTCCCTGGTGGCGCAGTGGTTGAGAATCCGCCTGCCGATGCAGGGGACACGGGTTCGTGCCCTGGTCCGGGAAGATCCCACGTGCCACGGAGCGGCTGGACCCGTGAGTCATGGCCACTGAGCCTGCGCATCCGGAGTCTGTGCTCAGCAACGGGAGAGGCCACAACAGTGAGGGGCCCGCGTACCACAAAAAAAAAAAAAAAAAAAAAAAAAAAAATTACTGAGAAATTCACCAAGAAAAAAGCGCTAGAAGAGAAAAGAAAAAAATTAAAAAAACAAGGACAGTATTAAAAGCTACCAAGGAAGAACACATTACCTACAAAAGTGTGACAAATAGATTAACAGATGGCTTCTCATCTAAACAGTACATGCCACAGACATTTGAAAAGTGTTGGAGAGGAAACTACCAACCTAGAATTATTAACTTCTCTAAAATATGATTTAGCAGTAAAAGCAAGACAAAGACATTTTAAGACACAAAAAACAACAGAATTTGCTTCTTAGTGACTCACACTGAAAAACTATAGAAATGTTTACTTCAACATAAAAGTAAACCATTAGAAATATATGGTGTGTAAGAAAAAAATGACAAAACAGAATTTAAATATAACTTTATTTTAAATATAATAATTGATTGTCTTTTAAAGGTAAAACTATTATTCTTGTTAATTTCATGTAAGATCTTATGTTTTCAAAACATGTTTAAATCTCAAAATTGTTTCTTGTTCAGAAGAAAGATCATCTATTCAATGTACTAGACAGTAAAACATATTTTCAGCTTCTACATGAGAAAAAAGAGAATGTATTGAAAATACATCAATCCAATAGAATGTAAGAAAGGAAACAAAAAAATCAAAGGTAGTAAATGGTTAAAAAACAACAATACACACGAGAAAAAATAAAACTAGTGCAGAAATATGTTAAAATATATCTGCAATCTTAATAAATGTAAAACAGTTATATTAACCTAGAAAAGATTTTCATAATGGCTTAAATATTTCATATGCTGCTTATATATTAAACACCTAAAGTAAATTGCACTGAAGGATTAAAAAGAAATGCAATTTAAATATGCATCACAACAAGCTCTGATAAAGAACTTTATGTGCTCATTCTAAAATGGATATGGAAGAGAAAAAGACCAAGGGTTTTCTTTACTGAATATCAAGAATTATTATCAAATTCTAGTAATTACAATCTATGATAACTGCCTAGGTATAGATAAGTTAATGGAAGCAAATAGCGAATTAAAAAACATAACTGGGCTTCCCTGGTGGCGCAGTGGTTGAGAGTCCGCCTGCCGATGCAGGGGACGCGGGTTCGTGCCCCGGTCCGGGAGGATCCCACGTGCCGCGGAGCGGCTGGGCCCGTGAGCCGTGGCCGCTGAGCCTGTGCTCCGCAACGGGAGAGGCCACAGCACTGAGAGGCCCGCGTACCACCAAAAAAATAAAAAATAAAAAACATAACTACATGTACAGGGAATCCCAACATTTAACCAAGATAGAATTATAAATCCAATAGGGACTTCCCTGGTGGTCCACTGCTTAGGAGTCTGCCCTTACACTGCAGGGAGCATGAGTTGTCTCAGGTCAGGGAACTAAGATCCCACATGCCCCACAGTGAGGCCAAAAAAAAAAAAAAAAAAGAAAAAAAAGAATAAACAAATCCAGTAAATTTTCTTAAAAAATGTAGTTAAATAGAATAAAAGTAGACTAAAAATAACATTAAAATGCAAGTAAAATAAAATAAAATCTTGTAATCCCCAATTATTTCCAGGACAAATAAAAAACTAAAGAGAAAAAAATTAGGTGCAAATATTTTTATTAAGGGAAGGTTTTTTTTTAAAACATTATCACAGTCCATTAAAGAATTCAGTGAATTAAATAAAAATATATACAGGATAATTAAAAATTAAATAAAAATAGAATATAATTTAAAATGGTTGTCAGGGTTACTGCGGATTTTGCAGAATTACAAGGGTCCTGAAGCAGGCCATCTGTGGGCTGTATAAGGCTACTAAATTTTTGTTAGCTGCCTTCAGATTAAGGCAGCATCCTGATGGAGCTGCAATTTAGTTCCAGGTCCATGTAGTTCAAAACCATGTAGTATTTGCTCTTAAATCTAATGAGAAGGACTCATCCCAAAATACCTCAAATGTGGGATTCTCAGAGAGCACACTGGTACCTGTGCTTTGCCTGTATTTTCTCCTAGAAGCATTTGCTTCTAGATTGTATAATCTAGTAAATTTTTATGGATATATTGACAGGACTCACATATCTGGTCTACCTAAATTAGTGGATTTTGTGTTGATAGATTGTCATCAAAAATGTGAAAGCACATGTTATACTTGTGCCTGGATGAAATATCCAAAAAGTACTTACTATTATTATATTATAAAGCATTAAATTACTGATTTTGTTTTTCATCTTTTTTCAGGTTTCTTTCTTTCCCAATCTGATAAAATGTGTTTTAAAAAAATTCAAGCTACTCACAGACATAGAGAACAGACTCATGGTTGCCAAAGGGGAGGGCGGTAGGAGAGGGATGGATTGGGAGTTTGGGGTCAGCAGATGCAAACCATTACATATAGGATGGATTAACAACAAGGTTCTACTGTATAGCATAGAGAACCATAGTCAATATGGGTAAAAACATGATAAAACATAGTGAAAGGAATATTAAAAAATAATGTGTACATATGTAAAAAAAATACAAGCTTTTACAGATGTTTATTTTTGAATTTTGAAAAATACTGGTATAAAATAAAATGCAAGCTCTCTTTTGTCTCTTGCTGAAAACCAACTTGACTTTCGCTGTGTTTTTGCTAATGACTTTCGTTTTGATCACTGGTCACCACTGACCACATAACTAGCTACTACAGTTCTTGTTAATTCCTGTTAAGAGTTTCTTGGAAAGTTTCCACTCCCCTTGTCTGCTTGGGTTCAGGTCACTAAGAATGTGCTCATCTTCAGTTGACTCAGCTGAAGTTGTTCTATATGCCCAGTTTGCTCTCTGCTTTTCATATCTCCCATGAAAACATGGATGTTTTGATTCTGAGGAAATGCTCAGATCTCTCCTTCCGGGGAGGCATGAGGTCATCCTGGCAAATATCCTGGGTCCCAGTGACTTCTACAACTGATTCGGGGCTCTATCCTTGGACTCTCCCCATACTTCCCTGAATATGAACTAGGATATCTCTAAGACTCAGCTGACCTGAATGAGCGGGCAAGTTTTCCCCATGGCATTTTAGCTTTAAATACAGAGGAAATTAAGTTGTTCCCTGTGCAGCAGTTCATTGCTAAACTGACAGATTTTTTTCCTTGTATACTAAGTGTAGTCCCAGATTTAAGGAACATAGGCTACTAGAAAGCTTGCTATGGAATAGGTTGAATTTAAAATGTCTGACATTGACAAAATTGCAATGATTTCTTTTAATAGCAAATAAAATCTGTAACATAGTACCTTTGGGGTTTTAGGCATAGTCAATCCTAAAAGCTGTATTCTTCCTTAATTTACATTTTAAGTGCCTATCAAGGTAGAAGGCAATGAATTCAGAAGACAGAGCCTGTAATGATGTTCTCTTCTCTTGAACCAGGGCAATATCTTCAAGGTCATATAATATATTATTATTTTTAAACTTTTAAAGCATCATTTTTTCATAGCATATCCGTCAAACTTATTACTGCTTAGATACAAAGTAGGAGAAGAGGTCTTTCACACCAAACATATAGGCAATTGCTAATCTTTAGGTAACATTTTGCAATGCGCTAAAAGTTACATCCATTGTGTTTCGGAGAAAAAAGAGAAAAACCAAGATCATTGTGGTTGGTTAGTTTTAATTTGCATGACCCTTCCAGCTGGTACTTGCTTTGAAAAGAATGAAAGTATTTTTCATAAATTTCAGTTTATATGTCCATGACATACAGATGTTGTTCCTTAATATTTTGGATATATTAGTGAAAATAAAAATAAAAAGGCAAAGGGAAAGTGAACTTTATTATTCTGATTCAATTTTTCTTTTGTGAATCAGGTGAGTAGATCAGGTGAATAAAAAAAGTGGGGAAAGAGACTGCAGAAGGATGGCTAGACATGTGAAATGAAATCGTGACAATATTGTGTGATGGAAGGGAAAATGTCAATAAAGACCACATTTCTGGAGGCAGTTTCAGTGGACTAGTGGGGAGACACCCTGGGTTGAGAACTCTAAAGCAGTGTTAAAAAAAATAGTTTATAAACACAGCCACAAATAGAATCCATCTCTTTCGACTTTTAGCCTCCTGTTATTTCCACTATAGCGTGCTGCTGCTCAGTATTGAAAGGACTTTTGTAAGGTTTGTAGAAATAAATACCTTCAGTTCATCATCCACCAGAAGAAAAAGTGCCTGTTTGATGTCAGACTTCTGGGAAAATGAACTAAAATTCAGAAATTTAACGTGTAATAAATTATATGAAAAATAGAGGAATGATATTGTAGTGGCTTCTTATTTTTGAACTAGTCACACATAAGATGGGTGGGCATAGAGTAGAGAAAAGCTAAGAGCAGATGAGCTGGGTCGCATCACTTTGGCCGTGTTAGAACAGGATTGTGACCTGTTATGTTTCACCATGTTATGGACCACAGCTCTCAGCAAGGTGATACTGGTGATCCATTATGTGCACATACCAAGATATTTAATCCAGAATATTATGATCAAATTTTCTCTAAGTAACTGAGATTACTCATTGTGAAGAAGAAACTGACAGTCCATGATTTAATAAGCTGAACACAACGAAGTGAATAAAGTTTATTTTTTTAAGTATTGTCTACCGAGGTCATCATAAAAATGAACATAGGGAATTAATTTAACTTCAGGCTATGCAAAATACACTTTTTGACTGCAGGGTCATAAATGTATTATAAAGTCCAGGGACTTCTTTTGGGAGATTGAATATGAGTCACTGAAGTTTGTATTTTTTTTTTTCTGCCTAAATTTGAGATGCTGGTGTATACTGTTGGAAGTCCAGCCTACTGTAATGTTATACAATTTACAACATTTCCTGGGTTAAGTCAGCTAGATGCAAAGTTCATTCTTTATAAATCTATGTATCCTGTATTATTTATAGCCACCTATGTATACCTATGGACATCCACATAGTTATATAACTACATAAACCACAATATATGTATATATATGTGTGTGTGTGTGTGTGTGTGTGTGTGTGTGTGTGTATGGTATATGTTGTGTATACTAAACTACTGTGTAATTGAAGTTATACGAGGACAGCTGTAACCATCTATGTATAACTTTAACCACAGCTGCATTATTGTGCAGAGAAGATTATTGTGCAGAACAAAGGAACAAGAGAAAGGTTTTCCAAACATTCTATTCAAACAATATGATTCTCCAGAGATGTTGACTCTGGTGGCCTACCAGCTGGCTTCTGGAAACTCTAGCAAGTGGCAAATACAAGGATGCTGGGGTTCACAGAGATGCCGTTTCTAAACAAAACCTCATTGATACCTGTGTGTCCTTTTCTTCCGTAGTGAATGGATTCTACCAGGTGTGTTATAGTATTAGAAGAAATAATACCAGTGTACCTGGAATCAGGACAGCTGTATACCCACCCACTTCTACTTTCCATACAGGCAAACCTTATTCTAACTGGTTCTCATGTTCATCACAAATAAGAAGAAATGGTTACACTAGGTCTCTACTATGTTTTTCAGTTCTGTCATCTGTTGTATGTTGTACCTGAATATCTTATTTTAAAAATGTTTTCTTTTTAGTGCACCAGAAGAGTTAATATAACTGAGTATAAATAGTTTTTTCAAGCAAAGATGGTTTTGGAAAACAATATATACCACCTAGCATGCTTTTCATAATGTGAGACTTTCATTTGCTTAAAGCAGAGTAACACACATTTTTTAATTAAATGGACTTCAGTGTGAATATTTTCTCCTAGTGCAAGCTTAAATTGTTGTACATTTTAGACTGCAGTCCTAAAATAGCAAAGAATATATTTTATCTATATTTAGCTTCTTTCAGCTTCAAATTAAGCTGGCTACTGAAAGGTATAATTGATTAGAATCTCTACAGTTTTTGTTCTTCTGAATTAATGACTCAGATGTCATTACAAGTTCCACCTTCCTTGAAAGAGTGAAATTAATTTAATGGTTATAATTCTCATTATTTAACACTTATAATTCTATTCTTATCCCAAATGTTTAAAAAAAGTGTATTGCCCATGTTAGAACTTTTCAACATAGAGTATTACACTTAAAAGTTTTAGACACTTTCACAATATGAACCATAGGATTAAGAATAAAAAGTTCCATGTTTGCTAGTGTTTCCATATAGATTTGAACCACCCTTACCCATGAAATCTGGACACAGAAGTCACATAGCTACTGCTTTCACATTATAGCTGCATTTGTTTATCTTAAGTCTTCATTTACATTGATTTAAAGCAAATGGAAGTGAAGGATTCCCTCTTTCAGTAGTATGAAGTCTGAATAATTCGTTTGTTTTCTTTATTTTTTTTCTCTATGGCTACTTCTTGTATAGGCTACCCCATTATATCTGCAACATTATGTGTGTCTTAAAAGTAGAATTATATAACAGAACAATGGGTCAAATTTGATCAGAGTCATTCTTGGACACTTTATCTTGAGAAGTTTCCCTTTATTTATATACGAATTCAATATGAGCAATAATACCTATCAGGAAATGTTTTTGGATAATTATAAATACATCGTAGGCATTATCCCAGTATGTCTAGCTGGGTATACATGACCTGATTATCCTTTGCTGCTCTCCCCTATGATTATACAACTCTTAGCTGTTTTCTAGTTGGTTTTGTTTTGTATTCAAATGATACGTATTAGGATGAGTATTTGAACATAGTACATTTATTGGGAGAATCCATTGCTCTGATGCAGAGAATTCACTGCTGGATGGAGAGAATCCACCTCCCTGATGGGGAGAATCCACTGCCCATAATAAAACTGGGTTCTTTGGATAATATTTCCTTCCAAGAGAAATGTCAAATTAAAACTCAACCTCAGAGTTCACAGTGGTGGATGTCATGGTAAAGTGGGTCAAGAGATGAAAACAGTTGCTGCAACAGACAAGACTGAGGAATGTAGGAGAATCTGGCTGGCCGCTCCAATTTCATTTGAGCCAAAGAATGAAAAGGTTGTCTGTCTTTGACAAGAGAGGCTTTTTCAAAGGAACTTCCCATTGAAAGCCAAGCTCAAAGTTTTGATCCAGGGGGAAAAGAAAAGCTTTTTGTGATACATGCAATTTGACTTCTAGATTAATTTCATAGTCAGTTTTAATGACTATTTTTGACCACATGAAGAATATTAAGAATCCTTTTATGTACAGCTATAATTTCAAATTAATTACTTATCACCATTAATTATTAATCAATCAAAATTATTTATTAAGCTTATGCTGTGTGCCATGTACTGCTCTGATTCACACAAATGGTTAACAAATTCCTGTCTTTATGAGACAACTTCTGGTTAGATACAGAGTACACACAAGCAAACGGCTGAAAATACAGGCTGTCAGATAATAAGAGCTGTGGGTTCTAGTCCTTCCATTCCAACGAAAATGCCCATCTATCATTTTTCTAAAAGTGCCAGTTAACTCTTTTCATTTCCTCCACCTCCTAGCAGCACTTAATCTTCTGTTTCAACTATACTTGCCTGAGGGCTTAGTCTTTGGACCTTTTCTCCTCTCTAACTTCTTCCCATTTCCTACCTAGAGTAAAAGACATATACATTTTCATAACCCCAAACAGGTATCTCCAGCCTATACCTCTTTGCCAACTCCAGGTTCAATATCTCAGGGCCTATTTAACATCTCCAATAGGACTACAAAAGGCATCACACACACAAAAAAAATCATAATTTTTTCTTGCAAACCTGTTCTTCCCTGTATCTTCTCCTGATCAATAAATCTACTCAGTAGGAATAATCTGGTACAGGTGCTAGACTTTATAAGCTCATCAACGTCTTTTTACATATGGGGTCCAAGTAAGGCAATTGGTCTCGCTTAGGTTTTACAGCATGACATAAGGTAGTATGGAAGTCCGTTTCTCCGTCTCATTGAACTGCAGGATGCTAGAAAGGAAAAAAAGGCACTGGTGATCGCGTAGGCACCTCCCTCACCCAGAAAAGAGCAAAGAGAGGTCTGCGGAAGTTAAGAAACATGTTAAATTGTGACAGAACCAGTTCAGTGTACCTCCTTCCATACCGATATGAGGATGATAGCCTTTCTTAAACTGATAACCACAGTGCAAGGTAAAAAGTCTTCTAAGGGAGATACATGAAAACTGCAGCAGAGAGCAGTCAAGTTCATGTGAGGTTGGCAGGGAAGTTTTCACCAATGAGGTGACTGGGGCTATTTCTTGAAAGACCTATGGTAGTTTTCTAGGATGGAGTGAGATGCAGTGGGGATACTCCAGGTGAAACTCTTAGGATAATTGACTCCTCTAAAACATTTGTTAATGTTGAGGATTTGCTTTACCTTAACATTCATTTCATTCATAGGCATGATAGCAAAGTTTCCTTCCCCATATCAAATTCTGCATTTTGTTCCTAAGGCAATATTTTAACACTCTTATTTTGTTTTCCCAAACGATTAGACATTAGATTACAGAGAATGCATAAACAAATCAAAATCCCTCAAATTTGAATCTACTGAATAATGTAAGTACTCTAAATCCTACTGCCAAAAGCAGTTACGTCATATGGTGAAAAAAAAATAGTTTGATTCAGAGAAAAATACTATTTTTTTGAAAAAGACAAAAAAACCTCTGTCCATCCCCCCTACCACTTTTTAAATTTTATTTTATTTATTTATTTTTTAACATCTTTATTAGAGTATAATTGCTTTACAATGGTGTGTCAGCTTCTGCTTTATAATAACAAAGTGAATCAGTTATACATATACATAGGTACCCATATCTCCTCCCTCTTGCATCTCCCTCCCTCCCAACCTCCCTATCCTGCCCCTCTAGGTGGTCACAAAGCACCAAGCTGATCTCCCTGTGCTATGCGGCTGCTCCCCACTGGCTATCTATTTTAGGTTTGGTAGTGTGTGTGTGTATATATATATATATATATATATACACACACATATATATATATATATATATATATCCATGCCACTCTCTCACTTTGTTCCAGCTTATGCTTCCCCCTCCTCATATTCTCAAGTCCATTCTCTAGTAGGTCTGCATCTTTATTTCCGTCTTGCCCCTAGGTTCTTCTGACCATTTTCTTTTCTCCATATATATGTGTCAGCAAACGGTATTTGTTTTTCACTTTCTGACTTACTTCACTCTGTATGACAGTCTCTAGGTCCATCCACCTCACTACAAATAACTCAGTTTCGTTCCTTTTTATGGCTGAGTAATATTCCATTGTATATATGTGTCACATCTTTATCCATTCATCTGTCAATGGACACTTAGGTTGCTGCCATGTTCTGGCTATTGTAAATAGAGGTGCAGTGAACATTTTGGTACATGACTCTTTTTGAATTATGGTTTTCTCAGGGTATATGCCCAGCAGTGGGATTGCTGGGTCGTATGGTAGTTCTAGTTTTAGTTTTTTAAGGAACCTCCATATTGTTCTCCATAGTGGCTGTATCAATTTACATTCCCACCAACAGTGCAAGAGAGTTTCCTTTTCTCCACACCGTCTCCAGCATTTATTGTTTGTAGATATTTTGATGGTGGCCATTCTGACCGGTGTGAGATGATATCTCATTGTAGTTTTGATTAGCATTTCTCTAATGATTAATGATGTTGAGCATTCTTTCCTGTGTTTGTTGGCCATCTGTATATCTTCTTTGGAGAAATGTCTATTTAGGTCTTCTGCCCATTTTTGGATTGGGTTGTTTGTTTCTTTGATATTGAGCTGCATGAGTTGCTTATAAATTTTGGAGATTAATCCTTTGTCAGTAGCTTCATTTGCAAATATTTTCTCCATTCTGAGGGTTCCTTTTTGTCTTGTTTATGGTTTCCTTAGCTGTGCAAAAGCTATTAAGTTTCATTAGGTCCCATTTGTTTATTTTTATTTTTATTTCCATTTCTCTAGGAGGTGGATCAAAAAGGATCTTGCTGTGATTTATGTCATAGAGTGTTCTGCTTATGTTTTCCTCTAAGAGTTTCATGGTGTCTGGCCTTATATTTAGGTCTTTAATCCATTTTGAGTTTATTTTTGTGTATGGTGTTATGGAGTGTTCTAGTTTCATTCTTTTACATGTAGCTGTCCAGTTTTCCCAGCACCACTTATTGAAGAGGCTGTCTTTTCTCCACTGTATATTCTTGCATCCTTTATCAAAGATAAGGTGACCATATGTGTGTGGGTTTATCTCTGGGTTTTGTATTCTGTTCCATTGATCTATATTTCTGTTTTTGTGCCAGTACCATACTGTCTTTATTACTGTAGCTTTGCAGTATAGTCTGAAGTCAGCGAGCCTGATTCTTCCAGTTCCATTTTTCATTCTCAAGATTGCTTTGGCTATTCGGGGTCTTTTGTGTTTCCATACAAATTGTGAAAGTTTTTGTTTTTGTTCTGTGAAAAATGCCAGTGTTAGTTTGATAGGGGTTGCTTTGAATCTGTGGATTGCTTTGGGTAGTATATACATTTTCACAATGTTGATTCTTCCAATCCAAGAACATGGTATATTTCTCCACCTATTTGTATAATCTTCAGTTTCTTTCATCAGTGTCTTATAGTTTTCTGCATACAAGTCTTTTGTCTCCTTAGCTAGGTTTATTCCTAGATATTTTATTATTTTTGTTGCAATGGTAAATGGGAGTGTTTTCTTAATTTCACTTTCTGATTATTCATCATTAGTGTATAAGAATGCTAGAGAATCCTGTGCATTAATTTTGTATCCTGCAACTTTACCAAATTCATTGATTAGCTCTAGTAGTTTTCTGGTAGCATCTTTATGACTCTGTATGTATAGTATCATGTCTTCTGCAAACAGTGACAGCTTTACTTCTTCTTTCCAATTTGGATTCCTTTTATTTCTTTTTCTTCTCTGATTGCTGTGGCTAAAACTTCCAAAACTATGTTGAATAATAGTGGTGAGAGTGGGCAACCTTGTCTTGTTCCTGATCTTAGTGGAAATGGTTTCTGTTGTTCTACATTGAGGATGATCTTGGCTGTGTGTTTGTCATATGTGGCCTTTATTATGTTGAGGAATGTTCCCTCTATGCCTACTTTCTGGAGGGTTTTTATCATAAATGGGTGTTGAATTTTGTCAAAAGCTTTCTCTCCATCTATTGAGATGATCATATGGTTTTTCTCCTTTAATTTGTTAATATGGTGTCTCACGTTGTTTGATTTGCATATCCTGAAGAATCCTTGCATTCCTGGAATAAACCCCACTTGATCATAATGTATGATCTTTTAATGTACTTTTGGATTCTGATTGCCAGTATTTTGTTGAGGATTTTTGCATCATGTTCATCGTGATATTGGCCTGTAGTTTTCTTTCTTTGTGACATCTTTGTCTGGTTTTGGTATCAGAGTGATGGTGGCCTCGTAGAATGAGTTTGGGAGTGTTCCTTCCTCTTCTATATTTTGGAAGAGTTTGAGAAGGATAGGTGTTAGCTCTTCTCTTAATGTTTGATAGAATTCACCTGTGAAGCCATCTGGTCCTGGGCTTTTGTTTGTTGGAAGATTTTTAATTACAGTTTAAATTTCAGAGCTTGTGATTGGTCTGTTCATATTTTCTATTTCTTCCTGGTTCAGTCTCGGAAGGTTGTGCATTTCTAAGAATTTGTCCGTTCCTTCCAGGTTGTCCACTTTATTGGCATATAGTTGCTTGTAGTAATCTCTCATGATCCTTTGTATTTCGGCAGTGTCAGTTGTTACTTGTTTTTCATTTCTAATTCTATTGATTTGACTCTTCTCCCTTATTTTCTTGATGAGTCTGGATAATGATTTATGAATTTTGTTTATCTTCTCAAAGAACCACCTTTTATTTTTATTGATCTTTGCTATTGTTTCCTTCATTTCTTTTTCATTTATTTCTGATCTGATCTTTATGATTTCTTTCCTTCTGCTAACTTTGGGGTTTTTCTATTCTTGTTTCTCTAATTGCTTTAGGTGTAAGGTTAGGTTGTTTATTTGAGGTGTTTCTTGTTTCCTAAGGTAGGCTTGTACAGCTATAAACTTCCCTCTTAGGACTGCTTTTGCTGTATCCCATAGGTTTTGGGTCATTGTGTTTTCATTGTCATTTGTTTCTAGGTATTTTTTTTATTTCCTCCTTGATTACTTCAGTGATCTTTTGGTTATTAAGTAGTGTGTTGTTTAGCCTCCATGTGTTTGTATTTCTTACAGATTTTTTCCTGTAATTGATATCTAGTCTCATAGCATTGTGGTCAGAAGAGATATCTGATACAATTTAAATTTTCTTAAATTTACCAAGGCTTGATTTGTGACCCAAGATATGATCCATCCTGGAGAATGTTCCATGAGCACTTGAAAAGAATGTGTATTCTGTTGTTTTTGGATGGAATGTCCTATAAATATCAATTAAGCCCATCTTGTTTAATGTATCATTTAAAGCTTGTGTTTCCTTATTTATTTTAATTTTGGATGATCTGTCCATTGGTGAAAGTGGGGTGTTAAAATCCCCTACAGTGATTGTGTTACTGTCGATTTCCCCTTTTATGGCTGTTAGTATTTGTCTTATATATTGAGGTGCTCCTATGTTGGGTGCATAAATATTTACAATTGTTATATCTTCTTCTTGGATTGATCCCTTGATCATTATGTAGTGTCCTTCTTTGTCTCTTGTAGTAGCCTTTGTTTTAAAGTCTATTTTGTCTGATATGAGAATTGCTACTCCAGCTTTCTTTTGATTTCCATTTGCATGGAATATCTTTTTCCATCCCCTCACTTTCAGTCTGTATGTGTCCCTAGGTCTGAAGTGGGTCTCTTGTAGACAGCATATATATGGGTCTCATTTTTGTATCCAGTCTATGTCTTTTGGTGAGAGCATTTAATCCATTTACCTTTAAGGTAATTATCGGTATGTATGTTCCTATTACCATTTTCTTAATTGCTTTGGGTTTGTTATTGTAGGTCTTTTCCTTCTCTTGTTTTTCGTGTGTAGAGAAGTTCCTTTAGCATTTGTTGTAAAGCTGGTTTTGTGGTGCTGAATTCTCTTAGCTTTTGCTTGTCTGTAAACCTTTTAATTTGTCTGTCGCATCTGAATGAGATCCTTGCTGGGTAGCGTAATCCTGGTTGTAGGTTTTTCTCTTTCATCACTTTAAATATGCCCTGCCACTCCCTTCTGGCTTGCAGAGTTTCTGCTGAATGATCAGCTGTTAACCTGATGGGGATTCCCTTATGTGTTACTTGTTTTTCCCTTGCTGCTTTTAATATGTTTTCTTTGTATTTAATTTTTGATAGGTTGATTAATATGTGTCTTGCTGTGTTTCTCCTTGGATTTATCCTGTATGGGACTTTTTGTGCTTCCTGGACTTGATTAACTATTTCCTTTCCCATATTAGGGAAGTTTTCAACTATAATCTCTTCAAATATTTTCTCAGTCCCTTGCTTTTTCTCTTCTTCTTCTTCTGGGACCCCTACAATTCGAATGTTGGTGCATTTAATGTTGTCCCAGAGGTCTCTGAGACTCCTCAATTCTTTTCATTCTTCTTTATTGTGCTCTGCAGTAGTTATTTCTACCATTTTATCTTCCATGTCACTTATCTATTCTTCTGCCGCAGTTATTCTGCTATTGATCCCTTCTAGAGAATTTTTAATTTCATTTATTGTGTTGTTCATCTCTGTTTGTTTGCTCTGTATGTCTTCTAGGTCCTTATTAAACGTTTCTTGTATTTTCTCCATTCTATTTCCAAGATTTTGGATCATCTTTACTGTCATCATTCTGAATTATTTTTCAGGTAGACTGCCTATTTCCTTTTCATTTGTTAGGTCTGGTGGGTTTTTGCCTTGCTCTTTCATCTGCTATGTGTTTCTCTGTCTTCTCATTTTGCTTAACTTACTGTGCTTGGGGTCTCCTTTTTGCAGGCTGCAGGTTCGTAGTTTCCGTTGTTTTTGGTGTCTGTCCCCAGAGACTAAGGTTGGTTCAGTGGGTTGTGTAGGCTTTATGGTGGAGGGAACTAGTGCCTGGGTTCTGGTGGATGAGGCTGGATCTTGTCTTTCTGGTGGCAGGTCCACGTCTGGTGGTGTGTTTTGGGGTGTCTGTGGCCTTACTATGATTTTAGGCAGCCTCTCTGCTAATGGGTGGTGTTGTGTTCCTGTCTTGCTCGTTGTTTGGCATAGGGTGTCCAGCACTGTAGGTTGCTAGTTGTTGAGTGGAGCTGGGTCTTGGCATTGAGATGGAGATCTCTGGGAGATTTTAACCGTTTGATATTACATGGAGCCGGGAGGTCTCCTGTGGACCAGTGTCCTGAACTTGGCTCTCCCAACTCAGTGGCACAGCCCTACACTTGCCTGGAGCACCAAGAGCCCATCTTCCACACGGCTCAGAATAAAAGGGAGAAAAAAACAAAGTAAGAAGATAAAATAAAATAAAATAAAATAGAATAGTTATTAAAATAAAAAATAAATATTAAGAAAAATGTTTTTAATCAATTAAAAACAAAAAACAAAAAACGGACAGACAGAACCAACCCTAGGAGAAATGGTGAAAGCAAAGCTATACAGACAAAATTACACACAGAAGCATATACATACACACTCACAAAAAGAGAACAAGGGGACCAAAAATATATATCTTTGTTCTCAAAGTCCACCTCCTCAATCTGGGATGATTTGTTGCCTATTCAGGTATTCCACAGATGCAGCATACATCAAGTTGATGGTGGAGATTTAATCCGCTGCTCCTGAGGCTTCTGGGAGAGATTTCCCTTTCTCCTGTTTGTTTGCAAAGCTCCCGGGGTTCAGCTTTGGATTTGGACCCGCCTCTGCGTGCAGGTCGCCTGAGGGTGTCTGTTCTTCGCTCAGACAGGACGGGGTTAAAGGAGCCGCTGCTTCGAGGGCTCTGGCTCACTCAGGCCGGGGAGAGAGGGGTATGAGGGCGGGGCGAGCCTGCAGCATCGGAGGCGGCGTGACGTTGCATCAGCCTGAGGCGCTCCGTGCGTTCTCCCGGGGAACTTGTCCCTGGATCACGCGACTCTGTTAGTGGCGGGCTGTACAGGCTCCCGGGACGGGAGGTGTGGAGAGTGACCTGTGCTCGCACACGGGCTTCTTGGTGGCCGCAGCAGCGGCCTTGGCATCTCAAGCCCGTCTCTGGGATCCGCGCTGGTAGTTGCGGCTCGCGCTTGTCTCTGGAGCTCCTTTAGGCGGCGCTCTGAATCCCCTCTCCTCGCGCACCAGGAAGCAAAGAGGGAAGAAAAACTCTCTTGCCTCTTCGGCAGCTCCAGACTTCTCCCGGACTCACTCCCGGCCAACCGCGGCGCACTAACTCCTTCAGGCTGTGTTCACGCCGCCAGTCCTCTCCCGGCTTCCGTAGCCCGAGCCTCAGCTCCCAGCCCCGCCCGCCCCGGCGGGTGAGCAGACAAGCCTCTCGGCCTGGTGAGTGCTGGTCGGCACCGATCCTCTGTGAGGGAATCTCTCCGCTTTGCCCTCCGCACCCTGTTGCTGTTGCTGCGCTCTCCTCCGTGGCTCTGAAGCTTTCCTCCCCCACCCCCGCACCCGCAGTCTCCGCCCGTGAAGGGGCTTCTAGTGTGTGGAAACCTTTCCTCCTTCACGGCTCCCTCCCACTGGTGCGGTTCCCGTCCCTATTCTTTTGTCTCTGTTTTTTCTTTTGCCCTACCCAGGTACGTGGGGGAGTTTGTTGCCTTTTGGGAGGTCTGAGGTCTTCTGCCAGCATTCAGTAGGTGTTCTGTAGGAGTTGTTCCACGTGTAGATATATTTCTGATGTATGTGGGGAGGCACGTGATCTCCGCGTCTTCCGCCATCTTGAAGCTCCTCCCGAAACAAGCTTTCCCCCTTACCATTTTTAAGTCCAACTTTGTTACCTTTGATATCAGGCAGATACCTTTTAGGTAACATGCATTTTGTTTTCTCTAAGGTAATAGGTTGTTTTCTGATGCTTCCATATAAATGTTGAGTTTAGAAGGAAATGTCATAGGATCATTATCACACCATCTGCTCCAGCTGGTTTGTTTCTGTCACATGCCTTTCAGTGTTCTTACTGAGCTGTCAACAAACTGCCAATTAATTATGAAAACCTAACAGGTTGTCAGAGGTTATTATACCGAGAAAGTGAGCTCATGAGTCAGTATATCAGGGGATCAATTATTGCTAAGTTAAAATTTCCAGAACAGCTTCTGTGGACAAGTGAACTTTTAAAAATACAATAATAACGCCTTTGAATTCTATAGATGAAGAGAAGTAAGAAGCTAATAATTATTTTCTGAGTATCCTTTGAGAAGAGCCATCTTTATGTTTAGGTTGCCATTTGATAACTATATAATTGAATTCAAGTATTTTCCTTAGTGATATTTCAATGGAGAAAATCTTATGAGGTACCATTTGCAGAAGATAAATACCGAAACTAGTCTTTGTCCTTTGTCTAACACTCCACTGCTGAGCTCAAATGTATCTGCAATAGAAATCAGAGATCTTCTAAAAAAATATTTTCTGACTTTTAATATTAAATCGTTTTTACTTTATCTGTAATACCAAGTAAATCACTCCAGATGTATGACAGCTTTTGATAAGATAAAACATTCTTAATTTTGTGTAAGTTGGTATTTTAAAGAAATTTTAGACTTGAAAATCATGACTACCACTGAAGAAAAAATGAATCACGGTTTAGAGTATCAGAAAAGTAGATTAAAATAGTACAAATAGGTTGCATATATCAATACTGCACCAAAGATTTACACACTGACTTATTTTTCTCAACTAATGAAATTTCTTAAAGTAGATATTCCTATCCTGTTGCCTTTTGCCAGAAAATATATTTCAGCAGATTGTTGATCTAATTATCAATGTGTAGAAGTTCACTCACCCAAAATTTATGAGATTTTTATTCACCTAATTGTTCATTTGTTCTATATTTTATAGTAGATGAACTCTTTTCCACATCCATGTGGGATATATATATTATATATATATATATATTTTTGTATACATACACACACACACACAAGATAATTAGAGGGAGGTTAGGAGGGGAAAAGAAGGCGGGTAGAGAAAGACAAACCCTTAAGTGAGCACTTTTAGGAAATTTATGACTTCACTTTCACCCAGAATCATAATGCTACAGGATTGTTGCCATGCCTCTTTCCTCCTTCTCCTGCTTCAAAACAGAAGGAACATGGTATTCAGAGCTCTGAAAAAATACCCCTTCATCTGAACTTTCGCTTTATTCTCGGTCTCCATCTTGAATTTGAAATATTCCATCCAGTTGTCTTATAAACAGATATTTACCTCTGGGAGAAGGATTAGACTATACGTCAAAATGACAGCAGAAGGAAGGATTGCAAGTGAAAATATTTAGTTTTCTCAGGTTAGTTTTCAGATGTTTTGTAACAGTAGTGGAAATGGGAATTTCCAGATTTGTCATAGGATCAGAATTGTCAGAATGCAGGAAAACACGCTCTTTCTTGTTTCCCTTGCATGCAAGATGACATTCATTTATGCATTCATTCATTGTATGTCCAGTAGGTGAAAGGCAATTTGGTAGGTCTGGATGATATAATGGTGGGGAAACAAAACAAAACAAAACAGATTCCAGCAACCACGAAGTTTGAAGGAGACAGATATATAGTCTTGTGAGTACATTTTAAAGTAATCATATTCATGTTTTATAATTACAAAGAGATGCTCTGAAATGAAAGAAGACTGATCTATGAGCAGAGTAACTAAGAAATGTAACTCAGCCTTCGTATTATGGGGAAAGATTCTAAGGGACATTTTTTATGTGTGACGGTCTTTGGGTGATAAATGGGAAAATAATTGTATTTCAATTGGAGAAACTAGTACACAAAAGCCTTATAGTAGGAATGGACAAAACAAGTTCAAATAACTGCATGAAATTAGTCAGGCTGGAGAACAGTTATTTAAAGAAGAGTAAGACATGCAGAGTCTAGATGCTGTAGGAACTTGTAAGAACCAGTGGTTTTGTTTTTTATCCTTAGGATAAATGTATATATCCCAAAGTTACTAGCAAAGGCAATAACATCATGATGTTTAGATTCAACATGATTGATCAGGCTATTGTGTGGAGAAGGGGTTGACGGTGCATAAGTGGAAGACGAGGAAGGATGGGATTGGAGCATTGGAAGGGAGAAGTGGTGCCTACAGCTTGAACTAGGGTTGTAGCTGCAGATTTGGAAAGGAACTGATGTTTGCGAAATATATATATATGAAGGTAGAACTAATAGACCTTAGAGATGGGTTTAATATGGAGAGTAAGGGAGACTAAGATGTCAAAAAATGTCTCCTTTTGTTTCTGGCTTGAGTAAAGGGATAAATGCAAGTCTGCAAAAGCATGGCTTTATGTAGGGCTGTGTATACTATGAGGAGTTACTTTTGAAACATGAAGGCGAGCTGTTGAGGCTAATCATACCAATCTGGAGATTGAATGAGAAACACTACGTATAATTAAAACCATAGACTATGTTGAATGTTTGGCTGAGTGAATGGAGTAGGATACATGGCAAATGGGATTAAGTAATATTTAATGGCAAAATAAAGGAGTAAGCTGACTTGCACAAGGACTGAGAAGACGTTTTTACAAACGCTATAGACACAGAAGAGATGGATGTCATAGACATCAAGTAAAGTGAGAATTTTTTGAAAAAAAGAAATGTTATTTTGATAGAGTGATGAGGATAGAATCATGACTGGTCAGAAAATGGATAGAATGAGATATACAATTCCTTCCAAAAATTCAGGAGAGAAGAGAAATTATCTTAAAACATGGATGATTTGAACACATTTAAAGATGGAAGAAAATCATTTAGAGACAGAGTTGAAATACACTAAATAGCAGGGTTAATCAGTTGGCTAAGTTTCTCAAGACAGATGACCAGATTGGATTAGACAGGAGGAGAAAAAGCTCCTCCTATGGTCGCAATAGTGACAAAGCTGTGAAAGTGGTAACGTGGAATATAGTTGAGGTCAAAGCATAGATTTGTTTGTTTGGAAGAGGGCTTAGAGAGTTTATATGGTGATAAATTTATGCAAGTTTACAATTTTTCTGCTATAGCCAAGAATATAGAGCTGTGGTAAGAGCCATAGGACTTTTAGTTTAAAGCACTTAAACAGCAATTTTCTAGGAAACGTCCTCTTAGGTGCTACTGGTAAAATGCATTCATAACTCGATATAACCTATCTGTATAGTTTCTGTTGTACCTCAGTTTATTAAGTACTTACCATAGAAGACTATCTTATCAACCTCTCACCAATATTTACCAGTAAATTATAATAGCTATAGTTTTATTAAGCATTATTCATCAAATATACTCAAAGAGGAGTTTGAGATTTAAAAATATGTTGATAATTGTATTCTGTATGGATTAAAAATATGTTGATAATTGTATTCTGTAAGGATGCTTAGAAAATTTATCATTGTTTAATGTTTTCTCTCTTTTAAAAAATCTTTTTCAACATGTGTTTATCACTTGTTCCTCAATACATTTTTATTGGCCCCTAAATTTCTACTTATTCAATGTTGTGTAAAGCTGTATGAGTAAAACAAAAAAAATTTGTTATGATCAAGAAGATAATAATCTTTATTCAGAGATGCTTACCTATTTTGGATTCAGTTGGCGACTGCTGCCAGGTTTTGATTAGATCTAGTAAGATTTCTTTTTGCTATTGAATATTTCTTGATACACTTAATCAATATAGAATGTATTTTCTGATTATTTGCAATGTTAATTTTCACAGGTGAAAAGCACTAAGGATGTTTAAGTGCTGGTCAGCTGTTTTGATTCTTGGATTCATTTTTCTGGAGTCAGAAGGAAGGCCAACCAAAGAAGCAGGATATGGCCTTAAATCTTATCAGCCTCTAATAAGATTGCGACACAAGGTACAGTACCCATCTGGACTTGCTCCTAGTGTCTAGCAGTTATGAACTAAACTATTGGTTGTCTGGTGTACTACTCACTTAGGAGCACTTATTTCAGAATGTGCTTTCAGAATATAATTTACATAAAAATCACATTTTAAAACATGAAGTGGTAGTACTTTTGGAAGCTTACAACTTTGGGAATTAAGTACTTTTTAACAAATTATAGAGATGGGCTATTTTAAAAATATGTCATTAAAAGTTCACGTGAAGTAACAGTAAAGGATTTTTAAAGATCAGTAAATATGTTAAGACCTAATGACCCAGATGCTTTCTATTATTTTGATATTAATTTTAAGTTTTGAACTTTTCAAAATAAAACAATACTGTTGTGTTCTTGAATTTCTCATAAAGATAAACAGAAAAGGATGTCTGTACCATCTAGAGATATATAGTTTGGCAAAGTGTTTGTTTTTATAAAAATCATTAGACATTTTAACTTCATCAAAAATCAATTTTGTGTTGTCTAATGTTGAGAAAATACTTCATTTATTTATGTTAAATATTTTCAAGAAAAAAATAAGTTGACATTTAGGAATTGTGTAAGTTATATAGATTATATACTTACAATAAATTAAGCTAGTGCTTTTATTTTAATAACAGATCATGGTACTGCAAATAAGATACTAAAGCAACATTTTATTCAATCAAATAAGTTTACAATACATTTTGGTTTTCCTAGAGAACTGAAAAAAGACAAAAATGCTGATTTTGAAAAGAACATATGTATTTTAAAATTTCTTATGCTACTTGTCTTTTAAAAAACAATTGAAATAAACATAACTATATTGATTTCCTCCATTACATTCAATACATGCTAGTGCCATTTATTTTTGCTGACATTGTTTCACCACATTATTGTATTTTGATAAAATTGCTAAACTTTACTGGGATTTTTATGTGCCAGACACTAGGCTAAGCTGTTAAATTTATTATTTTATTTTTTTATTATTTTATTTAATCTTCAAAACAAACTGATGAAGACATATCTATTTTCATTCTATAGATGAGAAATAAAAATTCTTAGAATGTTAAAGGATTTTTCTGAATGCATATATTTATTAAATATATCAATAGGCTAGGGTATAACATGCAGGATAGATTTGATAGGAATAAAAGAGAAAATAAGTAAAATATAAAATATACTTCAATGTCAAAAATCATTGTAGAAATTTAGTCTCATGTAAAAGTAAATAAGTTATTAAAGTGTTCAGTCTGGATGAATACAATTGGAGAATTGGCCTCGTTCCACTATCTTTCAAATATCATTTGTTTCCCCTACTTCATGGACTAACAATAAGTTTTATCACTGCCCCAAACTTAGAAATAATAACTCCTTTATGAATGCCCTCAAAACACATTATTAATTCAACATATTGACTCATACTGTTACAGACCCAGTGAATATTTATTCCATGCTTTGTGTCTGCCCTATGTTATATGTCTTTAGGTCAGAAACTGCCTTTCTAATCTTTTCATTCCTGGTACCATGAATATAGTAGATACTGTTTAATTGAATCGATGCCAGAAAAATGGCAGATAGAATGCATGACTAGGAGTTTTGACTGTTCCCTTGCTAAATATAAACCACAAATTTTTATGTATTATTTATAAATAATTTTGAATTAAATTTGGACGTTGAAGATAAATGTCTTATCCTGCACTGCTGTGTGATTTAAGAAACCTTTAAGGAAATGAAACAACACCATGAGTTAAACCTGTTTTAGAAAGACTAATACCCACCCAAAATGATCAAAGTCACCTCCCAATCTTTTCCATCTCTGTGTCTTTAACCCGAAATAATTAGAAATAATACATGACTGCTAGTATGTAGAAGCAGAGAGCAGAGAATGCTATGTAATACCTAACTTTCAAATGATGTGAGACAGAGGTGACATGAAGCTATAAGAGGCTTTCTGTGACTTTGTGTGTGTGTGTGTGTGTGTGTGTGTGTGTGTGTGTGTGTGTAAACGTGTGTATTTGACAGGAATAAAGAAGCACCCTGAGCTGTGCAAGTTCCTGCAAAGTCTCACCAGATACTTTCCACACACTATCAACCCCTGACCCAGCCACTGGGATCTACTTTTCCTTCTCCAAGACCTTGAAGACTAATCTCATTATACTATTTATTTTTGTTTATATCAGTCACTGTTTGAATCCCAGGGATACCTGGTCATCCTTTTTCCTTCCACTGCTTTCATTCCAGTTAGGTTCACATGCTACTTTGTTAGACTTTCCCAAACCATAATTGAAAATGGGACAAACATAGACATTCTCTAGATCTCCTGTTTGATTTCTTTTCTTTCTTTTTCCTTTTCTTTTTTTTTTGCTGGAAAATAAGCTTTTATTAATTAGTCCCAGAGGTTCTAAACTTTTTATGTCCATTTTAATTTGTTTTTGGTCTTAAATAGGAAGGACCTTTTCTAGTCTTCTTACTGATATTCTAAATAGTTTTGTAAAACGTTTTCTTCTGTACTCTTCTCTCATTTATTAATTCGTTTATTTAAAAATTTTTATTGGAGTATAGTTACTTTATAATGTTGTGTTAGTTTCTACACTACAACAAAGTGAATCAGCTATACGTACACACATATCTCCTCTTTTTGGGATCTGCTTCCCATTTAGGTCATCACAGAGCATTGAGTAGAGTTCCCTGTGCTCTACAGTAGGTTCTCATCAGTTATCTATTTTATACATGGCATCAATAGTGTATATATGTCAATCCCTAACTCCTAGTTCATCCCACCTCCCCTTCCCCCCTTGGTCTCCATACGTTTGTTCTCTACATCTGTGTCTCTATTTCTTATTTCCACTCATAGAATACATCACTATTTGCAAGATATCTATTTTAATTATTTATTACTTTGTTGGATGTTTCTTTCCATTATGATATAAGCTGCTATTCCTCTTGCTATAACACAGCACCTAGAACAGTATGTGGCACATCGTCAACAAGAAACAAATATATGTGGAATGAGTGATTCCATCTGTTGGCTAGAATAAGGCTTAAATCAAGATGATATACATATATAATTATATCATATTATTATAATTAATAAGTCAGAAATAATTTCTTTTTCTGCCATTTTACCAGAGTAAAATCAATAGAGCTATACTTAATAAATTTTTAAAATACATTATTTTAATAGCATTACATAAATTGATTTCCTCTTATTTGTTATTTTTTAACCTACATAGTTTTATTTAAATTGCAAAGAAGAGTAACATCCATAAACCTTTGGATAGGTGTCACTAGTATTAGATATTAGTTATTAACTACAAAACTATAAAATAATAGATATGATAGATACTGAGTTCTGATTAGCCAATCTCCACATTTTCCCCAGAGAGGTGTCTGTACTTTGAATCTGAACAAATGTATATGCAGAATTCATTTTTATCAAATATTTGTGTGTTAACTGTATAATGAATCCCCTTTTGGGAGCAAAAACTGAAATGTGAGAATTATTTGTCATATTAGATAGAAATAGTATAGATATAATTATAAACATATGTACATAGTTATTTACAATTCTATATGCACACAAATGTGATTACAAATATATTTGTCTGTCTCTAGATAAAAATGAGTAACATAAATCCATCATGCTAATTATAGAATCTTAATTATAGTCCATAGTATGTATCTAAGGGAGCTGATCCTGTGTTGCATCCAATGTGTTTACCCAGCAAGTATTTATTGAACTTAAGAGTAGGAATTCATTAGCACTGTAAAATTGTAAAATACAATTACAAAATGCAAATCCAAATAGTGGCTCTTCCTTCATTATTATTTTAAAATAACCATTGCATACTTACATTGCACTATGTACTTTCATATACATTAATGGTTGTAATTTAATTCTACAATAATCCTGGGATGCACGGCATATTATTCCTGTTTATCCAAATGATATAATTAAAATCAGAGAGGAAAAGTTACTTTCCCAAGGAGAAGAGAGGGGAACAGACAGAATCAATGAGATTAGTAAGAGGTAGATAAAAGCGTAAGTAGACCACAGATGGTGAAGAAGGACCAGAAAAGCATACAGATGATTATGGTAGTAAAGCAACGTGACATTAACTTCAACGAGAGATATCTCCTGTTCGTTCAGATTGTTCCTCCTGCCCTTCCGTAAGCACAACCGCAGTGTTCCCACCTCCGCTTTCTTGGCCACATTGAATGTCTTCTTCTGAAGGTTGCTGTAGCTCTGGTTTAGGCCATTCTCCCATGGAAGTCTCACGAGGAAGCAATAAGCACCACCTTAACTACTGGTCTGTTGCTAGGAATCTGGGTATTGAGCACAGTAGTAACTATTGGCTGCCGTGTGCATTTGTGAGAAAATTACCTGAAGTCTCCCAAATTTTAAGCCATCTCCAGATTTTGTATACTCAGAGCAGCCCATACAGAACTTAGTCTCACAGGGCATTGACTGTATACCAGGTACTCTGGTAGCTTTATTCTGTACATTGGTTTAATTATATGAAGATTTTCATGTCATAAGTGGTTTTATTACCATTTGATAAATGAGAAAATTGGTCTTCAAAAATGTTTAGTAATTGTTTAATACAGCACCCTTATAATGTTAGGAAGCAGGATTTAGGATTTAATGCAGAATCTATATATATTAATGCCCATTTCACAGTGAGTAATCTTTGTAGTAATTTGACCTGTGAGCTGTGTATTTCCTGTTCTCTCTGCAGTCTGATCAAATAGTAGTAAGGCACGATTTTATGTCTTGGTCCCTTTGTGGTTGATGTGACTATGTGTCTACTTCTGGCTAATGAATTGTAAGAAGTGACATGAAATGCATCTGGGCTGAACATTTGATCCCAATTGTAAAATCTTCCTGAATTCTCTTTTTCTTCTAGCATGACAGACAGCATCTGATCAAGGTGGTGTCTGCCTAAATCATCCTGTGTCTAAATCAACTAGGATGAGTGAAACACACTGGCAATTAGTGAACATTGCATACTTATATTGCACTACGTACTTTCACATACACTGTTGTAATTTAATTCTACAGTAATCCTGTGATGCAGGGAGTATTATTCCTGTTTATCCAAATGGTATTATTAAAATTGAAATGTGAAATGAGGGGAAAATCTTCTGTTTTAAACCACTGAGACTTGGGAGTTGTTTGCTATTTCAGCATAACCATAGTCTTTTGTCACCAATAAAGAGATAACTAGAATGTAAACTCCTATCACCTAACCATAAATTCTGGGCTCCTTTTCCTCTACTGTCTTGGTATTTTTTTTTTTTTTTCATTTCCTTTCCTATGCTTTTCTTCCTCTCTTTCATCCAGTATTTCTTTCTTCTCTCTGTTTCCTGCTGAGTCATAATTTCCTATCACAATTAAAACTCCTGTTAGTGGGCTTTCCTGGTGGCGCAGTGGTTGAGAGTCCGCCTGCCGATGCGGGGGACGCGGGTTCGAGCCCCAGTCCGGGAAGATCCCACGTGCCGCGGAGCGGCTGGGCCCGTGAGCCATGGCTGCTGAGCCTGCGCGTCCGGAGCTGTGCTCCGCAACGGGAGAGGCCACAACAGTGAGAGGCCCGCGTACCACACACACAAAAAAAAAACTGTGTAAAACTCCTGTTGTAGTCACAAACCTGTAATATGCATGTACTAATATTTCAGCATATTACCCTAGTCAGTTCACTGTAAAATCCTGTCAGGGTTGGTGCCTTATCTTACATCCTTTTTCTTACCTGCAGCACTGATCACAGTGCTACACTGTTTGCTGATACTGGTCATCAAAGCCAAGGTAGAGGGAAGATCTTTTGAGGACAATAAGGAGTTCTCTTTGAGTATAGCTAGTGGGGCCACTGAAATATCTTCAATAGCTTCCATGTTTGTGCGGCCAGAGAATGTGATGCCCACCTTTACTGTGCAGAGCAAACCAAAATTGCGTTACTATCCCTTTACTTCCTAAATCAAAATGTTAGTCTATGAGAGTAGTTACCGTGCAAATGGAGCAAAGAGTTTGCATAATTTAATAAGTCCAGAGAGTGTTGCTATGCATGGCAGTGCACTATAATTCTAAGAAGTCGTTTGTGGGAGGTGATGTTTTACTTTTGGTATTTAAAGATTGATAGATGCGGATTGGTGAAGAGTGGCAGGAGAGAACTCTAGGGAAGGAGAAAAACATTAAACAACACATCAAAACCGTGACTGCTCAGAGGATAGAAACCTGCAGGCAAACCCAGGAGCATTATTTCCTGACTGACTAAAAACTGTGCTATTCCATCTGAAATATCTTACTGCTTCCAGCATGTCCAAGGGAAGGCCCTTTAAAATGTTAATGTATCTTGCAGAGGTCAAGAAGCAGTTTGGACCATTATATAAGAGCAAAAATGGTCGTGATGAGGGAAGTAAAGACATCATGGTGGAATGATTAATTAAGTAAATGTTAAGGAATTAATTAATATATATTTATTCCATATATATCTTAGTGATTGATTAGTATTAATAAATCTCTGACTTTTTATGTTTTTTTCTTATTAAAGTATAGTTGATTTACAATTTTGTGTTAGTTTCAGGCGCATAGCAAAGTGATTCAGTTATACATATACGCATACATCTATTTTTTTCAGATTATTTTCCCTTATAGGTTATTACAAAATATTGAGTATAGTTCCCTGCCCTATACAGTAGGTCCTTGTTTATTTGTTTTATATATAATAGTGTATATCTGTTAATCCCAAACTCCACATTTATCTTTCCCCACCTTTCCCCATTAGTGACCATAAGTGTTTTCTATGTCTGTGAGTCTATTTCTGTTTTGTATATAAGTTTGTTTGTATCATTTTTTTTAGATTCCATATATAAAAGATATCATATGATATTCATCCTTCTCTGTCTGGCTTACTTCATTAGTATGATAATCTATAGGCCTATCCATGTTGCTGCATATGGCATTATTTCATTCTTTTTATGGCTGAGTAATATTTCATTATATAAATATATCACATCTTCTTTTTTTTTTTTATTTTTTGCTGTACGTGGGGCTCTCACTGTTGTGGCCTCTCCCGTTGTGGAGCACAGGCTCTGGACGCACAGGCTCAGCGGCCATGGCTCATGGGCCTAGCCGCTCCATGGCATGTGGGATCTTCCTGGACCGGGGCACGAACCCGCGTCCCCTGCATCGGCAGGCGGGCTCTCAACCTCTGCGCCACCAGGGAAACCCCATACCACATTGTCTTTATTCATTCATCTGGCAATGTACGTTTAGGTTGTTCCATGTCTTGGCTATTATAAATAGTGCTGCTATGAACATTGGAGTGCATGTATATTTTTGAATTATGTTTTTCTCCATATATATGGCTGGGAATGGAATTGTAGGATCATATGGTAGCTGGTAGCTCTATTTTTAGTTTTTTAAGGAACTTCCATACTGTTCTCCATACTGGCTATACAAATTTACATTCCCACCAACAGTGTAGGAGGGTTCCTTTTTCTCCACACCCTCTCTAGCATTTATTAGTTATCATTAGTTGTAGACTTTTTGATGATGGCCATTCTGACTGGCGTGAGGTGATACCTCATTGTAGTTTTGATTTGCATTTCTTGGCATTTTTCACATAACTAGAACAAAAAATTTTAAAATTTGTATGGAAACACATAAGACCCCTAATATCCAAAGCAATCTTGAGAAAGAAGAATGGAGCTGGAGGAATCACTATCCCTGACTTCAGAGTATACTGCAAAGCTACAGTAATCAAAACAGTATAGTACCAGCACAAAAACAGAAATATAGATCAATGGAACAGGATAGAAAGCCGAGAAATAAAGCCATGCACCTATGATCAATTAATCCACAAAAAAGGAGGCAAGAATATACAGTGGAGAAAAGACACTCTCTTCAATAAGTGGTGCTGGGAAAACTGGACAGCTATATGTAAAAGAATGAAATTAGAACATTCTGTAACACCATACACAATGATAAACTGAAAATGGATTAAAGACCTAAATGTAAGACCAGATGCTATAAAACTCCTCTAGAAAAACATAGGCAGAACACTCTTTGACATCCATTGCAGCAATATCTTTTTGGATTCGTCTCCTAGAGTAATGGAAATAAAAACAAAAATGAAAAAATGGGACCTAATTAAACTTAAAACCTTTTGCACAGCAAAAGAAACCAGAAACTAAATGAAAAGACAACCTATAAAATGGGAGAAAATATTTGCAAATGATGCAACTGACAAGTGATTAATCTCCAAAATATAGAAACTGCTCATACAGCGCTCTCTCTCCATATATATATATATATATATATATATATATATATATATATATATATATATAAACAACCCAATCCAAATGGGCAGAAAATCTACATAGACTTTTCTCCAAAGAAGACATACAGATGGCCAAAAGGCTCATGAAAAGATGTTCAACATTGCTAGTTATTAGAGAAATGCAAATCAGACTTTTTAATCCAAAAATTATGTTTGAAAAAGGAGGACATTTATTTTTTTTTTCTCATAAATGAAGTTCCGCTATTAGTTGAGCTAGTGCCTGGAGCCTAGTTTCCACAGGGCTATGCAAAGCGGGCTAGGTTACAGCAGCATACAGCAGCATACACCATAGGATATAGAAGATCTGTGCGTTGAAGGACACCATATGGACTGTTCTTTGCACCAGAAGAAGACATTATCTTTAGGATACTGGACAGTAGGTAGTCTTGTCCTTTGCAATTAGAGATACAATCTCTGTCTTCTAAGGCTGTATATACACTTGCCTTTGCTCTGGAAGGGGACATTATCTCTGTGTTTCAAAGCTGCTTGCTGTACAAACATCCTTGAATAGATTCCAGAGCAAATGACAGTCAGTGTCTCTGCTCAGGAGAATGTGCAAAAACATGAGGGGCATTGTCTCCCAAGACACAAGGGGAGTACCACCTGTATCAGGAGGTCAGAGTCACCATCAAGTGTATCTAAGGACTAAACTAATGATGTGTATTTCAAAGTTGATTTGCAAACCAAGTGCATAGGTATAATTTCATCCTACCTTTTACTGCTTAATTTTGTCCTTTCTAGAACTTTAAGGAAAAAATTGTTTTGTCGACCTTCGAATGTGTTGCTTTCATGTTTATTCCTTTACACCAGGACATATTTGCTAATCTGGGGAAAATTGGCATGTTGTTGACTAAATCAGTTTCCTTACCAAAAATAAGTCAATAAAGGGATATATCTAACTTTTAAAGTCTTCAAGATAAGAACCTACTAGTCATTTGATCCTTTTGAGAATGAATTCTCAAAGCAGTACTATTATTACAGATGTGTAGGGTGATATGCATAAAGTCTGTCCCTTTATACCTCTATGACCCTACATTAAAATTTTTTTTGTAAAAATTTAAAAGTAGTAGTTATAACTGCTTTCATTTGAAGTTTTGAAATGTTAAAAATGGGATGCATTAGCATTCTACTTACATCCATTCAATAAAATATAACAAAGTAGTCAAATAAATCAAATTCATATAGTATATTAGAACCAAGCTTGTCAGGATTCCAGAAAACTCTGTTTATGCACTAGTCTTGGGCACTTATGATGGTTTTTTACCACACTGGGATGAATTTCAAGTGACCTGAGCCATGATGCTTTCTCTTACCCAACTCAATAATTTAAAAAATTTATATAGATAGATAGCTGAAAAACAGTGGCTTTATCCCTGTTTCCCTGAACAGTTATTGATTCTTTTACCGATCAAGAAGCACCAGAATATTAGGACCTAGATGCGGTTAAACAGGTTTGTCATTACTGTTCGTTTTTTTTTTTTTTTTTTAAACATCTTTATTGGAGTATAACTGTTTTACAATAGTGTGCTAGTTTTTCCTTTACAACAAAGTGAGTCAGTTATACATATACATATGTTCCCATATCTCTTCCCTCTCGCATCACCCTCTCTCCCACCCTCCCTATCCCACCCCTCTAGGTGGTCACAAAGCACAGAGGTGATCTCCCTGTGCTATGCGGCAGCTTCCCACTAGCTATCTAATTTACATTTGATAGTGTATATATGTCCCTGCCACTCTCTCACTTTGTCACAGCTTACCCTTCCCCCTCCCCATATCCTCAAGTCCATGCTCTAGTAAGTCTGTGTTTTATTCCCGTCCTACCACTAATCTCTTCATGACATTTTTTTTCCCTTAGAGTCCATATATATGTGTTAGCATATGGTATTTGTTTTTCTCCTTCTGACTTACTTCACTCTGTATGACAGACTCCAGGTCCATCCACCTCATTATACATAACTCAGTTTCATTTCTTTTTATGGCTGAGTAGTATTCCATTGTATATATGTGCCACATCTTCTTTATCCATTCATCTGTTGATGGACACTTAGGTTGCTTCCATGTCCTGGCTATTGTAAATAGAGCTGCAATGAACATTTTGGTACATGAGTCTTTTTGAATTCTGGTTTTCTCAGGGTATATGCCCAGTAGTGGGATTGCTGGGTTGTATGGTAGTTCTATTTGTAGTTTTTTAAGGAACCTCCATACTGTTCTCCATAGTGGCTGTATCAATTTACATTCCCACCAGCAGTGCAAGAGGGTTCGCTTTTCTCCACACCCTCTCCAGCATTTATTGTTTCTAGAGGTTTTGATGATGGCCAATGTGACCGGTGTGAGATGATATCTCATTGTAGTTTTGATTTTCATTTCTCTAATGATTAATGATGTTGAGCATTCTTTCATGTGTTTGTTAGCAATCTGTATATCTTCTTTGGAGAAATGTCTATTTAGTTCTTCTGCCCATTTTTGGATTGGGTTGTTTGTTTTTTTGTTATTGAGCTGCATGAGTTGCTTATACATTTTGGAGATTAATCCTTTGTCAGTTGCTTCATTTGCAAATATTTTCTCCCATTCTGAGGGTTGTCTTTTGGTCTTGTTTATGGTATCCTTTGCTGTGCAAAAGCCTTCAAGTTTCAGTAGGTCCCATTTGTTTATTTTTGTTTTTATTTCCATTTCTCAAGGAGATGGGTCACAAAGGATCTTGCTGTGATTTATGTCGTAGAGTGTTCTGCCTATGTTTTCCTCTAAGAGTTTGATAGTGTCTGGCCTTACATTTAGGTCTTTAACACATTTTGAGTTTATTTTTGTGTGTGGTGTTAGGGATTGTTCTAATTTCATACTTTTACATGTAGCTGTCCAGTTTTCCCAGCACCACTTATTGAAGAGGCTGTCTTTTCTCCACTGTATATCCTTCCCTCCTTTATCAAAGATAAGGTGACCATATGTGTGTGGGTTTATCTCTGCTCTTTCTATCCTGTTCCATTGATCTATATTTCTGTTTTTCTGCCAGTACCATACTGTCTTGATTACTGTAGCCTTGTAGTAGAGTCTGAAGTCAGGGAGCCTAATTCCTCCAGCTCCATTTTTCATTCTCAAGATTGCTTTGGCTATTCGGGGTCTTTTGTGTTTCCATACAAATTGTGAAATTTTTTGTTCTAGTTCTGTAAAAAATGCCAGTGGTAATTTGATAGGGATAGCATTGAATCTGTAGATTGCTTTGGGTAGTATAGTCATTTTCACAATGTTGATTCTTTCAATCCAAGAACATGGTATATTTCTCCACCTATTTGTATCATCTTTAATTTCTTTCATCAGTGTCTTATAGGTTTCTGCATACAAGTCTTTTGTCTCCTTAGGTAAGTTTATTCCTAGATATTTTATTCTTTTTGTTGCAATGGTAAATGGGAGTGTTTTCTTAATTTCACTCTCAGATTTTTCATCATTAGTGTACAAGAATGCCAGAGATTTCTCTGCATTAATTTAACCTCACTGTGTTTACATTCCTGTCAGTACCATAGGCATGTGGCCAAGTGTTAATACAGCTTCAACATTACGTCACTCATTGTATCAATCCATTTCATCAGTTGAATACTGTTCACTTTCACTTTTTTTTTCACTTTTTTTTCACTTTCAATTTTTGTGTTTATCATTTAAGTTTATTTTAACAATATAGATATTTAAGATATGTGAATAAATTTTATAATTTATATATATGTAGATATATAACTGTGTGTTCCCCCAAAAGAAAAGCAATTCCTTTTAATTCTCCCTGTGAAATACCAGCCTACTGTTTAACTCCATCTTTATAATCACCCCCTTAAAAAGATAAATATAATTGGGTTATACACCATAGATTAAAACTTCTTGCTGTGTTCAGTGTCCCCCTCTCTCTGGAAAACTGTTCCTGAAGATCTTAGGATTTTTCTTTTTGATTGATATAATAAAACCCCTTATTCACCTCCCAGAAGTCTACATTCATTGCTCCTGAGAACATTATTTCTGAGAAATGTTCTGCTGAAAATGGATTCTAATGACCAAGTCATTTGGAGAAAACTGCATATTGTACTTTTGTGAAAATCCACAATGCACAAGAGCATATTAAAATCTGAGAAATATTCTAAACTTTGCTTAGCCTAGAATTTCCCAACTAAATGAACTCTAGAAAATTTTGAACACCGTCTGATATTCTGGGAAACACAATTCAGGGAACTCTGCTCTAGTGGCTTTTTAGCATTAATTGTTGCTATACACATCAGCTGACTTTGCTGTCTCTTGAAACTAACAATGTTAAAGCTCTGGCTTAGTATCTTTTTGTAGTAACAAATAGTAAAGTATTATTAATCCAGTCTCTTATTTTAGGGTATTTTTTTTTCTAGAAAGAGAATGCTGATGATAATTCAAGAATTATGAGACAGGATTTAAATCGCAAACTGGCCATATATGACACTATTTCTCAAAATATTGCTATCAGTATCTAGACTGTGTTCAGGAAAAATATTGAACTACATCAATTTTTAATCTGAGGTAAGTTAGATACAGTAATGTACATAGGTCATCACTGTACATTTATTTATTTATTTATTTTTTGTGGTACTCGGGCCTCTCACTGTTGTGGCCTCTCCCATTGCGGGGCGCAGGCTCCGGACGCACAGGCTCAGCGGCCATGGCTCACGGGCCCAGCTGCTCTGCGGCATGTGGGATCTTCCCAGACCGGGGCACGAACCCGTGTCCCCTGCATCGGCAGTCGGATTCTCAACCACTGCGCCACCAGGGAAGCCCATCACTGTACATTTAAATACATGTTTATATATGTATCCACTCACAGAACTACCACTCAGATTATAATGTAAAGTATTTCCTGCAATCCAGAAGATTCCTCTTGCCAATTTGAATCCATACTATCTTCTGTAGGTAGTTACTATTCCATGTTTTTCACCATTAATCTGTTTTGCTTTTGAACTTCATATAAATGGAATCCTACTGTAAGAAGTCTTTTATATATGGATCTTTTTCTTTTTTGCTAAACATTGTGTCTGTGATATTTATTCACACTTTTGAATGTAGAGGAAGCATATTGTTCTTATTACTCCAAAGTTTTGTCACACAAAATTCACAGTTTTTATGCATTCTGCTAATGAAGGATACTTGAATTGTTCCCAGTTTGGGGCTATTAAGAAGTTCTTGTGTGTGGCTTTTGTTGGGCATATGCACTTATTTCTCTTGGAGTGTAATTGTAAGGTGGGCATATATTTAACTTTAATAGATTATTCCAAAGAGTTTTCAAAGTGTTTGTACCAGCATATTAATTTTTGTAAAATATTTTAGCGTGACTGTTAGAAATTATTTTAATTCTAGATCTTTCTTTTGTCTACCTAGTTGGAAAAAATGAGATGTGAGCAGATGTAATGTTATTGCTGCTGATGATGAATGTTGAATAAAACAATTACAGGATGATTAAGTGACTGAATATTCATCCTCCAAGAAGAAAAAAAAAATACTAAAACTGAAGCTCCAAAATTTCTTGCTAAGTCCCTTTTTGATAGTTTAGTATGATGTGAATTAGTATTCAATATCTGACTCAGAAAAAGTCATTCTTCGATTATGAATTTACCTTAACGATAAATAACAGAACTTTGTAGTTTAAATTTTTCTTAAAGGTATTTATCTCATTTGATATGCTAGGAAACTTAATGATTAACAACTTAAACTTCTTAGAGCTTTTGTACATAACATATAAACATCAAAGGTTTTGACGTTATTTATTTAATTATTTCATGTAAAATACTGTCCAGGTATGGAATTTCATTTTTACATTCTTTAAAATAGGGCATTTGAAGCAGCTTCCATCTCTCCTCAATCCTTACTAGGGTTGACCTCAATTTATTTTTTTTAATATTTTCTGATAATTACAAAAACAGATTTTACTGTAGAAAGCTATTCTTCTGAAAGAGTGCTTACTACTGAAAAGCATAATAACTTTTGTATTCATTTTGTGACTATTTTATTTTTCTGATAGTCTTATTACTATTAATAATAGAGATTTTTCTGAGACTAGGATCTTACTGAAATTACCTGAGTTTATAGGATTTAAGATGTTACATCAGTAGAAGACATAAACTCAGCTATTTTTTGAATTATGTGCCAACTGGTAGAATTACTGAGCTTCTAAATGAAGCTACTGTGGCTTATTTCTTTTTTACTGATGGAATTGTAGAAAAATGATTGTCTTAATCAGTTCAGGCTGCTATAATAAAAATACCATAGACTGGGTGGCTTAAAAGACATTTATTTATCACAATTCTGAAGACTTGAAAATGAAACATCAAGGTGACAGCAGATCTGTTGTCTGGTGATAGCTCTCTTAATGATTCAGAGATAGCAGTCTTCTCTTTATGTCATCACATGGCAGAGAGAGAGGGAGAGAGAGGGAGAAAGCCAGCTCTCTCACATTTCTTCTTGTTAGGGCACTAATCCCACTTATGAGGGTTCCATCTTCCTGACCTAATCACCTCCCATAGTCTGTACCTCCCAATACCATCACATTGGAGATTAGGCACCAAAATATTAATTTGGGGGAAATACAAACATTCAGCCTGTAGCAGTGATCTCAAAACTATATACTTCCATTTGTGCAGTAGTGCTGTTAGCAGGAGTGTAAGAAAAGTGAATTGATTTCTGGCAACACAGTGATCATCTGCTGGGAGTTTTACCTGTTACCAGTTATAAATGGTAACAAATATTACTGACTCTCAACAGAAAACTTACATATAGTATCATCATGGTGAAACATTACACAAAGCTGAAGCAAAACGTTTTATATTTCTATCGAGTTTGTTTCTTTTGAACAATTTAAGAATATTTTGAGAATTACAGGTGTAAACTGACTCTAGAGTCTCTAAAGCAGTGGGTATAAATCTTGACTGCATATTAGGATCATCTGTGATAATATAAAAATACAGCTGTCTGGTCCATTCCTTTAGAAGATTGAATCAGAGCTTCTGGGATTGGGTGCTAGACATGGATATTTACAAATGTTCCTGGATGATTCCAAAGTGCAATCAGGATAGACAACTGTTCTTCTAATGGCTAGAATTCCATATCAAAGAGTTGAATATAAAAAGCCATAATAATATTGATATTTTTAAAGCAATATTAAGCATTTTTAAATTTAGAAATTATACATAAGTCATATAATAAGAATATATGGAGAATACACAGAATAAATTCAAAATATAATATAGTCTATAATATATTAGAAAAAATATATATTCTAGAAAAAATATATTCTAGAAAAGATATATATTCTAGAAGGAATTTTCAATATTTCTAAATTAAAAATACTTTCATATATAAATATGTATGTGTGTGCATATGTATATATATATATATATATATATATACACACACATACATATACAATTTGAATAAAACTAATAAGGAAAAATGTTTCCATATAAAAAGAAACCCACATTGGTGAAAACTTTGTACAGGTGGGAGAAATTGTATTTGCTGCTGCAGTTATAAGAACAAAGAAAATAATGATGCAATGACATTAAGCAGAGAGGATATAAATGTGTGATGCCTGGGGTGGGTGGTTGACTATGATACGTACATGATATCAGAACAGGAAAATCTAACCTTTAATCTTTCAAGCCACAATCAAGGCCTGGGAGAGTGAACTCCAAAGAAATAACAAGAACAGAACTTCCAGAGGGTCTGTTTGGATCATCTCTTTAATTAGAATCCTTTAATTTCTGAGTTGGCTGGGGAAAGATGCTTGGAAACCTTTAATGACAATTTACAGTGAAAGATATCCCCAAAGGAGCCAACACCTTTGTTCAGACCAGGGTGATTCTGTTCATAATGAAGAAAATATCTTTGGTTTAAGCCACAACTGACAGCAGTTGAAAATAATAAAGCAAGATGCCTATGTAAAGTTCAGATATTTAAAATCTTCCAATATTAACATATTTTATTTAAGTATGTATTAGTGCAGAAATTTCAACAGTATTTAGTACTTATACATTCAGGGTGATAATTTATCAAGCAAAAACTTGAGTTAACTGCAGGGCGCAGTTGATATGCATAAGATAGGCATTCAAGCTGGTTTTTTGGGTGGTTGGGTAAGTGAAGAAACAACAGAGCTGATACTTGAAAAAGAACGTTGGTGTTAGGTAGCAAAAAGAAGGGGTAAAAGTGTTCTAAGCAGGAGGAAAGACATAACTAATTCAGAAACCCTAAGAATTATTTCAATATTTTGAAGGATTGAAAGTATTCACCCTACAGGGAAATAGAGGCAGTAACTCAGTTTAAAGAGATAAGGAGCAGAGAGGTAGTGGAGGATACCATAAATAAGAGTAAAACTTTTGGATCTTAATCTGGTATTGACAAAGAGGCCAATGGAAAAGATATAAGATGAAGAAATAATATAAAGAGAGTAACTTTATATACCTTAAAATTTTAAAAATATTTTGCTAATTTTAATCTAACATAATTTTGTGCAGGGCCTAATTTTTATCATGCTTCATTTAATCATATTTTGGAAAGGTTGGCCTTTCTGAATAATAACCTGGAGATCAGATTGCACTGTTGTCTAGGTGCCGTTTGCCGGCTTGAAAGTCAGCAATAACACAACAAACCCACTTCCTTAAGGCATTGAATCAGAAAGTGTGGTCCCAGAATCAACTCTACCAGCATCCATCAGGAACTCATTAGAAATGTAAATTCTCAGATACCACCCAGATCTACCAAATCAACTTTCCTGGTAATTCTGACTCAGTGTAAAATTTGAGAACGACTGGGAAAAACAGAAGGCAAAATGTTCCAGTTTTCTTTTTTTCTTTATTTTTTTTAGTATAGATTTTAGTGCTTGTTATCATTGGTGGATCTATTTATTGGTTTGGTTGCTCTCTTCTTTCTTTCTTTCCTTCTTTTATGACTTTTAAATTTTTTCATTTTTAATAATATTGTTCCAGTTTTCTTAACATAAGAAAGTAACTCCCCTTGTCCCCCGAAATCAAATAAAAAATTCTAAGTGTATAAGAATTTAAATCATAAGTGTTCCTGTTCTAACAAAAGACAGTTCACTTACTGTATGCTACATATTTTGGATGTGTTAAAAATCATCATTTATCAAATGATTCTTTTCTGATTGAATAATCTCAAAAAGGCCTGTTAAGTAGTCATTCAGCTTATAGTCAGTTACTTGAAATAACATGCAGCCCCTTGTAAATGGATGAAACTCTTCACTGTTACTTGAAAACATGCTAATTTATTTTGAACTAAAATCTGTCTCCTTGTAGCTTTCAATTATTGGTGCTAATTCAGCTCTGTCACTTTTTTTCATAAAATATCTAATATTCTTTCCACCGAGCAGCCCTGGAAATATTCGTCAAGCTAAAATTTTTTAATTTTATTAACTGTTATTCATATGACTTGTCTTCTAACTTTGCTGAATGCACTCCATTTTATCCCTTCCCTGTGAAATGAGGTGCTTGGAATAAAACCCAGTTCTCTAGGTGTGGTTTTCCACCAACTAAACTCAAACTTCCTTCTGGATATGACATTTGTATCAAAGTACTTAAGTTATTAATAATGAATTAGTTGTTTCTTTTCCTTTTCGTCCCCCATCTTATTAAAGATGATGCACATTAGTTACTCTAAAATCTACAATCTAGAATCTAATTTTGTGCTTTTGTTTTTGTTTTTGTTTTCTTTTTCTTTTTTTTGTGGGAGAGATGTGTTTTTCTATCTTGCTGTTAAATCAGGCTATTTTATTGTGAATTGGGGGAACTCTCTGTATTGAGAATTAAACCAGTATCTTATCTTTATTTTTGTTAAAGATCAAAAATCCCTGTTTTATTCATTTTTTCCACTTAGATTCATGTCATTCCCAAATCAATATGTTATTTTGTTTATATCTATCTAAGACAATGCTTGCAACTTAGACAACGTTGATATAGCTCTTGGAATAGAAAATGTGAACAATTATTCAAATAGATGCGAGGGCACTTGGTTGTTCCAGAATCAACCTATGTAATTCAGCATCCCATAACGATACTATGAAATGTATTCAATACTTTGCTGAAGATCTACTCTATCTCCACTTGTGATAACCTTCAAAAGGGAAAATAAAAAATTTAGTATTTGATGACTTTTACTTAATCATCAGTCTCTCAGCTTCTAGGTGTATAAAGCATGTTGTTCAGTAGATGCTTCTGGAAAATTGTTTGAAATTAAAATTCTTCTGTCTGTGATTTGATGAATCTGTTTTTGATATTTTGTTTCTTTTTTAATTGTGGGGAGTGAAGAGAATGGAATTCATTTAGACCATGAAATTTGAATTTGATTGAAACAGGAATATTTAGTATTTATAATTCCTTTAGTTTTCCTGGGCTTTTACCTTTTACCAATATTTTTCTAAGGTTTTATTCTCTTGATTGAACGCAAAACAAAGCAAAAGCAAATTGAAGATTTTTCCTTCGTGCATGGCAATCATAACAAAACAACAGACCTGTTAGTTGCTTGATTTTCCTTAAATACAAGTAAAATTATAAACCAATAAATAGCCACACAGATTTTTTGTTCAACTTAACTTTCATTAATTGGAGTAGTTTTATATAAGCTACTCTGTAAGAAATTATCATTGCAATGTTAATTTGGAATTCATTTGTTACTTTTTCTCATTCTCTTATTCAAAGAGAATAAAAGTTTGGTTTATTTCCTTTGAGCAGAGATAAGTTAGTTATGATGACGAACACAGGAAATCTGAAGAGAGTTTTCAGGCCTCTGAATTGCTGTGTTTTATACACTCAACAGTACTGCATATCCTCATAGATTTCCTCAGATTTGGTGCATCAGTAAATTGTCTTTATAGATACAAATAAAATGAATTTTCTATCAGAAACAGGTTATCACTTTAAAATATCCAAATAATAGTTATCTTGAGAGACAGGATAATCTGTAACATGAATGCATTATTACACACTTGGAACTAACCAAATATTCAGATATACTTTATTCCATTTTTAAAACTTATAGAACATTGTTGAAATGTTAACTTCATCTTTCAAGCTCTAAAATTATGTTATTATTTTCTTAAATGTAAGTGTCCATTTAAGTGTATCATTTAAGTGTCCAGTATCATTTAAGTGTCCATTTCAATAACGATTTTGAAATACATAGGGAAACCAAAAGGGGAAAAATAACTCCTCCCAGTCAAAATACATTTGGAATAAACCACAAAATTTGCCACAATTCACCATTAAAAAAGTAATAAAAAGGGAATTACATTTTAGATAGTGTCAATTTTCAAAAGCATCCTACAGAGATACAAGCCATAATGTCTTAAAAATAGTCATAATAGCAAGCCACATATTCATTATGCCAGAACTGGAAGTTTTATAAATACCCAGATATTGTTAATGTTAACAGTGGAATACCAGGTCGGGACATAATTGAGTAAACAACATCCATTATCAAAATTGAAGTTTGAGAAAGAATAGCAAAAATAAGGTGGGGGGGCCAGGTCAACAAGAGGGAGGGGAGTAAGCAGAAAGAGGCTATAAAAGCAAAGGCAATAATATGTGCAGTGGAAATGATGTAAAGGAAAGAAAAAAAAAAAAGAGTATATTTCCCCTACCTATGTTACAGAAGTTTGGGAGTCAGCATGGTACATTATGAAATTAGGTACCTAAAGCATGTATTTTGATAATGATTGAGTTAAGAACACTTTAAATCCATTAAATATTAAAGGAGAGAGCAAAAAGAATATTAAATATTGCATCTGGTGCCTACACTGAAAACACCTTGAAGCTAATAACATTCAATTTCAGAGATCACCTTCTAAATGCTGTATTTTTGTTTAAATGCTGATTACACTGACTTTTGTTCTTTTTTTTTTTTTTTTAACCTTGCTTCAGGAGCCCCACTTAATTTAACTGTGACAGTTTGTGATGTAAATTAAATTGCGAAATGTTGTAGAACAAAAATCACGTTAACATATGAGTTGGGTATCTCGAAGGTATCGGATCCAAAGCCCTGTATGTTAGTGTTCAGGAGACTGAATATTTGGAAGTAGAGTGAACCATCACCCAAGTGACGGAGCTGATCTATGGCAGGCCACCATGACCAGGCAGGAATACTGGGTGCGTCCCTCTACACCACACAAGCACTTTGTCTTTTCTACACCAACCCCTGATAACGTTTCCTGTTCACGAACCTGATGCTTTAGTGCCTGGCTAGTGACTATATGTGGATACGTTGGATGCATACTGGATTCTGGACATATAGAGTATATTGTATCTGGCTGATACAATTGTAAAAAACTAAGAAATATTTTGATTTCACTTTTCTCCAAAATCATTAAAATCAGTATCTTTTCCAAATTTCCTTATAATGAAGCTGAAAATAATCTCCTTGTTATTAGTACTATTATTTATTTTAAGTACTATTAAAAGTTGTGTTATGTTCATTGGATACGTGACTTTGCTCATTTTCACTATAGGTATTTTAACTTTTATTAGTATATTAGAATACTTGATATGTTAAAGACATTAACACTTTGGTCCTACTTACTACAGAATCTTTCCCAGTCTTAAATAGCTTCAAAGGTTTTTAGTGAATAGTATTTTCAGTGATGAAAATTTTAAACACTTATTGGTCACACTGAATTTCTTTATGCTTTTTAATTTTTAAAAATTTTTATATATTTATTTATTCATTTATTTTTGGCTGTGTTGGGTCTTCGTTGCTGCACACGGGCTTTCTCTAATTGTGGCAAGCGGGGTCTACTCTTTGTTGCGGGGTGCGGGCTTCTCATTGCCTTGGCTTCTCTTGTTGCAGAGCATGGGCTCTAGGCATATAGGCTTCAGTAGTTATGGCATGCTGGCTCAGTAGATGTGGCTCATGGGCTCTAGACCGCAGGCTCAGTAGTGTGGCACACGGGCTTGGTTGCTCCACGGCATGTGGGATCTTCCTGGACAAGGACTCGAACCTGTGTATGTGTCCCCTTTTTTTTTTTTCGGTATTTGGGCCTCTCACTGTTATGGCCTCTCCCGTTGCGGAGCACAGGCTCCGGACGTGCAGGCTCAGCGGCCATGGCTCGCGGGCCCAGCCGCTCCGCGGCATGTGGGATCTTCCCGGACCAGGGCACGAACCCGTGTCTCCTGCATCGGCACGCGGACTCTCAACCACTGCGCCACCAGGGAAGCCCTATGATATTCTTTAATCCTAAGTGGGCATGCATCATCCTTGTTATAGTTCATTTTTCAGAATTTTTTCTATTTACTGGCACTTCCTTCTATGAACACTTTGGAGTAATGGTAGTTAAATTACAGACTTATTTATTAATGTATTGCATTAAAATTATTAATTAACTTGTTCCTATGTCAGATACTGTATTTGTTGACAGTCATGTCACCGAATTTTACCTTGAGAAGAACCATCATATTATAATAATGAATTTAACTTTTTCCGTGAAGAAACAAAATTTCTCTCAACTAACTTTCCCTTGACATCTTTTTCTAATGTTTCCTAGTTCTCCTGATAGTGGTGCTATACATTTTAAATTGATTTCTAAGAGTTTTACACGTTCTGCTATTGTAAACTGGTCTGTTTTGGTAATATTTTAAATATTCAAGTGATATGACTTAAAATTATTCCTTGCAACTGTATACAAATGATCTAGATTTTTGTAATTAATTTTGTTTTTGGATAACTATTGGTTCTCACATATTTTGAGTTGAAGATCTTTTGTTCTTCAGAAAGAAAATCTTTTTTAAAAAGATGCAATTTTTCTTCATTAACTCGTTTATTCCTTTCAATAAAGTTCTGTTATCTTGCACAAGCTATTTGAATGAAGACATGTTTATTTGACATCAAACTGTACCCTTATAGGGAGGCGATACTTTATAATATAAAGCTGAACTATCTCAGTTTTTATCGTACTTTGAGTGAAGTGATGTATGTAACATTCATCACTGTGGATATTAGAGCACACCGTGTGGTAACGATTGCTCACTGTTTTTTTATGAATCCAACATTTTGAAGACTTTCATTACACTTGCTTAGCCATTAAATACAAGACAGTCATCAAGTAAATGTTAATAGCCATATGTTCTGTACATGATTCCAGTAGAACTATGTGAAATCAATATTGTAAAAGATCCTCTCCACCCATTTTTTCCAAAGTGTAAAAAGTGATAGAATAGTTTATTACCTCTGACATGCATATTCTTTTTTTTTTTTTTTTTTTTTTGCGGTATGCGGGCCTCTCACTGCTGTGGCCTCTCCCGTTGCGGAGCACAGGCTCCGGACGCGCAGGCCTAGCGGCCATGGCGCACGGGCTTAGTTGCTCCGCGGCATGTGGGATCTTCCCGGACCAGGGCACGAACCCGTGACCCCTGCATCGGCAGGCGGATTCTCAACCACTGCGCCACCAGGGAAGCCCCCTGACATGCATATTCTTATGATAAGCTCTTTTCCAAGCAAACAACTCACAAAATGCTTGGCATTGAGTAAGCACTAAATACGGACACAGCAGCTTTTACTGATATCACCCATTTACTAAGCTTGTAAAACTATCACTGTGAGGTACCTTCGACATTACCATTATCTTTGTATTTGATATTGATTTACTTATAGTATGTACTGAAGCATTTCTTCAGTGGTTAGTTTCTGAGTGCGTTTGGAAGCCACATGAAGTTAAACAGATGGGACTGTATTTCCTCTTGTCTCAAAAAGAAAAAAAAAAAAAAAAGTTTTGTGACCCAGGCTTGAGTAGATATAGATTAAGTTTAATGTGATTTTGACAACAGAAGATGTAAATTTATATATTTATTATGCTGAGTTGCTGTAAGTTGACGTGTTGATGTTCAAGGGTTGTGAATTCAAATGGTTCTGGGAACTAAATAAGTGACATAAGTGAACAGATTGCGCTTGGTGGAAACTGTAAGAAACTAGAGGAAAAGATCTCGCCTTAAATACCTTCTATAGTACAGATTTTGAAAAAGTAAAGAACTTAATTTTTCATCCTAAAATTGGACCAAGAATAAATCAAGTAAAATCAGGAATAAGGAATTTATGAAGTAAAAGCAGAAATTAATACACTAGAGAATAAAACTTAGTGGAACGGGTAAATATATCCAAAAGCTGTTTCTTTCACTTACTAAAAAAATACATAATCCTCTCTTAAACCTGACTGATTAAATACATGAACAATAATAGGAAATACCAGGAAAGATGAAAAAAACATAAGCAGTTCTTACAGCAATTCAATTGCAGAAATTTGAAATTTAGACAAAGTTAATGATTTTGTAGAAAAATGCAAATTTTCAAAATCAGCTCATGTGAAAGTGGAAAACATTCTCCAACTACTATAAAAGAGATTGGAAAAGAAATTAGAGGTCAACATTGGTGAAGCACTAGAACCAGAGGCTCCACAGCTGAGCCATCTCTGCAAGTAACTGTCCAACTTCTAAACTATCTAACTTTAAGAAACCAGATAATTCCAGTGGTACGAAAATAATTCCACTCTTTTTCTTGAGAAATAACTCAATATTTACATGTTGAAATTCATTCAAATTTTATAAAATATTCTGATCTCAAGCTAACTTTCCAGAATATACTGTTACATTGTTTGAAATGTTCTGTCACTAGGACTGAGGGCTGCTTATTCGTTACTGAACTCAGTTTGGAAATCTTTGAATTGTATTTTCTTGTACGTTTGTCTGCCTAAGAAAATGTGTGTGTGTGTGTGTGTGTGTGTGTGTGTATGAGAGAGAGAGAGAGAGAGAAAGAGAGAGAGAGAGAGAAGAGAGAGGGAGAGACAAGTGATTTTCTTTCTGTTTCTGTTTTCATATCATTTAACTTTTTTCTAGTTGAAGGTATCTATGGACAGGATGCCGTACTATAAATGAACCCTTGTTTACCAAATTGTTCTATTGACCCTCTGGTGTTGTTAAGTAATAAATGGGGTATGTTTTCAGTGGCCTCCTTAGAAATAAAAGAAGAATCTAACTCCCCTAAGACAAGCCTGAGTTTTGCTTCCCACCTGTATGTGGTTTGCCTTTAGGCGGGCAAGAGAAAAGATTGGGTTTCATTTTCCATATCGTGTTTCAATTTATCTGCGTTCTCTTCGCCCATGAAGAGAATCACTTTACAAATTGGCCTTTGTCTAAACAAATGCCAGGTCAGCAATAACTGAGTTACATCGTTTTGACTGGACATCTGCCTCTGATCTGCTTCATTACAGAGGGCTCTCCCCCAGGGTCCCTTTGAACCCTGGCTTCACTGTGATCCATTATATCCTGTCCCTTGTGACCTACGGTGATGGAGACTTGCCTTTTCAATGTAGTTTTGTGCCACTGACCCAGGAAAACTCTCATTTTCTATAAACTCCAGCACAGCTAGACCTTGAGATGCTGGCATTAGCTGGTGAGCGATTACACATTCATTTTTAAAAAATTAGACTGCTTCCTACAGTGAGGATTATTTAGAGGTCAGACACAAAAATATCTGCTAAGATTACCTTCCTAGCTTAATCAATGTAATAATATATTTCAATCTTGGAATTTCAGTTTTTATTTTGGAAAAAAAAAATCCCATGGACGTAATCTGTACAGAATAAAATTGTCTAAAACAGTGAGGCTTATTTATGCTTAGTTCACAGCAATACTTTTAAATGTAGGCTATTTAAAACCCTGGGGTGCTTTTAGTCAATTTATTTAGGACTTGAGAGTTAAATTATGTTTAGAAGTCCCTATATTTAATCTACTGCACAGAGTTTGTCAATTTTACATTGTAAACTTTAATAACAAAAAAATTAGCAAATTTGGAAGCATGGGGAATTTTGTTCAGAATCAATTTCAGATTATTGATACTCAAAAAGTAATGATTTGGAGACAAGATAATGCAATGAACCGTATCATACAAGAAAATTAATAAAACTTTGAAAATGGATTGTTTTATGATTAATTTAAAGGAAAATGCTAATCTGTGGTACATTTAAAAAGAGTATACTTTGCAACACTTTACAAAAAATGTCTAGAATGAAGGTCTCTTGTGGAATTTTCCAGATTAGTGCCTTACTTCAGTACCAGGGATGCAGTAATGAAAAGGAGACTCTCTCCCACGCCCCTCTCTCTTCTAATTTGTCTTTACAGTATTCTGCACAGAGGGAAAATTCTTCCTTGGAACCCTCTAGCAATCAGCTTATGCCCTGCAGCATGAGATTAAATTATTCATGTCAGTTTTAAGACACACGTTAAATACATTAACTCAGAAAAAAAATGCTTACAAAATTTGTCATAGAAAATAAATATAATAAAAATGTGAGTAAAATTACCCTTCAAGGTGATTGAAATAAATCCTATCTGAAGTGACATGGGGAACTCAAGACACATAAATAATCTCAATACTATATTGTTTCAAGAGATGTTTCTCAGCTAGTGATAAACAATACAATATTTAAAGGTTCATGTGAAGCAGCACAAAATGCATCATTCTAGGGAGAGGGGTATAGTTCTCCCGACCACAATTTCTGTCATTTTACTTTTGGAAAAATTGTGGTACCTTCAGAAAGATACACATTCTCTTTTCCATTAACTAATATCGTCTTGGGTTGGCTACAGTCCCTTAATTATTTTCCTGAAGTGTGTACTGTACTATTTATCTCTTCAACAAACCTAATGTTCTCCTAGAACTGACAGTAGTTTCTTGATCTTCATACCACACACTAGCATTACATCAAATCCAAAGTACACTTTACTATCTTAACATTTATTCTCAATTTGATTGTTTGCATGTTCTTCTTAGGTAATTTTTTCTTCTATTCTTATATTTCCTTTAAATGAATCAAACCTTCCTAATTCCTGTTCCAATTCTCATTTATACAATTGTCTCTTTGAACCTTATAATGCTTTGAAGTTGCCCTGCTCCTGTCCTGAAGAATTTTCTAATTAAAGGGTAATTGTCACCATATCCAAATGTTTACACATACAAGTTTAGGGACATATAAACATAAATGCAATATTATTGTATTTTTATTTAATTTTTAAAGCTTTTAAACACATAAAATATTTCAGAAAAATAGCACAAGGGAAACTCACATCTTATAACCATGTAAAGAGATATTAACATTCTTCCAGGTTGGTTTCCTATTTCTTTATGTAAAAAAATAGAAAAAAAAAACCCAACTCAGATATACCTAAAGACCTTCTCTCCATTCCTCCCCACTTCTTGTTTCCATCTCCAGAAGTCATTTTCCCTGTAGTGTACTGAAACCACCTGTCTCAAACACCAGTCCATATGCCCAGAAGAAGACATACTGAGTTCCATTTGTCGTGGAATACAAATTGGGATGATATTCTTTGCATTAATTCAATCATAATCTCAACTTGATATGCTGTAACCTGAAAGCTAAATTAGAAATTTAACAACCACCTACATACCATATGTAAATCCACAGGAGAAAGGTAGGTTAATAGAGAATAGATAAAGGCAGAAAACACTGGTGTTTTCTACAGTCTGTGATTCTTAACTGATCAAAAATTATAGTTGGTGTTTATAATATCCTTCCTCCACCAACTGTTTCATGTTTTCCCGATCCCTAGACAATATCTCAACCATTAGTTCTTCCTCTGGTAGGATGGGCTCACATTTCTTTCCTGAAGGTCCTGAGATTTTAGGATTTTGTTTTTCTGTATTAGGTTGCTGTAACCTCTTATCAGTATTTACCAATGCATGTGAAAATATTACGCGTTAGTCCAAAGGATCTTCTGAGTTCCAAACTCGTGCTATGAACCTGCAACACTGTTCCCTTGATGATCATAATCAGGATCGCTGTTTTCTTCTTATTTCAACTGCATGAAAATATGCCGTTGTCAGGTGGCACTTTAGACAACCAAATCAGTGGAAGAATTTTTTGTGCCTTAGTGGGAACATCCCTCCCTGGAATACTAAAGTAGCAGAACTTGAAGTTGGAGAACGTGTGAACAAAAAATTGAGTATAAGCTATTAAGTGTAATAGTAAGAAATACTTCTCCTAATGGTATCCCTTTGGTCCTTGGTCTTCTAGGATATGGAAGAACAACATTATGATTACCCTTTTATACTATCCATCTCATCTTGTACCACTAATTTACAAGCAATTGTTTCCTCGTAGCTGGGAAGATAACTAAGTACCCAGTAAAATAAACCATTACACTTATCTGTAAAGCCAACTGCTTCTGGGTTTTGGGATTCATGGTAGGATCAGTGGATTTCATAATCCACTGTTGGAAGTAATTCTGTTGATTACTTCTCTTACATGAAAATAGCTATGTGGTCCAGAAGTAATATTGTGTGGAATATATAGCAGTAAATAAGGCATTTAATGAGTCTAAAGAAGGTGATCACTTCAGAAATATTGGTGACAAGAGAGGTAAATCCATATCCAAAAGACTGTCTATTCTAATGTGGAAAATATCTACTCCATGATGCAATGTGACCAAGGTAATCAACCTGCTTAGGGAATTGGCTGGTCCCTCAGTGTGATATGGAACATTGTACAGGTGCTACATCAAGGATTTAGAGGTGACTTCTGCTGTGGCATAACCATAGTACTCTTCAAGTGTGGTGGTGATCAACTCACCCCTGCCTTTATAAAGATTTCACACTATGATATTTTAGGGGATATTAAAGAGCCTGAATATGTAGTTTAAGATGTATACTTTAACTTTACTATCACCTTGAGTGTTTTATTTAATCTTTTGAACAACAGCAAAAAAGTTTAGGACTCTCAGCATTATTTAATATAGGCCACTGATGAGTATACTAGCTTTGGTCAATAAATCAAGCAAAAGAATCAAGTGTCATATTCTGATTCCATCCTAGTAAATCCAGAATACTTGTAATTGCACCCATATTGATAAATATGGCCTAATAGTTATTTTATTTCCTATATAGTTCATTACTCTTGGAGTTCACCTCTACATATATTATCCACATTTTTGCCTGTATAAATTATCAACATCTTGCAATTATTTTTATTTGTTAGTTACTTCCTTCTCAGTCAGATTTTATTCTTGTTTCCCCTGGGACACCTTGATCTGACAGGGATAGAAAGGGGCAGAGAAATATTGGCATGTCATTGTAAGGTAACTATTTCAAGTGAGGTTATTATAATGTCTTTATATATATTATAATGACAGAAGTAGTTTGATTAGACTTAGAGTTCATTGTGCCAGCAGTGGAGGTTCTGTAGGGTGTATCAGAAACACTGCATTCTATTTTTCAGAGTCCTATGTTCTCCCAGTTGGTACATTAATGCTTATATGAGACATGGAGGAGTTAAACATTCAATTTATGTTGTAATTCAATAATCCATAAGATTAGATTCTGTAGCACATCAACCCTGTGTCTACAAAACAAGATATGGTATTAGGACAGTTATAAAACCCTTTGGTCCTCTCATCTGAGCGTAGGAAGTCCTTAGCTTATAAATTTCACTGTTTATTCCAGGGCAGCCAGAAGCAGCCGGTGCTTCAACCCCACCTTTGTATTTCTCTTTCCCATCACAGTGTGCCAGCAACCAGTTCATTCACAGAAGATTTGCTTTCAGCTGGCACCTTATTCCATGTTATCTCAGGGGATTATTTAAGTAATCCTTTGTCACTGAATTCTTGTGAGTTTGTCTCAAAGCTGAGGAACCCAGAGCTTCTGCATGTTTTATAATGGGCTGCAGCAAACCTATTAAAGCTTAGCCTAAAGATAACAAACACTATTGTTGTTATATTGGAAAGAAAATAATACTGCCGTTTATGCTGGATGGAAATGGTATCTCTAAATTCTAAAACTATGCACTATCCAAACATTCTTGACACTACAGTTTGGAAAGAGAAGATAGACGTTACCTTGCTCACAAGATGTGCAGAAACATCAGAGACCAAGGGAGAACTCCGTCCCAGGACATTGAGATTTTAGCTACAGCAACCTGTTCCTGCACTTAATCATCCAGTTGTAGCTTCAGACTCTTACTCCTCCAGACCTCCCAATTATTGTGTAACCATCTAATACCTATATTCAATATTTGTGCTATAAATACCAAGAATAGTTTCTGCTTCCTTCCTGCTACAATATATGTCTTAAGTTCATTTCCTGGAAACAGAAGCTGGGGTAGAGATTTGGGTGCAGACGTACTATTGTGGAATACACTGAGGAAACCACCTTTAAGTAATGAAGGGTTGGATGGAGGAATACCTTAAACTGCTATGATGTTGCAACAGAGACCCCAGCCGATCCCACAGGGAGCTCAGGGGCTGGAGTGGTCTTTCAGGGATGGCCCAATTTGAGACAAGGGGGGCTGCCTTTGTAACCCTGTTATTTACCAGTCTCCACGTGGAGTTGCATCTAAGGAGGGTGTGCAGCAGGCACATGGGTGTCTCCTCATTGCCCTAGTTGGATCTGAACAGGAAGAAGACTCAGCGTGAAGTAGCTCTTGCTTTCTGCTGTGCCGTTAGTAATAAAGTCATTTGCTTATGACGCCCTGGTGTCTTCTGGCTGCATCTATAAAACTGGGGCGGACAGACTTGTTACTTGAAAGCCATGTGAATTCTCAGATCCTTCGTAGTTCTTGACATTTAGAAACTCTTGGTGCTGCCGCTACAGCTGACTCTCATGCCCATGAACCTGCTGACCAGATCCTGGAATGTGGCATCTGTCTGTTGCCCCTGACTCAGATCCCCATGGAGATGACAACTGGATACTGGCCACCTCAGCTGTGTCTGACACTCAGTGTCATCTCATTGCTTTCTAGCAGCAACAGCATCAGGAAGATGACCTCTGCCTCAGGAATTGTGTGCCAAATCCCATGCAGGTGCATCTAACTAGGAACACCCAACTTACATCCAAACCCTCATGGGAAAGGACATTTGGGAAATATAAATTTTACATTTTCTGTCTATCCAACCAGCAGTATGGACACAAGATTGAAAGACCGAGAGGTTGAGAGATAAATCCTGTGGGGTATATCCTAGTTTGTGTCTCTCTGGAAAGCTTTTTCTTTTGATTCTACTTAGCAATATATCAACCAGGGTCAAATTTCATGTTAATAACTTTCCCGAGGTTTTCCTATAGCACAGACATTGCTCTGCTATAGGAAAACCTACCCTGGTGGGCTCGTGGTTATTATTATGTGTTTTCAGAGATTTCCCCAATTCCCCAGAAATAAATCAAAGGTAGTTGCTTTCTTTTCTTCTTTCTCCAGTGGGTATATATTTTTTATTTTTTACCTAAACTTTCATTAAGGGTACAGCCCACAGAAGGTGCAGATTTTTTGCAGTCATCACAGATACAGGCCAGTTTTTGGAAGCCCAGTCTTCATCTCCTTCATGTTCAAGGAAACTACCTTGGTATTGTGTATTAAATGTTTACCTAAGGCTATAATCTCAAGTATAATGTTTGTTATACATATACTTCTCAAAATTTGTCACCACTAAATGATGCTACATGAAAAGTGACTATATATACACTACCAAATGTAAAATAGATAGCTAGTGGGAAGCAGCCACATAGCACAGGGAGATCAGCTCTGTGCTTTGTGACCACCTAGAGGGGTGGGATAGGGAGGGTGGGAGGCAGGGAGACACAAGAGGGAAGAGATATGGGAACATATGTATATGTTTAGCTGATTCACTTTGTTGTAAAGCAGAAACTAACATACCATTGTAAAGCAATTATACTCCAATAAAGATGTTAAAAAAAAGTGACTATAAAACTAATTGAAGAAATGTTTATGTATATTTTTAGTATACAAAAAATTCAACCTGATGAAACACCTTTTCTTTTCAAACATTATTTTCTATGTTTCTATACAAATGGAATCTTTACCTCTGCATTTTAATGGGCCTTGCCATGATTACTGTAGAGTGGCTTTTCAAAGGTATTTGTTGCACTAAAAGCTGTGGTAGTAAACTCAGTGAACATGATGTGTGGAAGGGCATAATTAGCTGATCAATATTTTTGTCCAAAATACATACAAGAGTAATAAGAACATACCTTTTAAACATAATTACTACAATTTTTTCATCTCTGGAGGGCAGTGCTTATATTGTCATGTGAACATGGATTTTGGTACATGAAGTGGTAGTTTTGTTTTAATGCTTTATGTCAGAAATATAATAATAATAATGAAAAGATGGAACATAGTTTAATAGAGTGCAGAGAGGACATTTCGGTATATGGAAAACCATGGGGAAAACAAGCGTTGGAGTACCATCTTTAGAAATGAGACAAATATTTCAGCCAAGAATCTGTGTAAAGAATTTTGTAGACCACCCTGTTTTAGTCATTTATTATTAGTGGTGAGCAAATACTTGTGCCTGGGGAATCACTTAAAGTCACCAAAGGCAACAATTCAGAATCATCTAAAATTGGAAAGTAGCTGTGCATAATCCATCTGACTTTGTGAAGGGCTAATTGCGCTGAACTAATTCCCTTTTTTGGTAGAATAGGGTTTTCATAAGCATGGAACTACCTGAGAAATGTAGAAATGCAAGTGAAAAAGGTGTATTTTAGCTTATAAGACCCACCATTTACAAAGTAACAAATATACATTGTTCAATTTATTTTAAAATTCATTGGCTCGAGAATCTCAAAATTCTCTAAAAATAGCATCTGTATTGCTTTGGCAAAAGTTGCAGACCCTGAAAACGTTGCCTGATCTATCCTAACTTATTTCTGTAAAAGAGGAGTATAGCAGGAATATTCAGTTTTACAGAAAAGGGTACTAGAATAAGTATAGTTTTTATTTATAACCATTAATTTCCCTATAATTTTTCCCTATATATTTTCCCAACAAAAATTAATTCATCAAAGCAAACTATAATACAACAAATACTCATGTTTTACATTTGCTATTGCAGTCAAATATCATCTAAATACTTCTTAATCAGAAGCATATTTTCAAAGTATAGCTGTTTGTTTTGCTGCTTCTTGAGATATTTCTTGATATAGAACTTTTCTATTTTTGCAAAGATTAAAGGCATAGCATAAATAAATATATCAGTTTGCCTTCATATAAACAGTTTTGCTATGACATTTGCAATTTAATCAATTAGATTAATTTACTAAAAGAAACGAAAAAGAAAGACAAATGTTTTTGAAAATGGTCAATGTAAAATAAGTTATTCTTTTTTTAATCAAAAATATATCATTATATTGAGTTTATATCATAAAACAAAAACACACACACAGACACACAGTGGTATAGTGATTAACATCAGTTCATTAATAAACATTTGTACATTCTGTATTAGTCAGGCTTCTCCAGAGAAATAGAAGCAATAGGATGTACATATATATTGATTTGTTTTGTTTTTTCTTCATTGTATATGTTTATTGTATTGTTTTTTAAATTTCTGTTTTATATTAGAGTATAGTTGATTAACAATGTTGTGTTAGTTTCAAGTGTACAGCACAGTGATTCAATTATACATATACATGTATCTATTCTTTTTCAAATTCTTTTCACATTTAGGTTATTACAGAGTATTGAGCAGCATTCCCTGTGCTATACTGTAGGTTCTTTTTGGTTATCCATTTTACATATAGCAGTGTGTACATGTCAATCCCAAACTCCCAATCTATGTACATGTATTTTGAAAGAGATTTCTTACAAGGAATTGATGTACACGCTTATGCGGATGGATAATAATGGAGCTCTGCAGGGTGAGTCAGCAAACAGGAGACTCAGGAGAACTGATGGTGTGGTTCTGGCCTGGAGGTGGGCTGTCTTGAGAACCAGGAAGAGCCAAAGTTTCAGTTCAAGTCCAAAGGCAGGAAAAAAACAATGTCCCAGATCCAAGAGACTCAAGCAGGAGGAATTATTTCTTCCTTGAAGAGAGTCAACATTTTGTTCTATTCAGTACTTCAGCTGATTGGATGAGGCCCACCTACATTAGAGAGGGCAATCTGCTTTACTGGCTCTACCTATCGAAGTGTTTGTTTTCCCCAAAAAACATCTTCACAGAAACACCCATAATAATGTTGGACCAAATATCTGGACACCCCTTGGCCCAGTCAAGTTGACACATAAATTTAACCATCCCACATACTAAACTTAAAAATGTCAACTATGTTGTAATTGAATATATCTTAGATTTCAACTGTATGACATTACACCCAGCAAGTGTTTGCTGTTGTATCAGAATGCAATTACACTGTTAAAATTGTTTTCATTATATTTGTCCTATAACTATTAAACTTGACTCTGTTTTAAGCACTAATTTCATATCTAGAAACAAAATCATGTATTGCATTTATTCATTGAATTAGTAGTAAATAGGTGAAAAATTACTTTTGAATTCATTTGTTAATATAAGAGCTTATCCCTTTTTGATTCCTTACAGATTTCAGAGCAAGGGTATCCTCTTTTTAAATTAATTATATATTTTATTTCAACATTTTAAATATACTTTTTCTCTATATTTTAGAAGATTAACAATAATTGGAATTATCTTGGTAAGATTTTATCCTTATTCCCTGTATGTCGGTGGTGGGATAAAAAGGATATACTTTAATAAATAAGCACTTACACTTTGACTTTTTAGATGTGAAGTAATATTGTGAGCTCTGATTAGATTTCCTTTATTCACTATGCACTGCTTAATCTGTTGAACTAACGTCAACTAAACTAACATTATTGAGAAAAATAATTACAAATACAGGCTATTTGACTTAAGTCTCCCACATATTCCTTCTATCTATTAAGATTCTTTGCATCAAAAATTCCTTGATCACTTGTTGTAGATATTGATGTTGTTATACCAACAGCATATATAATATCTAAGTATCCGTGCCAATTCATCATAACTGAAGCCAATATTCACCTAATTTTTGTGGATGATTATACCATCATATCCTATGGGGAAATAGCTGAACTCTTAAGACAGAAAGAAAATATAGAAAACATAATTATGGTAAATACTGGGCAAGAGAAAGGGAAGAAAATGTATTTCTTAATTTTGTAGTCTATTTTTCATTGAATCTACAGAATGAAAGGTGGCTTTACAAAGCTTATACAAGTTTCTGGAAAGAAGAACACAGGGCAGAAAAAACACTTTAAAGGACAAGCTCAATTTTTAAGAATTCACTTCATAAGTAAGTGAATAAGTAATAGGAGTAACTTCCTAGAAAAGTCTCATGAAATGGGAACCTTGGTTAATTCCAGAGAGATGAACTGAAGCACAGTTGTCCAAGTTCAAATCTTTCAAAGGCAGGCATTTATCATTTTAGAATAGGACAGAAACTGATTTTTTTTAAGAGATGACCGTTGGTTTGATCAAATCAACAAGATTTTAGAAAAAAAAAAAAAATTCAGTGACAACTGTCCAGGCCAAATTTAGATAGCTAATTCTCATGTATAATGATACATATTGTTTTTCTTTTAGAAATTAGCATCTAAGTTCAGCATTTTTGCTGTGCAGTATAAGATTCAGAAGGGTTATTTTACTGTGTTCTTTCATTTCATTACAGAGTTTTAGTTGATACAGCACATTGAACAGTGCCGGGTATCAGTAAAACTCAGGAAACCATTAAAGCAGGATTTTTGAAATTTAAATGCAGTCATTGTTTTGTATGTGGAAAACAGGAATACGAAAATTCTCTTATATAAAAGAAGTTTATAACAACTGCATTGGAAAGAGGCTATGTTCTTTAAAACTAAGTATATTTAAGGATAAATACAGAAAACCAGTACTTCAAAAATAGTTCATAATTTACAGATGAGAAAAAGGATAATGGAGGTAAAATAATGGAGCAAAATAACAAAAGCAAATAATCATAATAATCACAGAGTAGTTAAAAGAATAATCTTAGAAGAGTTAAGGATACATGGGAGATTAAATAATGTTGAGATGTAACAATGCAATTGGAGGACTCAATAGGATTACAAGAGAGGGCATGCCGGGTATATTTGAACAGAAAAAGGAAAAAACAATTTAAAATAGCGTACTGTACACATAATAAATAGATATGCAAATTTAAGACAGGATATTATCATTATCATGTATAAAAAACTGGAGAGAGTTCAATAGGGCAATGTTTTGTTTAGGGAGAATTTGGTTTGTGGACCATTTGCAAATTTATAAGAAGAGAATTGTATGACATATTATCATTGTTATTCTTGTTTTGGAAAACATGAAAAATTTGAAAATGTAGTTCAGTGTAGGCAGAAAAGCTCAGATATCCAACTAAGCTGCGTGAGTAAAAATATATTTTTTAAACATTCTTGAAGTAAACTTTATTGTAACCTACCTTCTAATTGCAAAGGGGAACATGAGGAAGGCAAAATATTATTTAATATTTAATTATAACAATTAATAATCAATCCCAAATTGATTTCTTACTTAGAAGTTGTATCCATGTGAAATGAGGATAGGAAATGTCAAGTGTATGAATGTGTATAATTTGTTCCAATAAGAAACATAGAAGAGAAAAAAATGTAGTGTGTGTTTTATCTGCACTTTCTCAGGAAGGTAAAGCAGGTGCTGAGAAGAGAAGTTATCAATTTATTTTAGGAAATTGTAGTAGGAAGTGAACTAAACAAAAAGCAACATAAATATCCTGAATCTGTGAACAAGCAGGAGTGCTTAGGATTCCTCATTTTGTTTGTAAGACTACCTCGCTAGTATATATTCACACTTCAAATTAGACTACTCAACTGTTATTTAGAAATCCATGTCAAGGAGAATAGTAAATTCATGATGAGATAAAATTTAGACTCTATGCTTGATCTATAATGAAAATATCACAAACTTTGTATTAATGTTGCTAATCAGAAATAGTATGTGCCATATATCAATGAGGAAGATATTTTGACTTCATGCACCTAATTCTAATAGAATTTAGAAAACACTTCTTGATCATTTTAATTTAAAAAATCTAGAAAGTAAACTCACACTAGTAAGGCATTTATTTGTTTACTACTTCGAAATATATTGCTGAGTCAGATTCTCTTAGCATATTCACCGTTTTAATTTTTAAAGCAGTTAAAAAGCAGAAAACTAAAATTTTAAGATTTCAAATAGCTATCATACTTAGTAAATGGAGGAATTATAGGAAATTGTTATACATGCTTAACCATAATCCCATTATGTTAATAATACTATCTCCTCTCAGTTGCTACCCTATCTGCCTCTGCATGAATCATATCCAGGTAGGACAGGTTTTATTGGCATGTGACCTAGGCAATTGAGCGAGACCCCATGCTGTTTGAGTTTAAACTATGCTGCCACTATCTTGAAACTCTTCATAATTTTTGAATAAGGGGTCTTGTATTTTCATGTTGCACTAAGCCGTGCAAATTCCGTAGCTGATCCTATCTCAGGGCCACAGATAATTTCCTTCATTTATTTCAGGGAGTCCTAGGGTGGCAGAGCCTCTAGTGTGCGTTCTCTGCAGCTTTTGCCTTTCCCAGCGCGCGAATGTGGCAGGAAGAGGGTATAATTGAAGCTGCTCCCCACATCACTTTGCAACACCCTGGGTGCCTGAGGCTTCTTGCCCGTTGACCTGGAAGGGAGAGAATGACTCCTTGTCACCTGTGCTCCAAAGCAGAGCCTCAGAAAATCACTCCTCAAAGCGGCGCCTTTGGGTTCATCATTTCTTTTGTTTCTCCCTGGGAGCTGGACAGCCACGAGGCCTCGGTCACATTTCCTTCATTACCTCAGCCACTGCTTTAGTCTTTTATTGTCCTCTTCGTGTGTTTCTTTATTTTTCCTTGTTTTTTGTCCTAGCATTTTCTTATCTTTTATCTTTTATTATTTTTTATTTTATACTATTTTTTTTTTTTTTTTTTTCGGTATGCGGGCCTCTCACTGTTGTGGCCTCTCCCGTTGCGGAGCACAGGCTCCGGACGCACAGGCTCAGCGGCCATGGCTCACGGGCTTAGTTGCTCCGCGGCATGTGGGATCTTCCCGGACCAGGGCACGAACCCGTGTCTCCTGCATCGGCAGGCAGATTCTCAACCACTGCGCCACCAGGGAAGCCCTATACTATTTTTAAAGGTTACTTTCCATTTACAGTTGTAACAAAATATTGGCTCTAGTCCCTGTGTTTCATAATACATTCGTGAGCCTCTCTTACACCCAATAGTTTGTACCTCCCAACCCCCACCCCTATAGTGCCCCTCCCCCCGCCGGGAACCACTAGTTTGTGCTCAATATCTGTGAGTCTGCTGCTTCTATGTTAAATTCATTACTTTGTTGTATTTTTTACCTTCCTCATATAAGCGATGTCATACAGTATTTATCATTTTCAGTCTGATTTATTTCACTTAGCATAGTGTCCTCCAAGTCCATCCATGTTGCTGCAAATGGCAAAATTCCATTCTTTTTAATGACTAATATTCCATTATATACATATACATATATATACATATATATATATATATATCATCACATCATCTTTATCCAGTCATTTTTTGATGGAGACTTAGGTTGCTTCCATATCTTGGCTATTGTAAATAGTGCCGCTATGAACATTATGGTATATGTATCTTTTCAAATTAGTGTTTTTGTTTTTTTGTCGGATATATACCCAGGAATGGAATTGCTGGGTCAGCAGAGAAATGCAAATCAAAACCACAGTGAGATATTACCTCACCCCTGTCAGAATGGCCAGCATCAAAAAATCTACAAATAACAAATGTCGGAGAGGGTGTGGAGCAAAGGGAACCCTTGTGCCCTGTTAGTGGGAAGGTAAATTGGTGCAGCCACTGTGGAAAACAGTACAGAGGTTTCTCAAAAAACTGTTGATATTAGAACTTGCCTTTTATCTTGAACCAGAACCCTTCATTTTACTTCCAGCAAATAAACAAACAAGCACACAGAATAACAACTGAAAGCCACCAAAGCATATAAACTCAGGTGCAAAACATATTCAGAAGTGGAGGAACACTGTGCCAGTCTTCAAAAATACTCAAGACCCAATTCAGTTACTGAAAAGTTATTTTGTTACAGAGCCATACATTGCATTTTAAATGTTTCCCTGGATAAATATAAACCAATAGTTAGCGTATGAGTCATTAAAAGGGGAATGTGTCAACTCTCAGTAATATTTATGCCAGAAATTGTTAGTTTTTTTTCTGTGACAGTATATTGGTACTGCACAATAGATATGACTCAAATAAACACATGTTCCACTTGATAAAAATGACCGTATGCTATGTGAGTATACTAGGACCGCCATAACAAAATGCCACAAACTGCGTGGCTTAGAACAAAAGCAGTGTATAATCTAGCAGTTCTGCAGGCTAGAGGTCTAAGATTAAGGCCTCTGCGGGGTTGGTTTCTTCTGAGAGCTATGAAGGAAGATCTGTTCCAGGCCTTTCTCCTTTCTCCGGAGGTTTGCTGGCAATCTTTTGCATTCCTTGTAGATGGCATTCTCTCTGTACCTTCATATCATATTTCCCCTGTACATGTCTGTCTGTATCCAAATTTCCCCTTTTTACAAGGACACCAGTCATATGGCATTAGGCCCCATGATGACCCCATTTGAACTTCATTACCTCTGTCAAGACTCTATTTCCAATTAAAGGTCACATTCTGAGGTACTGGGGGTTGGGACTTCAACATATATCATTTTTGGGGGACACACTCCAATCTATTCCACATGCAACATAAATAGAGAGGAGGGAAAGGAACACAGGAAGAAAAAAGTGGAAAAGACTTTTTATTATCATGTGAACTGGCCCTTATTTTAAAATAGGTCACCAATAGAAAAAAATCATAGGTTTACAGATATGAAGTGAAATATTTAATTCTTTCTAGCATCATGATGCAAAAGTTATTTATTTACTTTTAGTTGATTTACAATGTTGTGTTAGTTTCAGGTATACAGCAAAGTGAATCAGTTATACATATACATATATCCACTCTTTTTTAGATTATTTTAACATATAGGCTATTACAGAGTACTGAGTAGAGAGATTCTGAGAAATTTGTTATGGCTTTCTTGAGGTAAGACTATCTCTTTCAGAAATTTATTACATTTAGATAATTTTAATTTTATCAATAAAAGCACTTTCGTAATGTTAAAGTGTGGTCAGATATGTTGAGAAATGTTCTTAAATAAATATTTTCAAAATATGTCAAAGGTTCTAAACAAATTACACGACATATCTATTGCTGAAGCATCTTATAAATGGAGAAAACAGGCAATAATACATTTTAAAAAAGCAAAACTGATAAAAATCCAATCCCAAACCAGAGGATTTCAACAATGAAATAGGAGGAAGGTCTTTCTTTAGACCGTACAAAAACGAAAGTAGCACCCAGAGTTCTCAAAGCCTGAGAAGAAAAGCTAGGGCCAGAAGTTGGTTTAAGAAATAAAATAAGAGCATTAGAGTGTCAGCTGAGAAACTCCAAGATTAGGAAGAAATTCTTTTCAAAAGTGGAATTAGTCAAGATGGGATAGGGTAGAATGGAAAACTTGTATAGCATATGGCCACAGGTTTTATTTTTGTTTTTGTTTGGGGCATTGAAAATCAGTGGCTTAAAACAATTACTTCATAGCTATCGATTAAAAATGAAGTCATTTCATATCAAGCAGGAAGAAAAATCGTAACTAATTATCACATTTTCCAATATTGATGCTGTAAAAGGAGTATTTCAATCCTGTATATTTTAGAAAAAGTGACCAGAGGGGTATTTCCATTTCATTGTAGGAATTTTTCAAGTTCAGAGTCTCAATGTGGCCGAATATGGGATCCTAGCCAGTTGGAAACGTGTTGAAGACTCCCCATGACATCTGTAGAACTTCTTATAGTCATTTTCTGACATAGGAAGTCACAGTGTTAGGTAGCTCTGCTAAATAGCCCATACTATCCTGTCTTTATGACGGGAGGAGAGCTCGGAACAACAGTGCTTATTGAAACCTGACATGACGTCAGATATAACTCAAATATGAAAAAGACAAATATCACAGTATAGAAACTGAAGGGGGTTATCTAAAGAAATGGGGGTTATCTAAAAAAGGGTTTAATAATGATTTTAGAAGACATGTACATAATAAAGCTAGCTGCTTCTGAAATTATATTAGAAAAATCCAATCACCATTCTAAAACTCAAAGAAGATACTGAGTCTAGCAGGTCTGCTGCAATATGATGTTTTCAGTTTCAGCCATTGATCCACCGATTCGAGTATCAATCTAGTATGAGACCACTGTTGTAAAATTTTACAACAAAATTTTTCAAATACAATTTTTAAGAAAGTTATGGGATGAAAAATGTTTAGGGACAAGAAACAAATAGTAGAACTGAATATAAGGAATTAATTGAATCCCCCAATAAACACAAGCCAACTGAGTGTAACCTTCAATTCTTATGTGTTTTTATTCCACATTTCCAATATCATTTTGAGAGAAATTATAAGAAAAGGCTCCTATGAGGAATTTATTTGAAAGGTATTTTAGACAAGACATATTGAGTCAACTCACTCCTCTTACAGTGGAATCCAAAGAAGCCTTCAGTTTAACAAGTTCCCCAGTGATTCTGATGCACACTATAATTTGAGAAATATGAAACTTTTTCCAGACCTGTGACCTTTATCCAGCATTCAGACATCTGTGTATGTGTTTCTGATCTCTTAACCTTGATCTTCTTTGCAGTCCATCTTTCCCCACAGTCCACTTAACTTTTGAGCATGATCTTGCCCTGTTTTCCTCATGTTTATAGACATAACCATTTCTCATTTGTCTGAGTTATAGATTATGCTATTTACAGACTATTATTAGCTTTCCCATTCCACTGTGACTCTTGATTTTCCTGACCTTTGTGATTGTTTGTGAACTGACTTGACAAATATGATATTTATGGTGATCTGAAACAGAATGTGGTTTTCACATTGTGCTGAAAATACTGATGATGTTACATGGATCTAATAATAAATAAACCGTATCTGATATTATGTTTTTTCTATTTTATTCTCAATTTCCAATATGAGGCGAAAATGTAAATTGTCAAATCTAACAGTATCATTCTGTTGCAACTTAATATTTATTTGACTTTGAAAAAGTTTGCAATTTGAATGCTTTAACCCAACCATAGCACTAATATGTAAGAATGTATGATTTCTACTATGTGTGATGTTCTGTGGCTAATATTTCAGTTCTGAAAAACTCAAAAATTTTGACTGTCGATAAGTATGAGAAATTAACACATGATTCGTGGGTTTTCTGTTTCCTCTCTCCCTTTTGTTGTATCACAAGTATCAGCCACTCAGCACCTGTTGAGGGTTAAATATCAAATAGTTGAAAATTGTCTCAGAATTCTGATACTTTCTCTTAAGTTCTGACTATTATTTAAAAGGTATGCATATAGCCTTCCAACTATTTCATAAGTTTAAACGTTACAAGAATTCTACCTTATTTTTTAAAAAATTCCTCAATTATTTTGAAATGTTATTTCTTACATTTGAAATTGATAGAACACACCTGTTCAAAGGGCAAAAATTGGTGAACTTGCTTTCCAATAGAATTATGGCATTGTTTTGGATGTAATGATGAATTGCATCCTTGAAAGCCTGTAGGCTAATTGATTTTTTTTCTCTCTTAATTGAGTGAATAGTGTGAATATACCACATCTTCTTTTGACTTTACTCTTTGACACAAAGCATGTAGTATGTCCCCTTTGTATTAGTTTAGAAATCTAACTCCGTTTAAAATGTATGTCAGCATAAAAATTATTCTAATTGAGTAATAGATACCAAGCTGAAAATCTAAAGTTGATGAATTATTCTCACTTTTGGAAAACTGGCATAAAAATCTGGTCTATTTCCCCATCATTTCATACCCTTTCTTTATTTTAAGGCCAGTGATTTGGATGAACCCTTCATATTTCCAATCCAGCCTTGTCCTTAACTCTTGGAAAAACTTCCTCATCACTGACATCAAAGAACAAAACATAGGGGTTCCTCGTCTGTCACCATTCTCACCCTCATGTATCTCATTATCTATACCAATCCTCACAATCAGAATATATATACCTTATCTACTTTATAACTATGAATGGACTCAATTAAGAATGCATAGGGCTTCCCTGGGGGCGCAGTGGTTGGGAGTCCGCCTGCCGATGCAGGGGACGCGGGTTCGTGCCCCGGTCCGGGAGGATCCCACGTGCTGCGGAGCGGCTGGGCCCGTGAGCCGTGGCCGCTGAGCCTGCGCGTCCGGAGCCTGTGCTCCGCAACGGGAGAGGCCGCGGCAGTGAGAGGCCCCCATACCGCAAAAAAAAAAAAAAAGAATGCATAAACATGTGTAATAGGCTAAATACTAAATTTTCTCATATCACACAATTTCAGAATATGTTTGTGGCATGCTACCCTGTCATAGCCAGTACCCCAGCATTGTATCTTCCAAAAATGAAAATGTATTGAATATAAAGTGAAATTAAAACGAACATTTAAAGAGCAATTGTAGGAATGTTTAATAAATTCATGGGTGCATTTTTATTGTTTCCTTAAGCAAAATGGTCCAAGTAGTTGTAAATATATTTAACTTTGCATACTGGTCTATGTTATGCATAAGGCAAAAACACTAAAAATAATAGAATTTTATTAATTCTTAAATCTTAAAATTAGTTTTAACAGTATGAATAATTTCTAAATTATTTCTAGATTTATTTTTTTCGCCTTAATCTCGGCTCAGGGGAATTTTTTGTTTGTTTGTTTTGGTTTTGGTTTGTTTTTTTCCCAGTAACATAATGGCAGAGGATATGGAGAGTTTATCAGGATAGTAACCATCTATGAGTAGCGCTCGTGAGGGAAATCCAGATTAAAAAGGAATAAGCAGAGGGAAAGCTTTTACAGTCCCATAGAAAGCTATGATTTAGTGCAATGAGGTTCCTGGAATTTAAAGATTAGATAAAAATAGAAGCTGCTTGTCAGCCCCTTTCAACCGTGGTGCTCATCAGGCAGGTGGGCCACACATTCCAGCTGGGTTGTTCCATCCCCTCAGGCCTCTCACTGTTGTGGCCTCTCCGGTCGTGGAGCACAGGCTCCGGATGCACAGGCTCAGCGGCCACGGCTCACGGGCCCAGCCGCTCCGCGGCATGTGGGATCTTCCCGGACCAGGGCACGAACCCGTGTCCCCTGCATCGGCAGGCGGACTCTCGACCACCGCACCACCAGGGAAGCCCCGCACACGTCTTTTTATATTAAGCAGCAGTTTAAATCATTTGCCTCTGCAGACACACAATATCAAATGTCTCCATGTATCAACATATTTTTCAGTATGATAATGAAAATAACAGATGTTTTAAGTTGTCTTTTTATTCTAGTTTAGTTTTTTGGAATTTGGCATTTAGATAAACTATTTTCCCACAATTTATTAGAAAATGTTTCTGATATACAGTAACATATAAAATAATTTAATAAACCCCTATGAATCCAACACCAAAGTAAGAAATAAGATATTGAAAATATTCTTTAAGCTCCTCTGTATCTCTTCCCAACCATATTTCTTACTTGACCACCTCTTTAAAAGAAAATGTTCTTCTTGAATTTTGTGTTAATCACTCTCATTATGTTCTTTGTAAGTTTAATGCATATGGATACGATGACAAACAATAAATAGTGATTTACATCTTATAAAATGTTATAAATTATAATATTTTATTCATTATGATTCCAATAGCTTCAGTTTACTTATTTGCTCTATAATTAATCCTCACTAGTAAATATGCCATACTCGCCATGTGAAGTGTTTCCAATTTTTATTACAAACCGTGCTGCTTGGGAGCATTGCTATACGTTTTTCCAAGAGCACAAATGCAGAAATTACTCTAGGATACATGATCAAAAGTAGGTTTCCATCTCATAGGATATCTGCATATCCAAGTGTAGTTGATATTCACAAACGACTCTAGAAATGTCCTCAAACAACAGTATTTCTGATGGTCCGGTGACAGTCACCTGTGTCGATTCCAGGTTCTTCGGTTGACCTGTTCAGATTTGTCTTCCAGTCCAGTTGTTCAGCTTGGTGCTGTTCAGCGTGTTAACTAGTTAGGTTATTTTGAACTATCTTAGTTGTGCGTTTAAAAGGGTCTCACAGCTTACTTAGCTGTGCCTAATTCTCTGAATATGTGAACATTCTAGTCTCTTCATAGTCCGCATGCAGTAATCTCGGTGTTGGAAACATGGGGCGGCATAGCCGGCCCACTGCCGCCTCCCCTGACATTCGCATGTGCTGTAATTGTCCTTTCGGCTTCTGGGGCTGTGTTCTTTTCATTCCTGTCCCTGAGAACCTTGGAAATCTAAGTCAAGAACACAAGTGTCCAGATATGAAAACCTCTTGGCTCTCAGTGACCTTAAAGCACTACCAAAGTGCAGACATTTTAAGTTTATTTCTTGAGTTTTTATGGTCATATCAGTAGTATAAACCTGCAATCCAAATCCTTATGAAGACATGCCTAATGTTACAGATACGAAGGGAATTATCTTCTCCCCAGCTAGAGCTCAGCCTAGAAACAGAACATTCTCGTGTTGCTTCTGTTTGAGAAAAATGTTATTCTAGAAAATTTATATAGATATATATGTATCTCTCCTGTTTGAATTCCATACAAGACAGTTAATTAACGCATGTTAAGTACCTGTTATCAACTGGTGACATGAATTATCTTATTTTTATCTATGTCTATGTGTGTTTATGTGTATGTATCTCTGAGTGTATGTATGTATGTGTGTATCTATCTGTCTATCATCTATGCATCTACCAATCATTTATCCACCATTCCATCGATTCTTTTTACCCTCATCCCCTAACTCTTTCCATTATTTCAGCCTTTTTAATTTGTTTGATTGTTCTCAGAGGGGCAGTAGTCATGAGGAAGGCTCTTATTTCCCTGTCCAGGGATTGAACCTGGCTGTCAGTCCACCAGGGGCTAGAGGCTAGAAGCCAAGTTCCCTGATTCTTATGCCGTTTGAAAGTAAAAATGTTTCAAGGAGGAAAAGCTGCAAAACAGGTACAAAGTTTATTGTTAGAGACTCGGCACAACTTGCGGGAGAGCACACAGAGAAACAGTTTATTTATTTAAAGCAGAAATACACACCCAGCGAGGAGGGTGGGCGCCTGAATGAGGAGCGCCGTGAAGAGGTGATTTAAACCACTTACATAGGACAGTTTTTCCGGGTCTTTGTTCACATTTGGCCAATTATCTTGTTTCCTTTTTCACACCTGACTCGTCTTAGGACCCTCCCCAAGATGGCGTGTGCAACAATTTTCTAAGATGGATCCCACCGCAGAGAGCTGTGTGTGCATGTCCATACATATTATGGGGTGGCAGCCCCTCCCTTTTTGACCCCCAAGGAGCCTTCCTGTGCATGTGCAGTTGGGGAAATTTTCCTTGACCTCAGTGTGGGCACCTTATTTCTTTACTTCAGCAGAGCTCAGCTTCTGCCACTGGCTTTGTCCTTGGCGTGTCCGGGTGAGAACAAATCTTCAGTGTTACTCCACTTGACAAACCCCAGCTGTCCAGCCCAGAGGCCCATCTATCTCCTACCTCATGATGACTAAGTTTTATGTGTATGTATACTTATAAAACTGTATTTTCTTGTGCTTTTGTGATTTGAATTCACAGCAACAGGACTGCTTTTGTTCTCATTCTATTGATTAATTTTTCACTCAGTACTCTATTTTTAAGATCTTTCGATGCCATTTGATTATTGCTTCTATCTATTGAAGCCTCAGTCTTTACAAATCAATTCTCCTAGCGGTCACCACATCAACTGCCACCAATACCTTTTGCCACAAGCAATGCTGTGGTGGTCATCCTCCCACCCTATTACTTTATGGAACTTATGAGAATTTCTAAGCATTTATAATGTGTGTCTTGCAGGGGATTATTCCTACTTTATTGCTCTGGTCTCACGCAAACAGTAGTGTGTCTTTTGTAATTTTATTTTTCCTTGAATTTTTTTCTAATATACAAAACATTTATTCCCTAAATATACAATAGACTTTATCTGCTAAAGTATTTGGGTCTCGGTATTTGGAAAGATAGATTTTTCATGGCAGTGTCAGGCATTCTGTTGTTTTGTTTTGTTTTTGTTTTTGTGTAGTTTTTAAAGATTTTACTTAACTATGCATATTTTCTTTTTTCTTATGCCATTTTGATATTTTGTACCTTTTCAGAAATATATCATTTACATTTACAAGATTATTAGATAAGACCTTTAGAATATAGCGCTTAAATACCCTTTACATTAAATGCCTGTTGTCTGTATGTCCACCTTTTTTCATACCACATTTTCTTTACATTCGATCTGTACTTTTAAAATCAGTCTTGCAAAAGGTTTGTCTTATTAATCTTAACAAAATGAAAGTCCCAGTTTAAACTTTGTTTATATTCTTCATTTCTTTTTGTTCTCTATTCCCTTGATACCTATCCTTTTTGTTTTCTTTTTTATGCTGTTACTATCTTTTAATCTCTTAAGTTGAATGCATAGTTTGAATTTTATAAACTTTCTTGTTCCCTGATAATTAAAGCTATAAATTTCCTATGAAAGTTGTTTCTGTAGAGCTCCATGAATTTTGTCATGCAGTGCTTCCCTTTGCTTCAATCTAAATATGTCAGAATTACTTTATGGTTTCCTTTTGAATCAAAGGATTGTTTAGTAATCCATTATTTACATTCTGGATATAGGGTGCTAATTTCAGCATCATTTAGTTACTATTCTAACATTACTGAATATTATCTGATAAAATTATATGTATAATTTTCCCATTGTTTTTTATGAAGTTCCCTTTATGCCCTAATATACATTCAATTATTATAAATGTTACATATGTGCTTTAAAAGAATAATTTTTTTCTTCATTGAGTATAGGATTCTTTACCTAATAGCTTGAGCTGATTCTCTTTAGAATTCATAGCTCAGATTATTCTTTGCTTGAATTTTCAGTTTCTGAGAGGTTGTTAAAAACCACAACACCACTTGTAGGTTTATTTGTAGATATATCTACTTATATCTCTATTGAATCATTATTTAATATAATTAATTTATATATTAATTCAGTGTTAAGTCTATTAGATGAATATATGTTGGTGATGGTTCTATCTTCTTATTTTATTCTTCTTATTAAGACTATATTTTCTCTCTAATTCCTTACCATGCTTGCATATTTTTTAATGTGCATTTTATCTCAGATTCTAGTATTGCTATGCCAAATATCTTTGTTCTTATTTGGAATAGATTGATTGATATAGATATACATTTCTGTTCTTTTAAGTGCTTTTTGAAGACAACATGTTGCTAGATCTTGTTTTTTGACCCATCAGAGTTTTAAATGGTGTATTTAACTGTTTTTAATTACTATTATTACTCTTACATTTGGTTTTGTTTTCAACATCTTCCATTTATATTTCATGTGTTTTACTGTACTTTTATGTTCTATTTTTCTTGTTTCTTCCTTTCATTGTATAGGTATAATTTCCTTTATTGGTTTAAATGTTATAGTTTGGTTTTCTCATTTTCATATAAAATCTATATTTAAAACTCAGGTTCATATTCTATTTATCGATTTATTAACTTCCTTGACATTTATATCTACCCATAGAACAACACATATTTCACTTAGATTAGACTGAAATCCCTTTGTATTCTACTGCCTGTCCTCTCAAAACACAAGTTGATAGTTTACATCTGTACCTTTACCTAATATACAACTAGCTTTTCTTTTCTTTTTCTTTTTTTGTCCTTGTTATTTAGGCAATTATATACTTGTCATGAAGTTATTTCCTTGTCAAATTCTTCTGGAGTTTTTTTTCTCATCTTAATGAAATATTTTCTCAAAGAGTGACTTTCAAAGTGAAAGAGGAAAAAGTCACACAGCAACAGTGAAGAACTCTACTGAGTTATTGACTGCCCAATATATTGAAACCATATTTATGCCTAAAGATATTTTATTATAAACTCACATATAAATGTTAAAAAATAAATTTTAGTAATTTAAACATTTCATTGTCTTTTTATAAGTATGTTGCTATAGAGAAGTCTGACGTCAATATAATTCTTTGTTTTTTTTACTATAATTTACTCTTTCTTTCTGGAATTTAAATATATATGTACAGTATATGTAATATATACATATATTATACATATGTCACTGATCTCTCTATATTTCACTCTGTGCAAGTAGTTATAATTCATTTTCTTATATCTTAATTGATACATTACAGACTCTCTTGATTCTAGATTAATTACATAGTGTGGATAATGTATTTCCACTATTTCTTCTATTCTTTCTTACTTCCATTTTTAGGTTTCTATTTTGCTGGAATCCCTATTAACAGTTGAAGGCACTACTAATTAGAAGTTTCGTATCACGTACCTTCAGTGACATCTTTTCTAACAGTCTTTCCAGGATTCTTTGTCTTATCTCACTTATACTTTGCTAATCATTCTGCTTCATTCTTCCTGCAATTTATTTCATTTCTCATTTTATTATTTCAACTATTATACTGTTCATGATTAATATTTCTACTTAGTTTTTCTCTATGATTATTTGTTCTCATTTCATTTACTAAAACCTTTTCTTAAATATGCCCATCATGCCTATTTTAAAATTATAATTATCTCCCATGGTTTATGTTGTCTATTTGCCTTTATCTTCTAGTAATTGTGTTAAGATGCCTAGATGTTTTGATCTGCAGAATCATGTTTAGGCACTGCTCCCTGTTAATCCTGATTTGACTCAAAAGAGAGTAAGAGACTGCAGTGTTAAGATCCTTAGGCACCAAAGAACCATCTCTGATCTTCCCGGTACTACAAATGTTCCACGAACTCCTGTACTGAGAAGTTTACCTTTCAACTCTTTGAAAGGAACAGTGTTGTGAAGCTGTAATGCTCTTAGATTGTAATCCATAAATCCTTGTGATCTTGAAATATAGTAGGTAGAGAAATACATGAGCAAAAATATATAATCAGCCAGCTCACTCCAGCTGGGGGCTTGAGCTGCACTGAAAGAATTCTGCTGACAGTGGGCTTTGGGGTTTTTGCAGCAAACATATGTGTTACAGTACCAGTGGAAAGGGCACTTATAAGGCTTTTGTAGCTAGATAGAAGTAGAGGGAAGAGCAAATCTCCAAAGATTTCTATCTCTTCTCCAACCACTTCTCACTGGCCACCTACACCAGTCATGACAACCTCTGAACTTCCCAGTAGTTTATCATATCTTTTTTTTTTTTTTTTTTTTGCGGGCCTCTCACTGTTGTGGCCTCTCCCATTGCGGAGCACAGGCTCCGGACGCACAGGCTCAGCGGCCATGGCTCACGGGCCCAGCCGCTCAGCGGCATGTGGGATCTTCCCGGACCGGGGCACGAACCCGTGTCCCCTGCATCGGCAGGCGGATTCTCAACCACTGCGCCACCAGGGAAGCCCTATCATATCTTTTATAGTCTCTTACTTGCATGTTTTACTTGCTTTATATATTTTTCCAAATAATTAGCAGACAATAGAAGTTGAAAAAATTTTCCCAGTTCACATCAAGCATCTTAGCATCTTGCCAGCATCTCAGTTCTAACACTGCAATTTGCACTGTCCCAAGATCTTTTGTCTGCCCTCCCCACATAGGGTATACTGAGTGGGATAAATGCTAACTCTTTCAGCATTAGCTGACAGTGTAAATTTCTAGTTATCCCCTCTGATTGTGGACCCTATATCTCTGAGAGTATTTTTTTCAGCACATCTAGTTTATAATATTACTCAATCTCAACAGTCCCAACATTTTTGCACTACCCATTACTATAGTTTTCTTATTTCTACTTGTGTCTTCATTTGCTTAATGATTTTAAACCCTTGGTGACTTGAAACCCATAAAAGGTGTGAAAAGAAAATAATATGCTTAAAAAGATCTTGCTGTGGTTTATGTCAAAGAGTGTTTTTCCTGTGTTTTCCTCTAAGAGTTTTATAGTGTCTGGTCTTACATTTAGGTCTTTAATCCATTTGGAGCTTATTTTTGTGTATGGTGTTAGATAGTGTTCTAATTTCATTCTTTTACATGTAGCTGTCCAGTTTTCCCAGCATCACTTGTTGAAGAGTCTGTCTTTTCTCCTTTGTTTGTTCTTGCCTGCTTTGTCATAATTTAGGTGATACATGTGCATGGGTTTATCTCTGGGCTTTTTAATCCTATACCTATGATCTATATTTCTGTTTTTGTACCAGTACCATATTGTCTTGATTACTGTAGCTTTGTAGTATAGTTTGCAGTCAGGGAGCCTGATTCCTCCAGCTCCGTTTTTCTTTCTCAAGATTGCTTTGGCAGGAAGAGATATGGGGATATATGTATATGTTTAGCTGATTCACTTTGTTGTAAAGCAGAAACTAACACACTATTGTAAAGCAATTATACTCCAATAAAGATGTTTAAAAAAAAAAGATTGCTTTGACTATTCAGGGTCTTTTCTGTTTCCATACAAATTGTAAAATTTTTTGTTCTAATTCTGTGAAAAATGCCATTGGTAGTTTGATAGGGATTGCATTGAATCTGTAGATTTCTTTGGATAGTATAGTTATTTTCACAATATTGATTCTTCCAATCCAAGAACATGGTATATTTTTCCATCTGCTTATCTCATCTTGATTTCTTTCATGAGTGTTTTATAGTTTTCTCAGTACAAGTCTTTTGCCTCCTTAGGTAGCTTTATTCCTAGGTATTTTATTCTTTTTGTTATGATGGTAAATAGGATTATTTCTCCTTCTGATTTTTTGTTGTTAGTGTATAGGAATGGCAGAGATTTCTGTGTATTAATTTTCTATCCTGCAACCTTACCAAATTCATTGATTAGTTCAAGTAGTTTTCTGGTGGCATTTTTAGGATATTCTATATATAGTGTCAGGTCATCTGCAAACAGTGACTATTTTACTTCTTCTTTTCCAATTTGTATTCCTTTTATTTCTTTTTTCTCTGATTGCTGTGGGTAGGACTTCCAAAACTATGTTGAATAAGAGTGGTGAGAGTGGACACCCTTGTCTTTTTCCTGACAAGTGTTAGTGGAAATGCTTTCAGTTTTTGACCGTTGAGTATGATTTTTTCTGTGGGTTTGTCATATATGGCCTTTATTATGTTGAGGTAGGTTCCCTCTATGCCCATTTCTGGAGAGTTTTTTTTATCATAAATGGGTGTTGAATTTTATCAAAAGCTTTTTTTTTGCATCTACTGAGATGATCATATGGTTTTTATTCCTTAACTTAGTAATGTGGTGCATCATATTGATTGATTTGCATATATCGAAGAATCCTTGCATCCCTTGGATAAATCTCGCTTGATCATGGTGTATGATCCTTTTAATATGTTGTTGGATTCTGCTTGCTAGTATTTGTTCAGGATTATTGTATCTATTTTCATCATTGTTATTGGTCTATAATTTTTTTGTGTGATATCTTTTTCTGGTTTTGGTATCAGGGTGATGGTGGCTTTGTAGAATGAATTTGGGAGTGTTTCTCCCTCTGCAATTTTTTGGAAGAGTTTGAGAAGAATTGGTTTTAGGTCTTCGCTACATGTGTGATAAATTTCACCTGTGAAGCCATCTGGTCCTGGACTTTTGTTTGTTGGAAGATTTTTAATTATAGTTTCAATTTTATTACTTGTGATAGGTCTGTTTATATTTTCTAATTCTTCCTGGTTCAGTCTTGGACAATTACACCTCACCAAAAATCTGTCCATTTCATCATTTCTGTCCATTTTATTGGCATATAGCTGTTTGTAGTAGTCTCTTATAATCCTTTGTATTTCTGTGGTGTCAGTTGTGATTTCTCCTTTTTGATTTCTAATTTTATTGATTTGCATCCTCTCCCGTTTTTTCTTGATGAGTCTGGCTAAGGGTTTATCAATTTTGTTTATCGTCTCAAAGAACCAGCTCTTAGTTTTTTTGATCTTTGCTACTGTCTTCTTTGTTTCTATTTCATTTATTTCTGCTCTGATCTTTATGATTTCTTTCCTTCTATTAACTTTGGGCTTTCTTTGTTCTTCTTTCTCTAGTTGCTTTAGGTGTAGGGTTAGATCGTTTATTTGAGATTTTTCTTGTTTCTTAGGTGAGATTGAATTGCTATAAACTTCCATCTTAGAGCTGCTTTTGCTGCATCCCATAGGTTTTGGGTCATTGTGTTTTCATTGTCATTTGTTTCTATGTACTTTTAAATTTCTTCTTTGATTTCTTCAGTGATGTCTTGGTTATCTAGTAGCACACTGTTTAGCCTCCACAGGCTAAACAGTATTTGTGGTTTTTACAGGGTTTTTTTCCTGTAATTGACTTCCAGTCTCATAACACTCTGGTCAGAAAAGATGCTTGATATAATTTCAATTTTCTTAAATTTTCCAAGGCTTGATTTGTGACCCGAGGTGTGATCTACCCTGGAGACTGTGCCATGTGCCTTTGAAAAGAAAGTGTATTCTGCCACTTTCAGGTGGAATGTTCTATAAATATCAATTAAATCTGTTTGGTCTGTTGTGTCTTTTAAAGCTTGTGTTTCCTTATTTGTTTTGTTTAGATGATCTGTCCATTGGAGTAAGTGGGTTGTTAAAGTCCCCTACTATTATTGCATTACTGTTGGTTTCCCATTTTGTGGATGTTAGCATTTGCCTTATGTATTGAGGTGCTTCTATGTTGAGTGCATAAACATTTATAATTGTTAATCTTCTTGGATTGATCCCTTGATCATTATATAGTGTCCTTCTTTATCTCTTGTAACAGTCTTTATTTTAAAATCTATTTTATCCGATATGAGTATTGCTACTCCAGCTTTCTTTTGATTTCCATTTGCATGGAATATCTTTTTCCACCCCCTCACTTTCAGTCTGTATGTGTCCCTAGGACTGAAGTGGGTCTCTTGTAGACAGAATACATATGGGTCTCATTTTTGTATCCATTCTGCCAGTATGTGTCTTTTGGTTGGGGCATTTAATCCATTTACATTCAAGGTTATTAGTGATATATATGCTCCTATTACCATTTTCTTAATTGTTTTGGGTTTGTTTTTGTGTGTCTTTTTCTTCTCTTGTGTTTCCTGCCTAGAGAAGTTTCCTTAGCATTTGTTGTGAAGCTGGTTTGGTGCTACTGAATTCTTTTGGCTTTTGCTTGTCTGAAAAGCTTTTGATTTCTCTGGCAAATCTGAATGAGACCCTTGCTGGGTAGAGTAATCTTGGTTGTAGGTTTTTCTCTTTCATAACTTTTAGTATATCCTGCCACTCCCTCTGGCCTGCAGAGTTTCTGCTGAAAAATCAGCTGACAACCTTATGGGTATTCCTTTGTATATTATTTTTTGTTTTTCCCTTTCCACTTTTAATATTTTTTCTTTGAATTTAATTTTGGTAGCTTGATTAGTATGTGTTTTGGTGTGTTTCTGCTAGGGTTTATCCTGTATAGGACTCTTTTTGCTTCCTGGACTTGGGTGACAATTTCTTTTCCCATGTTAGGGAAGTAGTGGGAAGCAGCCGCATAGCACAGGGGGATCAGCTCAGTGCTTTGCGATGAACTAGAGGGGTGGGATAGGGAAGGTGGGAGGGAAGCTCACAAGGGAGGGGATATGGGTATATATGTATGCATATGGCTGATTCACTTTGTTGTACAACCGATACTAACACAGTATTGTGAATCAATTATACTCTAATAAAGATCGAGTAAAAAAGAAAGAAAGAAAATAACATGCTTATAGATTCAATAAGGTTTTAATTGTCAGATTTAAATATGCATGTGTGTACTATTAAATGCATTTCCTAAAGGGGGTGAAAACAATATTAACAGCAGCGGGTAGATCAGATGAATTACCACCAAAATTGTATCTTGTCTGTAATATGTTATTAAATGTTATCTGTAAACTATCCTGGGATTTTACTTTTTTTATATCTTGCATATGTTTCAGTCCTTAGTGTGTATTGTAAGTTTTTTGAGGGAAGAGACTTTGACAACGATTGTAAACAGGAGGTTCTGTCAGCAAGATGGAGGGCTAGATGTAGTCTCCCCCAGAAACACAACAAAACCAATAAATAGCAACAGCAAACTGATGAAAGTAGCTCTGGGAAAGTTCTGTATCATAATAAAGGGCAGCAGAAATCCTGTGAAGCTAAAAGTCTCAGGATCACTGCACAGAAAAACATAGGCAACATTTTACCTGCATCACCCTTTACCCCAATTCAGAGCAGCTAAGCACCAAGAGTTATCCCTTGGAGGTATTTTATCCCATGAAAGCCTCACTGCCATGGATGTTTGCAGCCTTTGCTACTGAAGACCCCCACAGTCTTCACAAACACTAAACCCAGCTGATGGAGCTGCCCAGAGTTCTTGCCTCTTCATCTCCTCTGGAGCTAGAGATGTCTGTAGTGAGACTTACACACAGGGGCCCCACTCACTGCCTCACTGCTTTGCCCTGCTCTCCAGGATTGGAGCACCACAGTGCCTCACTATCTATAGGACCAGAGCTGCTGCTGCTTTGCCCCCACCCCCGGCCCAAGTTCTAAGTCAAGGCTTTGATCCACCATCACTGTGACTGCACTGCTGTAGCTCTGTGTGGCCACTGGGCTTCTAAGTTGCAACTTTGTTCCACCATCACTGGATCCAAGCTGCTGCTGTCCTGTGACTACCGCGGGTCATGTTTCAGCTTTGACCCACCATCACCAGGCTGCACTGCTACGGCTCTGTGCCCAGAGTTCTAAGTTGTGACTTTGACTTGCTTGCTATCACTGGCACTGAGTTGCTCCTGTTCTGCAATCCCTCCTGGGACTAGAGTCAAGACTTTGATCCTCCACCCTCACAGCATGCAGCTACTGCACTCTGTTCCCTAGGCAGAAGCCACCACTGTACTCTGTCAACCCAGGGCCTTGCTACTGCTGCATCCTCTCCCATCCTCTGCAGCCTGAGTCACTGCAGTGAACCCCAGAGACCCAGACCCCAGTTCCACAGGAGATTTTCACACTCCTCCAACTCAGACACTGACACCACCACTGCTGCAAATGCATCTGTGCCCCAAGATCCAGGCACTGTGGAAGTTCAGTGTGCACCTGATCCAAGGGTCCTGGCTCCACTGCTATTCTGAGGGTAATGTGTCAGCCCTGGCACCAGGAGGGATCTCTTGGAGAGAACATCCTCCCATAGACAAAAAAGAATAGAAAGACTCTAACAGCCTTCACCTCTGTGGACTGCAATAGCTCTAGCTGCCATAGCCATTCACAGAACCTCATAGTCTCAGCCATAGAAGACCACCCACTCTCTTTGCCAACATTAACCTAGACTGATGGAGTTTCATGTGACCTCCTTGGAACCAAAGACACTGCACCCCACCGAGCCAGCACTCTTGTAGATACATTCAGGTGAAAATATTTCCACATTAAATCCAGTCTGAAAAGTCTGGAAAGAGAACTGCTCCATCAAATAAGCAGACATCAATGTAAAGCCAATAGAAACATGAAAAAGCAAGGAAACATGACACCACCAAAGGCACACAATACTTTTCCAGTTACTGACCTCAGAGAAATGGAGATCTGCAAGATACCTAAAAAATAATTCAAAATAATTATTTTAAGGAAAGCTCAGTGAGATTTAAGGGAGCACAGACAAAGGAGTCAATGAACTAGTAAAAGAATGCATGAACAAAACAAGAAGTTCAACACAGAGATAGAAATCATAAAAAAAAACTGACCAGACATCTGGAGCTGAAAAAAAAAACTGATTAAAAATGAAAAAGGAAACAGGGAGCTTAAATACCAGGCTCTATCAAGCATTAGAAAGAATATGTGAATTTGAAGACAGATCTCTTGATATTATTGAATCAGATGAGAAAAAAGAATAAGAATGAAAAAGAGTGCAGAAAGCTTAGGTGAAATATGGCACACCATTAAGAAAAACAATATTTGCATTATAGAAGTCCCAGAAGGAAAAGGGAGAAGGAGATAAGGACAGAAAACATATTTAAAGAAATATGGCTGAAAGCTTTCCAGATCTGGGAAGAGATACAGCCATCCAGGTACATGAAGCTCAAACATCTCCAAATAGATTCAACTCAGAGATCTTCACCAAGACACGTTATAATCAAACCCTCAAAAATCAAACACAGAGAAAGAATTTTGAATGCAGTAAGAGAAAAAAAGACTCATCAAATACAAGGGAACCCCAAAGAGAAAGGCTATCATCAGATTCCTCAGCAGAAACCTTGCAGTCCCATTTACAATAGCATCAAAAACAATAAACTTAACCAAGGAAGTGAAGCACCTATACACTGAAAACTATGAGATACAGATGAAAGAAATTGAAGACGATACAAATAAATGGAAAGATATCCCACGTTCTTGAATTAGAAGAATTAATATTGTGAAAATGTCCATATTACCCAATGAGATAACAGATTCAGTGCCTGTAATTCCAATGACATTTTTCACTAATGGAAATAAAATCTATCCTGACATTTGAATGAACCCACAAAAAACCCCAAAGAGCCATAACAATCTGGAGAAGAAAGAACAAAGCAGGAGACTTCACACCTAATTTCAAATTATATTTCAAACTTAGGTAATCAAAATAATATGGTACTGGCATAAAAGGGAGTGTGTAGACCAGTGCAACAGAATCAAGAGCCCAGAAATCAACCACACATACGAGGTCAACTAATTTTTGACAAGGGCACCCAGAACATGCAATGGGAAAAGGATAGCCTCTTCAGTAAATGGTGCTAGGAAAACTGGTTATCCACATGCAGAAGATTGAAACTGGAACTCCATCTTACAACACTCATAAAAATTAACTCAAAATGGATTAAAGACCTACTTGTAAGATCTGAAACAGTAAAGCTACTGGAAGAAAACATAGGAAAAAATTATTTATTTTTTGGAAATAACTCCAAATGATAAGCAACAAAAGCAAAAATTAACAAGTGGGACTAAATCAAACAAACAACCTTCAGCAGAGCAAAGGAAACAATCAATAAATTACAAAGGCAACCTACAGAATGAGAAACTATTTGCAAATCATGTATCTGATAAATGGTTAGTTTAAAATATAAATAGCTTATACAACTCAAAAACAAAAAAGCAAATAATCCAATTAAAAATAGGAAAAATAGCTAAATAGACATTTTCCAAAGAATATATCCAAATGGCTAACTAATACATAAAAATGTGCTCAACATCACTAATCATCAGGGAAACGCAAATCAAAAGTGCAATGAGATATCATCTCACCACCTGTTATAATGGCTATTATCAAAAAGACAAAAGATAATAAATGTTTAAGAAGATGTGGGGAAAAGGGAACCCTAGTGCACTGTCGATGGGAATGTAAATTGCTACAGATATTATAGAAAACGGTAGACTTTTTCTTCAAAAAATTTAAGATAAACCTACTGTATGATCCAGAATTCCCACTTCTGGGTATATATCTGAAGGAAAATAAATTACTATCTGGAAGAGATATCTGCACCCTTATGTTCTTTTAGCATTAGACAATAACCAGCACATGGAAGCAACCTAAGTGTCAATGGACAGATGAATAGATATTGAAAATGAAGTATTATTCAGCAATTAAAAAATGGAAATACTGCCATTTGGAACAACACTAATGAAAGTGGAGATCATTATGCTAAGTGAAATAAGCCAGATGGAGAAAGACACATGCTGTATAGTATCACCAATATGTGGAATATTTATTTTATTTTCATTTATTTATATATTTTTTGCGGTACGCGGGCCTCTCACTGCCGTGGCCTCTCCCATTGCGGAGCACAGGCTCCGGACGCGCAGGCTCAGCGGCCATGGCTCACGGGCCCAGCCGCTCCGCGGCACATGGGATCCTCCCGGACCAGGGCACAAACCCATGTCCCCTGCATCGGCAGGCAGACTCTCAACCACTACGCCACCAGGGAAGCACCATGTGGAATATTTTTAAAAAGTCAATTTCATAGAAACAAAGAATAGAATGATGGTTGCAAGTGTTGAGGGGAAGGGAAATGGGGTGATGCAGGTCAAAGGGTACAAATTTAAAAGAAGTCATAAGTTACAAGAAGAATAAGTCTGAGGGTCTAAGTATACAGTACATTGACTATATTTAATAATAACAACCCCATATTGTATACAGTGGTCTCCCCATATCTGCAGACGTGGAGCCCATGGATATGGAGCGCCAACTCTACTTTGCCATATTATATAAGGAACTTGAGCCCCTTGGATTCTGGTATCCGTGGAGGTCCTGAACCCAATCCCTGCAGATACCAACTAATGACTGTACATGAAAGTTGCTGAGAGATCTTAAACATTCTTACCACACCCCAAAAAATTAACCATGTAATATGATGAATGTGTTAATTATCTTGATTTTGGTAATCATTCCACACTGTGTGTGTTTTTGAAAATATTTATAATACCATAAGTTTGTATACCTTAAATATATACAATTATTTTTTGTCAATTATTCCTCAATAAAGTTGAAAAAGCTAAACAATTTTAAACATAATGCCATAGGTCTCACTTACCTTTTGGTGAAAATTAAGCTGATATTACAATAGCTGTTACCACCTACCTGGCTAAGCATGAATGAAAATCCTATCAAATATTCTTCTACCTTTTCTGGGAAGCTCCCCCTTGGGCAGCTCTTCTTTTTATAAGGGCAGTTTAACTCAGGTTTGGGCTCAGGTCTCATGTAATCATATTGGCTTGAAAATACTTCTGTACATGTCACGGTCATCACCCCCTTGAGAACTTCATGAACTTACAGTTTGAAAATGCAAGTAGGGGAAGCTAGACTGTGACTTTTGGTCTCCTCAGATGAGATAATATATGTAAACGACTTAAAAATTGCTTGGCACCTAGTAAAACTGATATGAGTGTTTTAATCTCCCAGCTTCTCCTCCTCCTCCTCCTCCTATTCCTCCTCTTCCTCTCCATCTCCTTCTTCTCCTGCTACTAATTCTCCTTCTTCTACGTGCATTCCTCAAGCCTCAATCTTCTTTTCATTGACACTTGTAAATGGTCTCTCTGCCTATTGGGAGTCAACTGGTGTGTTGATGCTTAGACTCCAGGCTACTGACCACTGTTCTTATCTTCCTCAAAACGCCCCATGGTTACCTGTGCCAAGAGTATCTCATATTAGTTTGGGGTTACCTGGGATACCTGGCTATAAGTATTTATAGTTTCTTCATTGCAGGATATAGTTTATTGACAAGGTATATTCTCAGTAATAAATGGTAGTTATTAATTGGCAGTCTTTCTAAGTTTTATATTGCTATCCATCAATCCTATAACACGTTCTCTATCTTGTTTCCTTAAAATCCCATAAAAAATATCAAATATAATATGAACCTACAATAAGAAGCAACTACAATTTTTTAAACTTTTTATTTTATATTGGAGTATAGTTGATTTACAATGTTATGTTAGTTTCAGGTGTACAGCAAAGTGATTCAGTTATATATATCTATTCTTTGCCTTCGGAATTAATGACATCACAACAAAAAAATTAATCCAAAAGAGAAACAGCTGTAGATAGAGCTAGATCTCTCTCTCTCATATATATATATATATATGAAGGAAGAAACAAGATAAATTATTCTTGAAGTTGTCATAGCCAGATATTTAGTTTTAGTGTTTGATCATAAGACATACATTTTTATAATATAGCCATCATTAGATATTAATAAATGTCATACCAAAATCCAAATACTAGATAAGAAACATTCTTAATAATATCTTCTACAGTGATAACATTCTGCCCATTTCAATTCTGCACAGGTTGCTGTGCATTGATGTTATTTGGCTATATTTTAGTTTGCTTAGATACTTTAGGACCACCACATCTCACTTTAAAAATTACTGCTTCCAACTTGAATTAATTTTACCCTGGCTTAGCTATGTTCCACTCATTATGTTGTATTTTGTTTAATATTTAAGAAATCATACCTTACAATCATGTATTTCTCCTGAATCCGTACTTCTGTCCAGATTGTCTTTGCTAATCTTTTACATACTGTCTGAAAGGATCTGTTTGCCCATTTCTACTATTGAGCTGGATTTCATGTAGTCTATTTATGTAATAAAGATAGCACTTTGGGATTCTTCCAAGAAATGGTATGGTATGAAGTTAAACATGAATCGTTAGCTTTGATTTAGCTTTGATACGTAGCCAAATATATATTTCTTATTTTAAGACAAGACCACTTTGTCAGAAAACCTTTTGGAAGAACATTAAAATTGAGATATATCAAGAGATTGGCACTTCTTCTATTATGGACAACACCTAAGTTTTCATAACATAAGAATGGTTCTCAAAAGTATCATGCGGACAGAGTAAAAAATTTTTCTGACCTCTTAAGACTTATAGCATAATTAAATAATTATAGTTTTCTTCTTAACATTTCCTCATTTAAAAATAAATATTTAAAATATAAAGTGATAGTTTGTAAAATAAAATTGTGGATAATACATATTTCTTAGTGAGCAATGCGATATTTTAGTGATAGAAACAAATTGGAACAGTTATTACTTTGAAAATCCTAAATTATACCTATATGTGTATACACACACACACACACACACACACACACACACACACACACACACTGACAGGGTTCTAATACAAGTTTAGGAATAAATGAGGTAGTTTATCCCTTTTACCTTCCTACGTTACAAGTCTGTTCCTATTCTTCCCAGTCCATAAAATTAAATTAATAATTAATTTATCTTCTGTAAATGCAGGCTTCTTAAACATTTACCATTTGTAAAATTTTTAAGGATATTTCATTGGTAATTTATAATTACATACAATTGTACAAATAGAGAATTGAGTGTTAAGAAAATAATACAATACAATATCGGTGAGTGCTAAGCTCATTTGACTATAGTTAAAATAAGTCACTATATATTTATGATGGCAAAACTCAGTTAGGATTTCAAAATCACCAAGCTGTTTTACTCAATTAACTCACAAAAACCAGTGCATTTAAAATCTACGCTATCTCCACAAATTTCTGACAGGCCATCCTACTTCACCACTCAGCAGACTTCCCTTCTATTACATAAAGAAAATAAATCATCACAGATTGAACATGTTTAATTCATCATATCAAACCTACAAAACTCCTGCATTTATAACCATGCCTTCCTATGCCCACCGGTTACTTTAGAGGACCTGGTTGTCCTTCTAACTAAATTTTGTCCCTACTTATGTTCTGTATCACATCTACTTTTTCAATAACCTTATAAAGTTAGTCTAATCATCTCTCCCTTTTATCTTCATCCTCTCCATTTCTACTATGTATCTCCTATCATTTAGACTTTCTCAATTCTCACTTATGTAAATAATATATTATAAATTTATACAAAATAAAACAAAAAGACAAGTGAGCAAAACCAACACTATACCTCCGTGGACCTCCCTTCACTCTTCAGCTACACACCATCCTAGACCTTTCTTTCCCAGCTGTGTTTCTCTCATTCCAGTTTTACCACTTCATATATTTCTCAATTACCCTCTCCTTCAATGAATAACTTCAGTTTTACTTCCAAGCCCAAGCACCATCAAAAATGTGCTTTCTTTTAAATCAGTGATTCCATATATGTCAGTTCATCTGAAGGTCATTGCCTTAGATCTGATTTTACTAGAGCAGTCATAATAATTCTGTAATATTGAAAATTTCCCACTTATGTAATATATTCCCTAGTATTCCATGATTCCATGCTCTCCTCTTTGTTCTCCTATAATTTGTCTATCCTTCCATTCTCTTTTGCTGGCTAATTCGACTTTATATTTTTCTTATATTGTTTACAATATTCAGTTCTAGATCATTCAACTCTATTATATGTTCTCCAGATGCAGTACTGATAATTTATACATAGGCTGGTGATTTCTAAATTTATGCAACTTGTTAAAATATCTCCCATAAGTTCCAGGTATTTTGACCATCATCCTACTTTGCATCCTCAGAGTGATATTCAAAGTAAAATCAGAGTCAAATATCAAACCCTTGAAAATGTCAGGCTCTTTATTCTTAAGAGACAGAGAAGGATTATTTTAAGTGTCTAAACAACAAGGAAGATGGAGAGATGAAGATGAGAAAGATGATCAAAGAAGTCAGGGAAGATCAGAAATTTAGTTTTAGACATGATAGGTAAGCTGTTATTAGATAATCAAGTAGAGATGTCAAAAATAGAGCTAAGTCCTCAAGACCATTCTCTACTTCTGCGTCTTTATTCCTGTCCTGCCCCTAGGTTCTTCATAAACATTTTTTTTTTTTTTTTAGATTCCACGGGGAGGGGGAAGGGTAAGCTGGGACCAAGTGAGAGAGTGGCATGGACATATATACAGTACCAAACGTAAAATAGACAGCTAGTGGGAAGCAGCCGCATAGCACAGGGAGATCAGTTCGGTGCTTTGTGACCACCTAGAGGGGTGGGATAGGGAGAGTGGGAGGGAGACGCAAGAGGGAGGAGATATGGGGATATATGTATATGTATAGCTGATTCACCTTGTTATAAAGCAGAAGCTGGCACACAATTGTAAAGCAATTATACTCCAATAAAGATGTTAAAAAAATAAATAAGTAAAGCCAAATCTTTGAATCTGAAATACAATGTTGAGGATTAGCTAGTGATATAAATTTGAGAGGCCTTAGCAAAAGTATGGCACTTAAGGCCAGAAGAGTAGAAAAGATCACCAAAGGAATGAGGTGTATAGAAGAAAGATAAGGGCTCAGTGTCTAGGGAACTAGTAGTTAGAAATTGAGGAGACAAGAAGGAGTCAACACGGGAGATGGAACAGGGGCAGCCAGACAAGAGAAAAATGAGCAAAGCGGGACGCTACCAGAAGGCAAGCTAAGAAGGGATAAAAGTGTTTCTTATTTGGCCATCTTCCTTATCTTAAAGGTAATGCCATTCTTCTACTGGCCTAGATACTTGAGATCACCCTTTTATGCACTGTATCTCACACCCAACACTTATTCTATCTTCAAACCTTTCCAGCTCTAACTGATATTTCAACTCCACTGGCACCACACCTTTCTGAGCCATTATCACCTCCCACCAGGATTCCTGCAATACCTTCCCTACTGGTCCCTCTAAATTTGTCCTTCCCTTGTTCAAACTATTCTCAATAGCTAGAATGATTCTACTGAAATGTAACTCAGATAGTGTTAGTCCTCTGAGAAGAAACTCTCAATGTTTTTTTTCAGCTCTCTCAGTGCAAAAACCAAAGAAATAACCAGGGACCGCAGTGCTAGTCTCTCTGCCCCTGTTGCCTCCTTGATTGAACTGCCTACAAAACTCCCCTCACTCAGCCTGCCCTGTTACACAGGTCTCCTTGGTATTTTTGACGATGCCAAGACCTCCTGTATCTCAGGAAGTTTGCAGTTGTTTTTCTCTCCTAAAACATGTTTTCCCCAGTTATATCATCTCATCTCACTCAGAATTTTATTCAAAAATTATTTAACATTATACACTTGTGTAAAATTGCAGTCATTCACTACAAAATAACTCCTTTTAGGGTATATCTTTTTCTAAATATAATTTATTACCATTTAGCTAATAATTAGGTTCCAAAAGGACATAATTTTTTGTTGGTTTTTTCGTCCTTCATAGTCTTATCACTTGGAGCAGTGTCTGGCACGTAGAAGTGATCTATGCAAATTTGTTGAAAGAATGAATGATTGAATGAATGAGAAAATGGCAAAGATGAGGAGAGAGAGAGAGACACAGATTTTTCTCTTCCTCAGTACTCGGAAAATTTAAACCAGCTTGACCTAAAATTATGAAAAAATAATGTACTTTTAAAGCAAGTAATTTATATTTATTTATATAATATACATAAATTTGTATTTCATATTTAAATTTTAGTTTAAATGAACAACAAATACTCTAAAAATACATCAGAACTGAAAAAAATCAATTAATTAACAAAGGACAGTACATAATTGAATCACAAAACCTGGATGTGTTAGAATAAGAGACAGAGTACAAAGTTTTAGTCTAATAGAATTATACATGGGTTGGCTGTTTCGGTAAATATACATTTGTCAATATGCATTTTTATTATAATCTGACCTGAGATGAGTGCTTGCTGCAAAATAAATTCTTTATATTTTTTAATGTGTTTATAAATTTTACCAAAATTTATTGGCATTCATACAATTATGCAGTTCTCTGTGTATGTGTGAGACATTTTGTTAGAAACGTATTTCAAAATTATTTTTAGTATGATACCCTGAAACTTTTAGACAGAGTAAAACTGTGCTTGAATATGAATCGAGAAGTTATAGAGTGCACAATTTCTACTTAAAAACTTGAAAGCAAGCTAATTCTTCTGGGGTTGCCTGGTAACTAATAAGGAGTGTGTCAAATTGAAAGACAGGTCTGACTGAAGCAGCCTTGAATAAATAATAAAATTGTTGTCAACTTTAGCCTCAGAGAAGCGAGACAGGGGCGAATTCTAAGCTAAACTGAAGGAAAGACTGTTGAAACATCTCGTGTTTTTTTTTTTTTATTTTACTGAATTATCCACTGTTTGCCCTTGAACCTTTTTTCTCACCAAAATTTTATAATTAACATAGCGACATTGAAAGCAAATTCTGAAGACGTCATTGGAATTAAACGGAATGAACCAAGATGTTTTTAGGGCATAATAATTTATTTATTATTTATTAGGCATTTATTTATAAATCCATATTCTTACAATGTATTGGTTTCTTAGAAAAATTTATGTCCACTAAGAATGATTACTGCTTTGATAAAAGATTTAATATAAGTATTTTTAAAGTTGAGAATTGTGTTATGGTAACTCCTGGGTATATGTACAAGAAAATATTTTGACAAGTCTTTAGTTATAGTGATACTTTATATCAGCCTGTTGGTAAAATACTTACAAATTTTGAACTATTTTTGTTTTATTTCCAGCAGGAAAAAAGTCAAGAACGTTCAAGAATCAAAGGTAAGGAGTGACTATTTTACGATCATAGTTTTATACATTTGTGTAAGTATAGGAGAAGGAAAAAAAAAAGATGATGCTACTTTGAAATTATAGTTAAAAATGAGAAAACAATGGGACTTCAAAATCTTCAACATGATTTTCAAACCATTGTGAACCCTTTGGGAATTCCCCAAGGCCATTGAATATTCTCTATCAAGATTTCCTTTCTTCAGTAGTGCTTTTGGAAACTTTGACATAATTTTCTGTTTATTCCCTGAGTTGTTCTCATTGAATTCCTCCACCAACCATTGTCCATGGACTTGAGGACTCAGGGAAGGGGAAGGGTGAGCTGGGGAGAAGTGAGAGAGTGACATGGACTTGTATATACTACCAAGTGTTAGATAGTTAGTGGGAAGCAGCCGCACAGCACAGGGAGATCAGCTCGGTGCTTTGTGACCACCTAGAGGGGTGGGATAGGGAGGGTGGGAGGGAGATTCAAGAGGGAGGAGATATGTGGATATATGTGTATGTATAGCTGATTCATTTTGTTATAAAGCAGAAACTAACACACGATTATAAAGCAATTATACTCCAACAAAGATGTTTAAAAATAAATAAACTAGAAGGAAGAAAATTTAAAAAAAAATAGTTGGTGTTCTGTCACATCTGTGATTTAGCAGATGAACCTTTTCAAAATATGTTTTGTAGAGACTGAACTACTTAGTCACTGCTATCTCACTTTATATTCTCTGAAAAAGCAAGAAAATATGTATTTATATATTAAAAGTTAGTGATAGCTTTTTGTATGGCATAGTCAATCCTAGTCAGACATAGGAAGGTTCTTTACACCATAAAGACAATCTTGAGTTTTGAAATGCACTCACTGAGATAGTAAATTACCCTAAGGAGATTGTAATCCTTCAATAAAATGTTTCCATGAGTGTGTGCTCCCGATAATCATAATGATAGAACTTCACAGATTTTTCCAGGGTTAATCCTTCTGGTCTCTCCATTCTTATTCTATGTTTTGGGCATCCTTACCCACCTGTCCCTTCCCCAAGGCTGACAATGGAGCAAAGCACAATTGCCTTGTTTTGTTTTGTTTTACTTTATTTTATTGAAGTCTAGTTGATTGACTATGTTGTGTTAATTTCTGCTGCACAGCAAAGTGATTCAGTTTTATACAAATACATATATATATATATATATATATATATATATACACACACATTCTTTTTCATTTTCTTTTCCATATAGTTTATCACAGGATATTCAGTATATTTCCCTGTGCTACACTTTAGGACCTTGTTGTTTATCTATTTTGTGTGTAGTAGTTTCCATCTGCTAGTCCCAAATTCCTAATTTATCCCTTTGCCCACCCCCTCTCCCCCTTGGCAACCACAAGTCTGTTCTCTGTGAGCCTGTTTCTGTTTTGTAGATGAGTTTATTTGTGTTATATTTTAGATTCTACATATAAGTGATATCATAAGGTATTTGTCTTTCTCTGACTTACTTCACTTAGCATGATAATCTCCAGGTCCATCCATGTTGCTGCAAATTGCATTATTCTTTTTTATGGCTGAGTAATATTCCATTATATATATATATCTCACATGTTTTTTATCCATTCATCTGTTGATGGACATTTAGGTTGTTTTCATGTCTTGGCCATTGTAATAGTGCTGCTATTAACATAAGAGTGCATGTATTGCTTTGAATTACAGCTTTGTCCGGATATATGCCCAACCATGGGATTGCCGGATAATACGGCAGCTCTATTTTTAGTTTTTTGAGGAACCTCCATACTATTCTTCATAGTGGCTGCACCAATTTACATCCCCACCAACAGTATAGCAGGATTCCCTTTTCTACACACCCTCTCCAGCATTTGTTGTTTTTAGTCTTTTTAATGATTTCCGTTCTGACCCGTGTTTGGTGGTATTTCATTGTAGCTTTGATTTGTGTTTCTCTAATTATTAGCAATGTTGAGCATTTTTCTTGTGCCTGTTGAGAATTGTCCTGTTTGATTCTATTCTTTTGGCATAGGAAAATTTTTTTTAGAGTTTTTTGGAGTTATACACAAATTTTAAAATATAACTGTGGAGAAAGCTACAAAGATTACGTGTATTCCTGAAATGATGAAAGGATTGTTACACTTTTGAGGGTGGCTAGATTGATGACAGCAATTTTGCTTACTTAAGTCCAAATATAATCTTCTCTGCACATTTTCACACAACTGACTGACACAATTTTTTCCTTGTTTGGTCATCTGTAAGCGTCTGACTGAAGAATATGAAAAGACATACTTTAAAAAATATTGCTTGGTATATTTTATTCAAATGAATTATGTAAAACTGCCCTTTGAGGGATTCCCAAACTATGTTCTTTTTCAGCAAACTGAAGTATGTCTTGTTATTTTATATATGAAATTACTACATTTATTTTTCCTCAAAATACTCAGATTAACTCAAAGTTTTGTACTTTGGTGTCGCAAAGGGAATTTCTATTCTAAGAGGTGATGTGTGATGTTCATTTAAATGATATTTGCATTTTAAGCGCACTGAGTGCACATCTTTCTTCTTACGGAGGGGCCCAGTGTTTCAGAATAATCTTAAATCATATTTATAATTCTGTTATAGTTGAAATAAGTTTAGTGTAGCTTTCTTTTTGATGCTTTATTGCCTTGCAGTACATAAATTATAACACCTGAAATAGTAGAAATTAGTTTTTTTTCCAACTGTTGACTGGGAACATGTTTTCTTTTTATAATGTAATAAAATTTTCAAGATGATGCTTGCCACTTCTTTCATTGTTATTGGCTGACACATGGTTCAGAACCTTGACATAATGTCTGCTAGACTACTGAATTTTAAGTAGATATATGGTTACATCAGGACTTGTTGCCTAGCTCTGCTTAAAGGAACTCTACATTTTTTCTTCAATACTTATGGGAATCATCTTACAATATTATCTTACTGGAACTTATGAATGGTCATTTAAATATTTTTAAATCTATATTAAGAAGAAAAAAATTGTCATAGAAGCAATAGCTTACTCATTATTAAATAGCAAAAATTCTGAATGGTAAATACATTTCTCGGTCACTAATAGTTGAAGTGTGAGCTATGGCCTCATTTGATCTTAGCAAACAATTCTCAGCTAGTAATTCTCTGACTTCCTGACTAATTGGTAACCTTATTTGCCAGAACCTGTTTATTACATTGTCAAGGATGTATACACGGAGTCTTTCATCTTCTAATTTCTTGCATTCGGTTCCTGTTTCTGCCTGAAACAACAATCCCAACCTCATGATATCAGTGACCTGAAATTACATTAATTCACAAAGCACTACAATGAGAACCAATGTCTCATTTTTCTGTGTACATAGAGACATACATTGAAATGTTTGGAAACTTGCAATTCTGTCTCTAATTGATTATTTGACACTCATATGCTCTTATTCTAATATTATTTTGGAATGTCATACAAATCCATATTTTACATATTCTAAAATTATATCTATATGGAATTCAACTGACAAGATGAATTTTGGTTCAATAGTATGGATTCTCAACTAATTTTCATCTTTATATTGCCTGTTGTTAAATGAGACAAAGACTAACCTCTATTTAGTACACAATTTTGAGGTTTACAATTAAGATGTCCTTCCTTAAAGTTACATTAAAGATTATAGCAGAGAAATAAGGACAGTTACACAGGTTTGAAAGAAAGATCAACTATTCAGGAAACCATCTTTCACACTGTTCTCCAGTGACATTACAGCTAAATTAAACAGAGCACATTATGTGTTTAAAACCCATTGAGAATTTTATAAATATTATCAAGAAATAATTTCTACTATAAGGATCACAACAAATCAATTATCACCTGCCAGTATTTCTCAGGTAAGTATTTTTATTTGTGACTGGTTTATCTGTGTCTATTTTAGAGCATCTCTCTAGAGTTCTTAGTGATGAAACAGTAACAGTTTTCGAGGAAAATTTAAATAAGCCATGCTTGACAAATAACTTAAAAATTCTATCAACTTTTTACTACTCCAGAATAGTGTGAAGTTTTACTACCATCCGAAGGATGGAATCACCGTGGAAAGGTTGCACATGGTCACGCTGCGGCATGCTCCTCAGTATTGGCCTCACCCTCTTCTGTCCATAAGAGGGTGTCCATTCACCAAAGAGATCCGATTGCTTTTAACGCACAGTTTCCCCCTCCTCTCTTCCCAAGTGGAGAGTCTTGGCTCTTCCCATTCAGAAGGGTTAAAAATAAAGTATGTCCCCCTTTCATTACTAGTTATATTTTTGTTAAGACTCTACATCTGGGGGAGACTGAGGACTAAAGTCCGTTCCCTAATAATCGTTTACATGTTATATTATTATCTTCTCTGTTTTGTTAAATATCTAATTGATGTCAGACACTGCTTTTTACATATATTATCTCATTTTAATAGTCAAACACGCATTATTAGTTAAGATTTAGAATCCAAATATGCCCGCATTTTGAGAAATCACATCCAAAGTAAATAATTCAGATCAATATTATCATTCTCGTTCTATTTTAAAAGGGATCATTGTTTATTTACCCAATCACCAACTTATGTTAGGTAAATTCAGCATACTGTCATTAGCAATGTTTTTTACATTTTCATGGGTTTGATACATATGAATTTTATTATTTATGCATTATTTTTCTTTAACATCATGATCACAAATATTCTCCTGCTAATTTATATAGAATCTGCTCAGTGCTTTGTAGCTTTAAGAAAAAAATAGATAATGGTAAATGCAACATAGTAACATTCTAAGGGACATATGTAAGAATTATGCAAGCTTGTTCAAAACACTTATGATCTTTTACAAGTGACTTAACCCCTCCAGAAGTAGCTTCTCTTTTATGGTAAATATTAGCAAAACATACCTTGTGATATGAAAAGTCCTTTACGTGTCTGAAACTCTAAGGTTTATACTTCTATAAAGACATTGGACAATGCTATTATTACAAGCCCTTATGATGCAAAAGTCTATGACTCAATAGGTTCTAAATGGCAAATATTATGTCATACACATTTGTGTATATGAAAAAAGTAAGCTGCACAATTGCTCTTCCTGTGGTACATAACTTCTTACATACATTGAGCAAAAACAGAAAACATTATGTCAAGACCATACTTGATTGAATTAAAAGAGTGTGTTTGGGACAGTAAATGCTATTAAAGAACTATGAAGCCTGCAGTCTTTATACACACAAATGCACATACAAGCTACCCTTCTATTTATTTTTAAACACTCATGGGTTCAGCTTCTCCTTTATTTCCTACATCACAAAATTGGTAACTGAGAACACTAAAAATAATCTGATATATACAGGAATTATATCTCAGTCAGGCTGAAGGGGCATTGCTATGAGATTGGAATGCTAAACTCCTCATTTGGGCTGCCTGAATATTCAGAGCTCCTTCATTAGAATAATTTCACAGAATTCCTGGTCAGCTCACTTCTTCAAGCTCAGGTAGCTAGTCAGAAACAGTGAGTGGATAGAAATTGACCTTCAAATGCTTATTCATAAAAAAAAATTCTTATTCATAAAGGCCATTGGGTATATTACATTAACAAATGAAAATATCATGTAAAACTGAAAGACAGTCATTCATGTATATGAGCCCTTTATGAGACTGTTTTGTCTAATTGTTGCATTTCTTTATGTTTAGGAAACAAAATATAGCCAGCACAATTAGTAATACCTGAAATGGAGACTCTTACCATTAACTGAAATACGGAGTCACTATATTTTTTAAAATAGATCTTTATTAATAATTGCTTCACAATACTGTGATAATTTCTGTTGCACAACAAAGCGAATCAGCCATATGCATACACATGTCCCCATATCCCCTCCCTCTTGAGCCTCCCTCCCACCCTCCCTATCCCACCCCTCTAGGTGGTCACAGAGCACTGAGCCGATCTCCCTGTGCTATGCGGCTGCTTCCCACCAGCCAACTGTTTTAAATTCCGTAGTGTATGTATGTCGATGCTACTATCATTTCACCCCAGCTTCGCCCTCCCACCCCATGTCCTCAAGTCCATTCTCTATGTCTACCTCTTTATTCCTGCCCTGCAACTAGGTTCATCAGTACAATTTTTTTTTTTTTTTAGATTCCATATATATGTGTTAGCATACGGTATTTGTTTTTATCCTTCTGACTTACTTCACTCTGTATGACAGATTCCAGGTCTATCCACCTCATTACAAATAACTCAGTTTAATTTCTTTTTATGGCTGAGTAATATTCCATTGTATATATGTGCCACATCTTCCTTATCCATTCATCTGTTGATGGACACTTAGGTTGCTTCCATGTCCTGGCTATCGTAAATAGAGCTGCAATAAACATTTTGGTACATGGCTCTTTTTGAATTATGGTTTTCTCAGGGTATATGCCCAGTAGTGGGATTGCGGGGTCGTATGGTAGTTCTATTTGTAGTTTTTTAAGGAACCTCCATACTGTTCTCCATAGTGGCTGTATCAATTTACATTCCCACCAACAGTGCAAGAAGGTTCCCTTTTCACCACACCCTTTCCAGCATTTATTGTTTCTAGATTTTTTGATAAGTGGCCATTCTGAATGACCTGAGATGATACCTCGTTGTAGTTTTGATTTGCGTTTCTCTAATGATTAGTGATGTTGAGCATCTTTTCATGTGCCTCTTGGCCACCTGTATGTCTTCCTTGGTGAGATGTCTATTTAGGTCTTCTGCCCACTTTTTAACTGGAAAGGAAACCATAAACAAGACAAAAAAGACAACCCTCAAAATGGGAGAATATATTTGCAAATGAAAAAACAGACAAAGGATTAATCTCCCAAATATACAAATAGCTCATGGAGCTCAATATCAGAGTCACTGTATTTTTAATGGATTACAACGTCATACATTATGAATGTTAGGTTCTCTGGTATTCAGTTTAGAAAGCTATTGCTGAGAGAAATAATCATTTGTAGGATTTATGAAAACTGTGGAGTTCTATCATAGTCAATAGTTATAATCCTTAGAAAGTCCAAGCACCAAAAGACAAGAAAACTCACCTCTAGAATATGTCAACTGAATGATCCATAGGTTTATTTATTTTTTTGTTTTTGGCAAAGAGCAATGCTGGATAAACACCAGACAAGTGTACTTATGGCAGACTTGTGATAATAATCTTAAAAAATCAATGCTGAAAAAGAATGTGGAGGAACAATATTTGTTTTGTATACATTTTACGCCATAGCAATTGCATTATAGCATAATAATTCTTTTTGCATTCTGTTTACTTAAAATGGACTTTTGAAGTTAAATGGGGGCAAAATGTATTCTCATAAGTAATTATTGATTACCTTGCAGCAAAGTATCAGTGTCCTATATGCACAACTTAATAGTGTATGATTGACTAGCAAATGTTTAATTGCTTATATGAGAACCTCAAATATTTCAATCAATTTCATTTTACACATAACAATATAAATTGATTGTTCAGTGATAAATCAGTTAAAAATGTAATTTTCAATTATTATAAACACATTGACAGTCTTCTCTGATTTCATTAGCTGAAAATTGTTCTATTTCTGATCTTTCACTATTAGACAAAGTGATCATATCTCTTTATGTGAGTGATGTGAGTTTTTGTTTTAAAGTGAATGAAGTTTGGAAACAAAAATGATAACACATAGATGCAAATTCTGGAAGCCATTGTATACATAAGATAATAATTGTTACTTTGACAAACTTTCAAACATATAACAATTTAAGTTCTAATGTATAACTCCATAAAAGAAAAATTAATTAATGTAAATATATTCACTGCAAATAATCTAAATAAAGCCTCCAAATGATTGCCTGCATAACTTTTTAGTAGAAAAGATTTCAATGTCAGTGATAACTTTTCTCTGTGAATTACGGTAATACTCATCCTCCATTCTTAAAAAGATTCATTTAAACAGCTTGGTCCAATTTTAAATGATCCTGATGCATGTCCTCCTGCCCCAACCAGAAGAGGTTTCAAAAGTATCTGATTGTGTTTCTCATTTATGCCAAGAAAGTCTCAATTTATATTATGCCAAACACATCATCTTCCCCCTCCATTTTGCATACATTCTCTAGCTTTCTAAAAGATATTCATAAATCATCTCATTCAGTGGGTCATTTATTTTGGTTTCAGGATGATTAACTTTGCAGCTCACTTTGCCCACCAGGAGGCAGTGCTATCTAAAAGAAATCGAGGTGTAATAGGTTGTTGGGAAAAGAACCCAGAATAACTGGATTTAATTTTTCTCTAATAAATAATGATTTCATTCTGCATAGAGTATCAAATGAATATGGTTCAGGCTTTTCTTTACATAGTTTTTTATTATTATTTTTTACCTGCACAGTAACATCCCAACACGGATCTTCCTTTCAATTACCAATAAATAAAGATATTTAAGGACTTTTTTTTGAACTGTCTATAATCATTTTTTAATCTATCAGTGGTAGACACATATTTATGAAAAATATAATGTTCAATTTCATAAAATGGTATGATTAGAGGTCAACACACATTGACTTGGCCTCATTATTTTACATAATTCTAAATTATAATCCAGAGATTTTCCATACTTGAGATATCTGACTTACTGATATAAAATAATCTCTAGGTATCCTGTGATATTTATTCTTAGGCTGAAATTCTTATCAGATCCCTAGCATGAGGCGTTCAGCTCCATGGAAAAAAAACAGTACAGTGCAGTGGACACTGCTTTGGATCTAAACATAAACAGAAGATTATTCTTTGGAAAGTAAAGTATTATACTCTGAGAGTACTAATTTGATGTCTTAATGGCTTATATTAAATTTGAAGAAATTTATGAGAAATGTTATTTTTATTTTAAAAAAATATTTATTTATTTATTTATCTATTTATTTATTTGTATTGGTTGTGCCGGGTCTTAGTTGCGGCCCGCGGGGTCCTTGTGGCGGCATGCAGGATCTCTGCGGCGGCATGCGGGATGAGAAATTTTAAAAGCTAATTTAACCCACTGACTTATAAGTTAGCTACTGTTTCATTTAGAAAGTGCTGCTATGTCAGAAATCTTGTGGTACTGTTAGCCTGTCCAAATAATTCAGAAAAGAAGATATCAGTTCAGCTGCATTCTATAATAAAGCCTAGTTCAACCAACATTTATTAATTTCAATATTGGAAGCAAAGTTAGATGCCAGAGAAATTAAGGACAAAGTTGTGAGTCAGGTGATACTGTCTGTGAGTTTGGGAGATAGGACCTAGGACTGATAAAGACAGTTGCTAAAAAAGCGTGGTAGATTCTTTAAGAGAGAAAGGCCAGAGTGCCGTGCAAGCGTGGGGGTGAGGCGAGGGGGGTCGGAAGGGGCTCTGGGAATGGGCTTTGGGGAAATGTTCACCTTTTCTTTTTATAGGGAGACAAGATCTTGTCTAGAAGATCAGGGAGGAATCAGAGTGGTGAAGAATAAGGGAGGTTATTCTACTTCGTGTGGCATTAGTGAAACACACATGTACATATTAATATGAGGTCGATGAGAAGCAAAGGAGAAATCAGTACAGAGTGGGGTGGATTCATAGAGGAATTTAAAACTTGGAAAGTATCAGTAACACATTGGGTAGCAGGAATAATGCTAGTGTGATGAGATTGTCCAGGCCAGACAGAAGGCTGATATTGCTTAATAGGTATAGCATTGAGAAATATTGGGTTCAAGCTCAGCGGTTTTCCAGTTTGATAAGCTGCAAGTTCTTCTGAAATTATTATTCCATTTCTTTTCCTTTCAACAAACAGAACAAAACCCTGAGAACTGCATGATGGTCATAAAATCAGTTTTGCTTGGTGGTTTAACACTCAGGCTTCAGAACCAGAGTAACTTTCAGTCCCGAGTCTACCACTAAATATCTGTGTGGCAACGGAACATGACCTGAGCTTGGTGGACTAATGTCTCCATGTGTAAAACGTGGGTCATGATGGTTCCTTCTTGATAGGTTTGTTTTTGATGATTAAACAAGTTATTAAATACAGAGAACTTATCAAAAACAGTCTGAGATTTTACCCTCTTCACACACCAACGCGGGAGCCTCCCAGTTTTCCGGATTATGGCAGAAGACAAGGAGGCTCCTGCGTCCGAGGCGGAGCTTCTTCCTCACACAGCCATAGTGGTTGCCGGCGTGCCTGCCAGCGTGCCGGTGTCTGTGCTGACGGCCCAGGGCGATGGGAAGAGGCCCTCAGGGCGCACGCACTGCAGCGGTTTGTATTAGAGGCCAGGCCGCTCCCTCTGTCTGCCTGGCTTAGGAAAACCAAATACTGTACAATGGACAGGAAGCACACCTGACATTTCACTGTTACACTTGACAGGGAGATAGATGTACTTACCCCTGGCTGCAGAGGGAGGTGCTCTTTCTATTTTCTAAACATATTCACTATAGAAAATTCCTGAGAAGAAAAGTCTGGAATAAAATGCAGTCAGTATCTCTTCTCTCAAGACACACAGAAATGCAAGAGACCGTAGGGAATGGTCTCTCAGAGCATTTAGAGTAGTAGCAGCACAAAATACCTACTCAATAAGCCTTCATACATGCCAACGCCACCACGAATATCATCGTTCAGACAGTAGCTTTGTTTTGTTTCTTGATTATCCTCTGGAGTGCAAGTCAGTGTAGATAGATGCATAGAGAAATACATATATCATATTATTTCTCCCCACAGTGTTAATGTGTGGTTATTTTAAAAGTCAAACAGTGAGTGCTTCCCTGGTGGCGCAGTGGCTGAGAGCCCGCTTGCCGATGCAGGGGACACGGGTTCGTGCCCCGGTCCGGGAGGATCCCACGTGCCGCGGAGCGGCTGGGCCCGTGAGCCGTGGCCGCTGCGCCTGCGCGTCCGGAGCCTGTGCTCCGCAACGGGAGAGGCCACAACAGTGAGAGGCCCGCGTACCGCAAAAAAAAAAGTCAAACAAATTCAGAAACTTAAAAAGAATAATTACAGTAATTCACAGTTTCTGTGTAATTAATAGGTGCCAGGCCCTATGTCTCTATGTAATGTGCTTCACTTGCTTTATCTTGATTTATATGTGTGTGAATAAATATATATATGTAAATAAAAAGTATATATGTATATATGTGTATATATGAATATATATGTATATATACACATATATTTGAATATATATAGTTATACATATATAACTATATATAGAGAGAGATCAGTGTTGGAATGTAACTGTGCAGGTAACTATGTATTGTTATGAATATATATAATTATATATATATATATGAATAGTTAACATTACTTCTTTACTGCCTAGTCTTCTGCTAAGTGCTTTGCATGCATTATCTTATATAACCCTCAGAAGAATATTATATACTAACAAGGGAGTAAATTTTATTGGCAATATATCTATCTATAAATGACCATCATTAACATTTTGGTATATGTGGATTCAGAAATTTCTTACATATGCATCTATTGTTGCAAAATAACTTTCAGTATTCTCCTTTTGGAAGTGTTCATGTATATCCTTTTTTCTCAAAAGTTGCCAAGGATTTGCAGTAGATACTGTAAATTGGTTCACTCAACAACCATTTTAAACACCAGTTAGCTTGCTTTCTTTTAATAGGTTTTTTTTCTACAGTGTCTAGTAAATGAAAAGATGCGTTTCCTGGGTCCCCTTGCAGTTGTAGCCTTCTGGATGTGTTTTAGGTTTCTCCAGTCAGATTCACGCAAGCATGACCTTTGATGAAATTCTTGGAGAGATAAACACAGTTTGGGGGAAAGGCATTGTCCTTTCACATGTAATGGCAAAGACATTGCAGTCCTGAACCCGACAACTAGGGTGATAGCTTCCTTATGTGGTCAGTCCTGACTAGAGTAAAGGCAGTAACCCTTTGATATTCCAGTTCTGTGGTGAGTTCTAGAAGTGATTTCTAACAGCTTAGTATACATCCCTTCTCTTCAGTCCTGTGAACAATTATCTATATTCTTTCACAAATATCTCTAACCTGAATTAAATTAGTGCAGATTCTATTTTCTGTAACCAAGAGCCTTGATCAATGCATAGTCTGTCGACTGAAAAAAAAAATACACAGCTTAAATTTGAGAGTATATTTTTTTCGTCAGACATGCTGAGGACTAAAGCCTGGGACACAACATCTCAGTAGCTCTGAGGGACTGCTCCGAAGAGGTCAGGGAGGAACCAGGGTATACAGGAGGTTTTGCAACAAAGACAAGGTGTTAGGAACATCAAAAGATTTCTATTAATTAAAGAAAACCAGACATCTCAAGTTAAGGAATTTAGTGCTTTTCTAGGTATGGGAAAATGCGAGAATCTGAGCTCACAGAAATCATTCCTTTGATATGCACCTCAGCTCTCTGGGGTCAGTATCCTGTGTTTTCTCATCCTGAGTCTCCTCGGAGCACCATGGCGGGGGTGGTGGCTGCAGCGGCTGACTGATGGATGGCGGGCACCCTGTTTCTATCCTGAGTTCCCTCAGGGCTCACCGTCAGGACAGCTGTAATGGGATGGCTTAATAGCTGCAACAACCTTTGTTTACTGATACGGCAGGCAACATTTTTTCATTGACAAGTCTACAGCTAGGGTATCTGGTATGGGAAAAGTAAATAGCCAAGGGTTTATCAGAGATCTCTTTACCAGATCTTCAGGAAAGACTCCAGGAGCAAACCTATCTGCAGAGCTGATGCAGGCAATGACGGCCAGGAGGCACAAGTTGTTAAAATCAAATTGCAGAGCAAACACAGACGTTGTTCAGGCAAATGTAAAACCAGCTGGTCCTGTCTAGCTGGCAAGCATAACAGTAGGACATTCTTAAGCCAGATATAATGATGGCTCATACAGTCACTTACTCAAACTTTTGTGTTGAGTATCAACTCTGTACCAATCACAGACCTGGCCATGGAGACACTGTAGTGGACAAAACAGGACAAATATCTTGTCTTCCTGGATTTTAGACTGCAGCTCCTAGTAAATCTGCCCCTGCCACAGGAAGGATAGTTGCTATTTTCTAAAAAACAAACAAACAAACAAAAAAACCTTCTAAAATCCCATGAAAAGCACAGGCATACAATGAAAGGATAAACTCCATCCATGAGAGTTTATGGTACCGACCTCGAAATATCCTCCCCACCAAACCTTCAAACCTTACAGTAGAAATAGTTTCTGATTCTGCAAAATATATGTCTCTTATTCTTGCCTTCAAATCTCTTCCTAGTGGTTCTGAATCATGGGAATTAAATGGTAATTTTCAGGATGTAATTCCCATGAATCCATTCAAGGAAAGGACTCTCCATCATTTCTTGGTCCTGTCTGGTCTTCTCAGGGTAATGAAGCAGCAGTGCTTTGATAAGATGACTTAGAGCACACAGGCTCATGGGTCACCTCTAGAAGCATCACCGCGTTTCTCGGTTTTCTGTGTGGTAACCCTTCTGCCCTATTATGCAAATATCTCTCCTATCAAAGGCATTGATTGAATATTATCATCCCATTATAATTTTTAATAAAAAAGTGTTTAAAGTTTCTCCTTAAAAATCTTAGTAAAAAGGACATTATATAAATTATATATATAGTTAATATACACATTTATTAATATATAATACATAATAATATATATTATAAATTATATGATCTATATGGTAGATCATATAATAAAATTTATGTAAATAATAAAATTAATACAGTCACAACTTTAGGTTATTATAGATGTGATTTATTTTCTGCATTTGTTTTGTGTTTGTTGCAAAGACTTAAAAGGAGAACTAATATATATCAGTCTCTTACCATGTACCACATATCTATTCATATATTTATTTCTTTAGCTTATTATAACTATCAAAAAACCCTGAGAAGTAGACAGAAGTTCATATGTAAGGAAGAGGAATCTTGAATATTAAATAGCTCATGCAAAATTATACAGTTAATAAATGCTTGAAACTTCATTTAAAATAAACTTACTGCTTTTACTTGGATTGCCATTCTAACAAGTATCCTCAAACATCCTATTGCATGTGTAATGCAGTGAAATCTTTCTATTTCTGTGTAAGTCTAAGTGTGAGAATGTGTTCATTGTTTGAAGCTGCCTAGTAACCAATAAAAATTACATTGCGTCCATTGTAAGAGAAAAGTCCTATCCCTTCAAAAGTTGAATAGTTTAATTATTGAAATGTCAGAATCCATGTGATAAATTAATGCTTCCTAACCAATACAAATGTGAACAGGTTAAATGGGAGAAAAACTTGAAATTTTGCCTTAAAATAACAAATCATCTGTGATTTAAACAAGTGAAAGATTAATCTTATTTACTTAAATTTCAATTATAAAATAAACAAATAAAATTAAAACATTAAATTACCTCTTATGAGGCGTCTGATAAGGCAATGATCATTTGGTTCAGTCAGCAAAGAGCACATGATATATGTGCTGAAATAACAAATTTATTTGACATGCTTTTTTCTTTGTTCTTTGTTGTTGTTGTTGTTTTAATTGGGTGTGAAGTGACTTAATCCTCGTCTGGCCGGTTAGGCAGAATCAAATCATAGTGCAGTGAGATCAAGGGTCAGATGCATGGCTGGGATCCTGGCTTGGGCATTCACTGGCCGTGAGACTGCAGACGAGCCTCTCATTAGCCTGAGCCTTGACTTTCTCTGCTCTAAATGACACACAACTAATAGCATCCACCTGCTTGTTCTGTTGTGAGCGTTAACTGTGGTTGAAAATAGAAGTGTTCGGAGTAGTTTCAGCACATAGTTAAGACTCAAAAATGGTTGGCTTAAATACTATTATTATAATTTACTGAGTGATTTGACATATGAACTAAGCTTTGGAGAATTGTCTAATAACTATCTCATGAGTTATCTTGGGTGGGAGCAGAAAATATCTGTTGGAAGAAAAAGGATACCTTTCAACATCAGTATCATTCACAGCACTGAGCTTAATCATCATTTTTCGAAATACTGGATTAATTTTCACTAAACAGATTTGTTTTAAATCTGTGTTTTCAATACCTTAAGTCGTTAGTATTATTCACAGTGTGTGTCCCATGACCCTGCTTAATCAAGACATCAATGTGCAGTGTTATTTATTCAAATTGAAAAAAAAGTTTAAGTTGTATAATTTTTTCATTTCTCATTTATAATTTAGGATTTTTAAAAAGTTTTTGTTTTTAGGACCAAATAAGATGGTGAATCTAATAATATATATGAGAAGTACTTAGCATATTACCTGGAAATTCGTAGGTATTCAATTAATGTTTATTAAAACTAAGTCAAGTTACAGTTTACGAATATATGTAGGCATGTACACATATATATGTCCATATTATAAATAGTATTAAATATCATATATAATTCATAATAATTTCTATAAGCTCATATATAAATGAAATATATTTTAAATAACTTTGTAAATATACATATATATACTTAGATACATAAAGATATAAAATTACATCACTTTCCGCCTTTTGAAAAGATACTATGCATTATTACACACACACACACACACACACACACACACACACACACACAGCCACATTCTTTATGGTTAAAATCAGGACTTACCCAGATTTGTATCTCTTATAACCCTGGCAGGTGGGTTCTTCATAAAAGCTATTCCGAAAATATTTGTGAATACATTATGAATGAACTAGAAGACACATTCAGTTACAAATGTCAGTATACTTTCACAGAAAAGCACTTAATGTAATCCACGATGAATTATTTAGACTCTTTCTAAGTAGAAATGTGATATTTTTTTCTCAAAGTTAATTACTATTACCAGTGTTCTATATTTAAACAATAGCAAATATATTCCCTTTTCTGTCATCTGTTAACATGTATAATCTAGAAAAACAATGTAGTGTAGTCTGTTATTAACTTTTTACATTTACTGAGATACATAAAATTTTCATTTAATTTCAAGAGTTGAAGTTTGCAAATGTCAAATCATGTATTTTCATTATGAGTTTAAAAACGAATTGATATTTGGATCATATGTTATGCTTTGCTAAATTTTTAATGAGTAAGATACATAAATTTGTGATCTGTTCAAATTGTTTTTCTTTTATAAGACACTTTAGGGATTATACATGGATCACCAAAATTCCATTTTCCTCAAATGGGGAAAAATATGTGCCATATCATAAAAAGTACCAAATTTCAGATGCAGAGAGAAAAAGCATTCTTCATGGCTGACTGGCAAAATCAAGTGTGCAAGCCAAAATAATTTGATTAATGTCATCAAAGGGCCACAGAACCAACAACAGAAAGTTTCGCCTCTGATTACGTTTAGATGTCAGTGGATCAATTACTGCACCCACACAATAAATACTGTGTGGGCCATTTAGACTTTTAACAGATTGTTTACTTTTTTCCATGCTTTATTATTAAACATATTATTCAGCACGGAATGGAGGGGGACAGTAAGTGAAGAAGACAGTTCTGTACAGATTGAAGCGTAAGGAAGGGGGCTGTGCAGCTCCCTCAGTATGTGTTAGCTGTGGGTCCTGGAGAACAGGAACTGTGTCTGAGCTTACTGAGAAGGTTTTGTCGAGTTCTCTGGAAGTTGAGAAGGAACACTGAGCGGGCAGATGGCACTGATCTTTTTTATTTTTAAATTAAAGAAATGTAAAGCACAGAAATATTATACAGGTCTACAAAAAATAAAGTAAGTAGGCTTCAGGGTCAAGAATCATGAAGGGAGAAATAATCTAAGCTGCACTGTGGTTTCCACAATGCACTAAGTATATGCACTAAGCAAGAACATCTCATAAATATAAAAGAGTTAGCTCCACCCAATATACTGCTAAATAAAAATTTTGCACATATAAAACAATTATCAAATTAGTATCACCAATCAACTACAATGTTAAATGCCAATAGGATGTTGAGAAATTAAATGGAAAGCAATATTCTAACAATGTAAAATCTATGAAGCTTGGTTCAACTTTTATTCACTTGCAAGGTCTTATTTAACGTATGTTTTTGTTTTGTATAACATTTTTTATTGAAGTATAATTGATTTACAATGTTTCAGGTGTACTGCAAAGTGATTCAGATATATATATAATCCATATATGTATATGGATTATATATATATATTCTTTTTCAGATTCTTTTCCATCACAGGTTATTATAAAATATTGAATATAGTTCCCTGTGCTATACAGTAGGTCCTTATTGTTTATGTATTTTATGTGTAGTAGTATATATCTGTTAATCCCAAATTCCTAATTTATCCCTGTCCTCCCTTTCTCATTTTATAACCATAAGTTCTTTTTCTGTCTGTGAGTCTATATTCATTTTGTAAATAAGTTCATTTGTATCATTTTTTTAGATTCCACATAAAAGTGATTTTACGATACTTTTTTTTCTCTGTCTGACTTCACTTAGTATGATAATCTCTAGGTCCGTTCATGTTGCTGAAAATGGCATTATTTCATTATTTTTATATCTGAATAACATTCCATTGTATATATGTACAACATCTCCTTTATCCATTCGTCTGTCGATGGGCATTTAGGTGGTTTCCCTGTCTTGGCTGTTGTAAATAGTGCTGCTGTGAACGTTGGGGTGCGTGCATCTCTTCAGATTAGAGTTTTGGTCTTTTCTGGCTATAAACACCTGTTTTAAACAGGCCCAATTCTAACATTTTGGGTCCTGGACCAAGAGTACAAATAGAACACTTCACCCACTCCCCATACACCTTGGTCTGCCCTCTTCTCTCTCACACCTACCAGCATGACCATTCCACCCCTTTACCTCTTCTGAAAATTAAAAACAAAAAAGAAAACAAAACAGCCTGCCCTGTGCAGGTCCAGGAAGTAGGCTCAGGGTCAGGGTTAGGGAATTCTAGGGTCCATTCCCCCTGAAGAAGGCCCAAAGGGTAGCAAGGCACAAACTTTGACTTAGTTCCTTGCTTGAACTTCTTGCCTTGCCAAGAGGGGAGCAGTCAAAGGAGGGCTCCAGGTCATCCTCCAAAACCAGGGGCTCGAGGCGGGAACCCAGCTGCTGTTTGAGAAGCTGTAATGAGCTGGAAAATACCACTTAAGGAAGGTCCAATGAGTAGGGAGATTTGCATTAGGGGAAGCTAATAAAAGGGGACTGTATTTGGAAGGCCAATGGTTTACATGAGGTACAACCCCGTTTTGAAAAACTTGAGTTTCACGAACTTGTTATCAAATCTTTGTATATTAGGAAAAAGTACTATCCACCATTGTCTCCTTCTCTAACATATTTTACAGTTCTTGTTGACCACATCCTCTCTGTTGATCCAATGATGCTGACTTAGTTAAGTGGCCTGATGGAAGTATGAAAATAAACTCATCCCCCAAAGGGCAGAAAACCATGTGCCTTCCAGCAGACGGCTGCTGTAGGTATTCTAAGATTCGCCCGCTTCACACTGCTCTTCAAAGATGGCCATGGAAATTGTACGTTGTAGCTCAGTGCCTCCCCTGCCCGTCCAACACAACTGCCCCTTGACATGGTCATGTCTTTGGTAGCAGATGTCTTTTATAATGGTTTTAGTGTGATGTAATAGAATTTGGAAATACCAGAAGATAACTTTATTGGAGAAAAGTGCTTTCACTTTTGTTTTAGGGCTCTGAGCCTTTAGTGAATTGATCTGAAAAAAGCAAGAACAAGATCAGAGGGAGATGAGAAAAGTTGCAAAGAGTTTGGCTATTGTCTGGTCATTCTCGAAAGAACATGCTGGCAGATAATCTTGAGGATGGTAGCAAACAGCCCATCTGGCGTGTGGTATGTGCGCCGCAGGCCCGAAGATAAAAATCACAGCGGGAGGAACGTGTGCGGGGTAGCCGCACAGGCGCTCGCACAAACTGACTCCAAGTGACATTTACTAGAGAAAAAGAACAGAGAGGACTTCCAGCCCCTCCATCCAGAGGTTTTTAAACTGACTTTTAAACCACTGAGCTAAACTACTAAGTCTGTGTTCAGTCGGCACTGTGAGCATCGACCCTGGAGCTTATTGAGACAGTTACAGGATTTCATGAAGTCACAAACTCAGTGTCTACCAGAGGCACTAATGTTCTGACAGCTACTGTGGATTTTGTCCCCCAAAGATGCTGAAATGGATCAGAAAAAATAGCTTCAGCTCTAAGACTACTCTCTCCAAATCTGAAAATCCATTCCTATTCTCTTTTCCTTCCCAAATTAAGCACAGCCATGTTGTGAACTATATTTCATCCAAAGTTCCATATTGAGATTATATAACTTTTGAAAGATACTCCAAAAGTGCCAAGAAGATAGAAATACCTCACATACAGTTATGAATCTTGTTCTTATTTGAAGCCTGGGGAAGCCATTAAAGAAATTTAATGAGGAGAGTAAGTCCCCATGTCAGTAAAGATCCAAAGATACTAGGAGCCAAAGGGATTCAAACTCAAGAAAATCAATTATCCAGCTCCTTTGAATCTAAAGAAGATAGACTTCCCCCCATTGCTTCTCGCGATCAGCGTGAGCCTGTCCGGGACGCAGCCTCTCGCGGCAGCCGCAGGCGGAGGGTCCGTGTGCCACAGCTTTGAGGTGTGGTTCTCCCACAAGCTCAGAACCTCCGTTAGATCAGGTCTGGTGTGCCGCTCTGTTAGAGGGTCCGAAGATGATCGAAGTCTGTATTCTCATCCAAGAAATTTCGTAAAAAAGCTCGTTTCTAGAACCCAGAGTTATTCCGCTCAGAATGATGTTTTCAGAACCCAGGATTTGGGTTTGGCAAAGACCCAAACAGAGACTCAGTGCTATCCAAGGAAAGCAGGTCGTACAGTAAAAATGGGCTTTGTTTCAGCCGCTCCAGGACACGCCAGTTCATCTGCACCGGTCCATGATCTTTGAAGGTAATTTCAACCAGAAGAAGACTCTTGTCAAGAGGTTACTTACGGTGCAGAGTTTACTGTAACTGAGAAGAAAGTAATCTCTTATGAACACTCTGCTTTCTCAGGTAATGGCTGTTGAGAGAAGACCAGCTTCTTTTGGAGTCTGGAAGTATACAATAAAATGGCTTTGGCAAGTGTTAAATTACGTAGTTTTCTTTCTCATCCATCATATTAAAATCTTCTAATTTCCTGTCTTAACTGAATTTCTCCTAAGAGCAGAGTCTTTGGAAAGACTACGCGCTGACCTTTTACGGTGAGCACATCCCGAGGGACGGAGAGGGAAAGAACAATGTAGGAAAAAAGGGAGTATTGGAGACCGTGGATGCAGCGCTCTTAAAAACTGTCCTTCACGACGAGCAGGTTACTTCGTCTCACTGGACGTTTTAGTGAAACCGTATGCAGCTTCTCCATCCACAGACATTCCATCCGTGGGAAAGAAGGCAGGAGAACTTAGCTGAGTTCATTGATCGCCTCCGTACCCGTGTGTCAAAGCTTTCCAGACAAGCACTAAGGGCCACGCGTGCACGTGTACCGAGCTGCCCCTGGGGTCCCCGTGTGCAGTGCGTGAAGCGAGTCTGTGAACGTGGCAGATGAGAGAGTCACCAAGTCTATACCGAGGGCACTGGCGACTGGCTCCTTGACACAGGATAACAGCCAAATTGTTGTTTGAGGCATTTGTTCAGGAAGTAAGTCAAGTAGGCAGATCCGGAGCAACGAATAAAGCTGAATCCAGGACTTTCCCCTTTTCCGTGAGCCCTGTGTCTGTGGCCCACCAGTGCCACAGGGAAGGTGGCTCTTTTCAGTAGCCAAGCCTCCATCCTTTCTCTCATTTACAGTGTCTGCGGCCGAGAGGGGCTCATCACTGCTTGCTCCTCCGGAACTGACCTAGGCGTCCTGCCTCCTGGGGAAGATTTTACTCCTCTGTTTTTCCAACGTCCCTCTCAAACTATTCCTGACCTTAACCTCCCATCAATGCTTCAAAACGTTTGCGCTAAGGACACAGTGAGAACACAGCCAAGAATGTGTCAAGTCACTATTGCTCCTCATGTTTTGAATGTTTTAGACATTTTTATTGTTGAAGTATTGTTGATTGACAATATTATATGAATTACAGGTGTACACCATAGTGACTCAAAATTGTTATGCATTATACTCCATTTACAGTTATTGTAAAATATTGGTTGGCTCTATTCCCTGTGCTGCACATTGCACCCTTGCAGCTTATGAATTTTATACACAGTAGTTCATACCTCTTAATCCCCTACTCTGCCCCTCCCCCTTCCTTCTCTCCATTGCTAACAAACCAGAGGTTTGTTTGTGAGTCTGTTTCTCTTTTGTTATATTCATTTGTTTGTTGTATTTTCTAGATTCCACTCATAAGTGAAAGCATACAGCATTTGTCTTTCTCTGACTTATTTCACTTAGCATAATACCCTCCAGGTCCATCCACGTTGCTGCAAATGACAAAATTCCAGTCTTTATTATGGCTGAGTAATAGTCTATTGTGTATGTCTACCACATCTTCTTTATAGATCTTGAGTGGTATTTCTAGTAGACATTTTTCATGCAATAATGGAAGACAACTTCTGTTGTTTTATTTTCATACTCTTTCTCTTCTCTCTTTAGAAAAGCTGTTGTGACCTGTTTATAAAGTTGGTGTCTTCCCTTTTCCACAGTGTAAAGAGATAATAATTTCCTGGATCCAAATGCCTTGCTCCTTTTACCATCCTTGTGTTCCCATCCAGAGTATTAAGATTTTACCTTGCTTGTTCTGAGTCTGCCAGATGCATCCACTGTTTAGACAAATCTTATATACCTTCATTTCCTTGGCTCGGACAGTCCCACCCAGGAGATATTGCCTTTGAACCACAGCGTGGACTGAATTTATCTTTATCCCATCTGCCCTCCTGTCATGTGCCTATTTTTTGCTATGCTTTCTTTTATGGTCTCAATTCCACAGATTTATCAAACATGTTCTCTCAAAGCCCAGCAAATTCCTGGATAGTTAATTAAATGTAACTCATTACCTAACATTGTTTATTACTTTTCAAATCTCAGGTTTGTGGGCTAACTCCATGACTTCAAGCTTAGTTCTTCCACAGTTTCCTCTTTAGCCCTGAATGTAAGATGACTTTTGTGTGTGTGTGTGTGTGGTACGAGGACCTCTCACTGCCGTGGCCCCTCCCGTTGCGGAGCACAGGCTCCGGACGCGCAGGCTCAGCGGCCACGGCTCACGGGCCCAGCCGCTCCGCGGCATGTGGGATCTTCCCGGACCGGGGCATGAACCCGTGTCCCCTGCATCGGCAGGCGGATTCTCAACCACTGCGCCACCAGGGAAGCCCCCCCTAAGATGACATTTGAAGCATTAAATCTCAGACTGACAATAATAATTTAAAAACTGAACCTCTTTAGTGTTATGTAGTATGCTTGGAATCCAGCTGCTTTGTACTATAAAAACTCATTCCCTGCAGACAGGCTGAAAAGCATGGCACAAATGGAAATAACTGTTCTGCTCTGTAAAGACTAAATGGTAGGTGTATAGAAAGATTCCATGTTCCATACCATTGAGCTCTTGCTTCAGTTATATCGGATTACTTGTGCCTCTATAACCCACGGCATCTCCCGAGGCACTGCTGCCTTCACACACGTATGGAGGGCAGTGCAATCAAGCTGCCACAGACACTCAGAGCCAGGACTCGCTGGGATCACCCCTTTCCCAAGGCCTGTGAGGCTTTGCGTGAGCTGCGGAATTTTCTGCCCACGTACAGTTTCTGAGACCCACGTGGCTTCTATTTTGCTTGAATCCGGGATGCCCAGTGTCTTTATAAAGGTCAGTGCACCTTTGCTTAAGGTCTGACGTTTGCAGGTATGTCTTTTTAAATTTTTTTTTTATTGAAGTATAGTTGATTTACAATGTAGTGTTTGCTCCAGGTGTACAGCAAAGTGATTCAGTTATATACGTGCCTGTGTGTGTATAGAGAGGCAGATAGAGATAGATATTGCTTTTCAGATTATTTTCCATTATTACAAGGCATTGAGTAGAATTCCCTGTGCTTTAGAATAGGTCCTCATTCGTTCTCTATTTTATATACAGTAGTGTGTATATGTCAATCCCAAACTCCTCCCACACCCTGCAGGTAAGTCGCCCATGGACGTCCTTCATAAGCTGCGGTGACCAATCCCAACAGAAAGATCACAAATGTTTGATTTAAGGCTGTTGACGACTTAAAATTCATTTACATAACCTAATCTAAGCCTCTACAAAAACAAGCATAAGAAACATAAGACTCTTGTTTACTAATGCCTGAAATAGAGCCATGTGCCATGAGCCCAACCTGCAAAGCCTAAATCATGGGGAGTAGGGAATAAACTTCCAAAAAACCCACAAAAAAAACAGGAACTAAACAGAACAAGCCCAGTTTTTCTCCCAAATTCACCTCTTCCATAAGTCTGACCTGCTCCTGAAGGACCGATGTAAGAAAACAGAAAGAAACCGGGGGCTGAGTGTGTTGTGTTAATATAGTTCCTCCTCCTCATCTCTACGCCCTGATCCTCAGCCCTGTCCTTCCCCAAACCCCAGGGCAACAGGCTGAATGTCAAAGTGGTTGCAGGGAATGTTTAGACTATGATACACTCTCGTGAAACTATTCTAAGAGGTTACATTTCAGTGAATACAATTCGTAATCCTATAAGATTCAAAAATTGTAATGAAATATAATATCATACAGAGGAAGGGGGTGAAAAACATGGTTCTCCAACCATTCTGGAAAAATAAATCTATCATAGATCCCCAATTGAATATGATTAACTACTCAGATATTTTATATTAACTTAAAATGCATTTGATATATTTACAGTTTTCCTATATGATTACCTAAAAGATAAAATGAAGCTTTCTATGATTTTTTTTTTTTTTTTTTTGTGGTATGTGGGCCTCACTGTTGTGGCCTCTCCCATTGCGGAGAACAGGCTCCGGACGCGCAGGCTCAGCGGCCATGGCTCACGGGCCCAGCCGCTCCGCGGCACGTGGGATCTTCCCGGACCAGGGCACGAACCCGTGTCCCCTGCATCGGCAGGCGGATTCTCAACCACTGCGCCACCAGGGAAGCCCCTCTATGATATTTTTTTTCTACCAAAATTCATCAGCAGGGTAGAGATTAAAATTTATATGCTTAAAACTGTTTTCTTTAAATTTTCTTTTAATTGATGTCTGGCCACACATTTCATTGATTGAAGAAATAATTGGAATGTTTTGAGTTATGGTTGAAATAAAATTTGGGTTACATCATTTAATTTTTAACTGTGATTTTCCGTTTTACTAACAATCCATGGTCACTTGAAGAATTGTAATTCTCTTCGGGTATCTCAGATTGCATCAAGGCAAGAGAATCTTGTGCTGATATTCTGAAGTGTTGGGATAATGCTTATTACAATTCAGTACTTTTACCCCTGCAGTATCATCAAGATTTCTGTGGGTATCATGTCCTCGAGGATAATATATTTTTCCCTTATTTTAATGTAAAAGGTGATATTGGAGTTGATGTCTCATTTCAGTCTGCTGCCTTCCAGAGATACCTTCACAGAGGGTTCTTGTAAGTTGTATATCAACATTTGTTGTGTCCTAGGCAATGCAATCCTGGCATCACACAGGGCTTTAGAATCTACATGTTTATTAAACATCTGAGTGTGTGCAAAGTATTACCCTAGACATACCAAAGATGCAAACTCATAAACTATTTTTGCCTGTCTTCTAGATGCTTGTGCTGCACTAGATAAGTCAAAAACACACAGGGGGAGAAATATCATAACAGAATAAACAGACTCTAGAGGAAAATAGCCAATAGCAGATTTTAGGAAGCCTTTTGGAAGAGTGAGATTTGATACAGTGCTTGAAAAATGCACACGGCTTGAAAAGTATTCATAAAAGGGACCCATGTTCCAAGCAAGCAACACAGCTTAAAGTAAGTCTAAGTTAAGAGAGTAACATGACAAGCACAGGCTCACTGAGAGGGCCGGACAGAGGGAAGGCTGGGAACACAGGAGGAATGATAGCTCCGAATTTGGGGGAAACTATGATTTTAAATATTCTGTCCTGCTGTTAGCCCATATGTCAACCATACGTTCTGGTTTTACTTTGGAAATCTGGTCTCTGGACTAGGAGCCAATTTGTGGGGACGTTATTCCAGGAAAATTCAAGTCAGATCTTTGGCATGTAACCCAGGTATGTCAGCCTGGGGATGGAAATCTTAAATCTTAAGGTTTGATGATAAAAAGAACGATGGCTCAGCACAAGAGTAGCACTGAATGTCTGGCCTGAGAGTTCCCCTAACTCTGAGCCCGATCTTCCAGGCGTCATTGCCCCCTGCTTCTCACTGTCATGCGTATTTTCTATAGCATGATGGCCAAGAAAGAAGGCCGTGAAACAGATGTGTTCTTTCTTTCTGGGGGGATCTATAAACTGTTCTGGTGTTCCTGTCTTTTACTGTACTATATAGAATTCCTCAAAATCTAATTAGCTTAAACACTGAGGTACCATATGGCCCAGCAATGCAACTCCTAGGTATAGACCCAAGAGAAATAAATCCCCATCAACTGATGAATAGATGAACAAATCTGGTATAAGGCAGTGGCAAAGTATTCAGTAATAAAAAAGGAATGAAATACCAATACATACTACCACATGGATAGATGAATCTTAGCAACATTATACTAACGAAAGAAGCCAGACACAAAAAGCTTATGTGGTTGCAATTATATGAAATGTCCAGCTTGGCAAATCTATAAATACAGAAAGTGAGTTAGTGGTTGACGAGGGCAGGAGGGGTAAGGGGGAAAGATGAAGACTGACTGTTAACTGGATGTGTGGCTTCTTTTGGGGGTGATGGAAATGTTCCTAAATTAGATTGCAGTGATTGTGGTACAACCCTGTGAATACAGTAAAAGTCATTAAATTGTACACTTTAAATGGGTGAATGTATGGTATGTGAATTGTTTCTCACATGTTCCTCTTTCATTTTTCTTCCTTAGGATGAAAAGCATATTATTATTCAGGACTCTACATCCTATTTAACTTGCCTATGATCTTTAGCAATAATGCATTGCCACCCCACAGTGCTATGACAAATTTATAATTTTATTGGCATACAAGTGTAGTAGAAAATGGAAAAAAATGTTTGATATATATTGCATAATACAACCTTGTTATTTTGAAATAGTGTTGTCTGCTCAACTCCTAAGCTCAGTGTGTTGAACTCTATAAAAAGAAAATTAACCTATGAGTAGGAACAAAGCATCAAGAAATGGTTCAGAATCTCACCACTTATGCTTATATTCTGTACTAGTAAAAAGATAGTAAAATAGTCAAAAGATGCAATAGGTTCAATTTCTTAAAACAAAACCAAAAATAAACAAAAAAAAATACCAAAAAAGTTTGTTTAAAGTTTCACATCAAAAACCAAACACCAAAAATAGCATGCTACTTTTCATCTTTATAGTTTGTTACTACTACACCTGATTCGTAGAAATGGTCAGAAATATGTTGAGTTGAAAGATTACTTATGTAATGTACATAGGAAGAAACACAAAATACTAAATGATATTGAAATTTTTATGCATGCACAGAGTAATGGAGGAATAAAAATAATCCTTATTTTCTGTGTATAGCAGTTTTATTATTTTTATTTTTATGCCACCTATTACCTTCAAGTCTATGAGTTAATGCTTTTAAATATTATTAATTATATATTAAGATCTATTATTTTCTCTTGTCTGCTGGTAATTTAAAGGACAACTAGAGCTCATATAACCTTGAAATATGAATCCAAAGAGTGCTTATTTATGTGGCATATTTTATAATGGTAGCCTTTTGCATTATGCAGGTTCTTAATGAAACAATTATTGTATCATTTTGTGCTTTTACCTTTCCAAAGAACTGCTGCATTTCCTTGACAATTAAGGTCATGTTCTGGTTCACCCCACGTACTTTTTGGTTTGCTCCTACCCCAGATCCAAGCTTGCGATGAACAGTGCCAGCTCTGGTTAACGTTTCCATCAGACTTACGAGGAGATATTACAGGGAAGTGCAAATCAAAGCCTGCTAAAATTCTGCTGCCGACAGTTACACTGGGGCATGGGTACATTTTTCATTTCTATCAGTGGGTCAGATTAACAAGGCTGCATTCCACATTATCATAAAAGGTGGATCAGGCTGTCAGTTCTGATTACTGTTAAAGCAATGGCATTTCAAAGAAGGCTTTGCCAAAAGAGATACATCCATTGTTAACTAGTGGTTAAAATGTATGTAATTATTGGCTACTTTTTGTAGGATGTTAGAAGCTTCTGTCAATCAAAGGTCAATTTTTTTTAATGTTCCCCCTTTTATGTATTTTCTTCCTTTCAGTTAATTTCTCTACAAAATCAAACCCCTTTATGTAAGCTTAATAGAAGAGAAAAAGTCTTGCATTTTAATAGCTTCTTGAGTAACTAAGCCTGTTTAATTTAAAATACTGCAGTACCATTTACTATCCTAGAGGAATGTGTGAATCAAGCCCAAGTTTAGGCAATTCATCCTCCATATTAAATATTTTTTAGAAAGGAATATCCTAAAGTCATTCATGTTCAAAGAGATCAGAGCCCAGCATGTTTTCTATCTGTTTCATTGTCTTTGGGGTAATGGTGTCCATCTCCTGAAAGACAGATGAAAATTGCATTTAATAACTCATTGTTTATTCCTGTGTAATATGAGCAAACATCACAGTGATTATGCCATTGTTTCTACAGAACTGGAATATCAAGTAAGATCTTTCTGTCCCTGTCAGGAGAATAGTGCATGAGTTATAAACCATCTCTAGATTTTTAAAAATGTAAAAAGATGACTTTCCTACAGAACCATCCTTAATCAAACAACCAGCCTCTCTCCAATAGCACTCTTTTTTACCAAAATTAGGTCAACTTGAATACTCTAAACTATAAAAAGATGCTGTTGGAAAATAAGTCATGCAGCGTAAGGTTATGTTCCTAACTCCTTCAGCTGTGCTTCAGCCCTGCCCCGGCGCTGCTGTTCTTTGATTATTCAATCACCATCACCACATAGAACACCTGTATTGGCTTTGTTTTATACTAAATGTTTTAGTTTTGTCAAATGGTTAGTTTTGTAAAAATCACAGTGAGGACTAGTTGGCAAAATTGTTCTCTCATTCATGGTCATTATGTAAATCCAGGTGATCAGAGTTTAAATTTCAGAATGTTAACAATACACTACTTATAACATTTCTATAATATGTTTTTTTAAATAATGCTTTATGATAGTATAGTTCACATAAGAAAATAAATTGCAAGTATAAGATTTGATATATGCCATATCACTAAACTGAATGTTACCAAGCCCTCTGAACTTTCTCCCCCTCCTGCCACCCACTGCCCAGTCACTTGCAACTTCAAAATTCAGCCATGAAGGCAACTTCTGAAAATCAGTTTAATTTACCTGCTCTAATGATACATAAATGAAATAATTTAAATATTTTGTGTTCAACGCTTTAAGACCTTTATAACAGGTTGCTTGAAGCTGTGGTTTGTTCGTTTTTATTGTTATATACTATTCCACTGTAAGACTATACCACAATGCAGTTACCCCCTTGTGCTGCACACCAGTGTTTGACTAATGACAAGGCAGGGGGTCATTCCCAACTTTGCCTGTCTTTTGAGCCTGTACTATCTCTACTACACTTTTATTTATTTTTCAAAATAACTGGAATATGGTGAAAGTTTGTGTTCCAGGCTTTGCAAAGTTAACACATGGAGATATATACATAAACACAATACAGAATTTACCCAACCATATAAAATGTTTCAGTTCTTATATTTTTCATAGAAATCTAAGCATTCAAAAGGTGAGCGTGTTCTTACACATTTTTATTGTACTTGTCTCTATATCACAATTTTTAAATTAATTTTTATTGGAGCATAGTTGATTTCAAATGCTGTGTTAGTTTCTGCTATACAGAAAACTTAATCAGTTATACATATACATATATCCACTCTTTTTTAGATACTTTTCCCATATAGGTCATTACAGAATATTGAGTAGAGTTCCCTGTGCTATAGAGTAGGTTCTTATTAGCTGTCTATTTTATACGTAGTAGTGTGATATATACACACTATAAAATAGGCAGCTAATAAGAACCTACTCTATATCACAATTTATCTTTGAAAAATATACTTTCTTGATTTTAAAATATTTCAGTATGTGTTATGCTTCCATACACCATGGTTCTTTATAGCCTCTCCATATTAATAACTTCAGAATGTTGAGTGGTAAATTTATCTTATTTCTTTTGTCTTTATAATAACTCATATATTGTCAACCGCTGATAACCTCTTGATGGTTAATTGTGCATCTGGCAAGAAGTTACAGGTAAATGGGGACTCATCCTTAAATCTCTTAATGCCTCACCATATGAAAATAAAATTTTTATTGGCTATCAGAAAGTCAAAATATCCCAAGAACTGACTTGGGATGTTACCAGATGGCTTATGTATCTATTATTTTTTTAGTTTAAAAATAATATTTACTGATCTAGTAATTTTAAGACTTGGGCAATCCCTTCCCACAGCCGTGAGACTATTTCAATGTTTTTGTCACTGCATTATTTGAAATAAATCTACCATAAAAAATAGAAAATTGTAATGTTGAATAGCATCCATGGGAATTGAATAATTTTCAAAGCAGGAAATATGCTTGGAAAATAACATGAGCGTGGCAAAACAAAAGAAGTTGTGTTGGCTTATGATTAAGCCACTTAGAATAACAAATAACACTGGAACTTAGGAAATTTGTTTTCTTTCTTGTTAGCAAAAGAATACTAGTTCTAATCCATGAAAATTCATTCTGCTGTAGAAATACAGAAAGCTTGACAGTAATCACAAAGTATTTTACTTGTATAATAACAACAACATATACAATTTTTTCACAAAAAAACAGAGAACATGTATTTTCTAATTTTTTATATAATGTATTTATTTATCTGGTTCTCATTTTTTAAGCACCACAATGCCTGGGTATTTACCAGTTTAACTTTCTAAATGAATGTCAGAAAAGTATTTTTTAAAAATCTACTATTATCCTAATTTCTTCCACTTTTTCCAGACTTTACAGGGCATCTAGGTCATTAATTATGTTTAGATTAAATGAGAGAAAACTTAAAAAATCACGTATTGGGGATGTAAATATTAGCAATAATAAAATTCAGTGTGGTAAAAGCTGCAATAATCTACCCAGTTATAAATTATATGCAACTATAGCTTTAGCCTTTATATTAGGGCACTACAGTATCTTACTATCTTTTACAGTCTGCATTTACATTATTCAAAAATAAAAGCCTGTGTTAAACTTGATTTATGCAGTGAAAACTGGTAATGCTGAAGCTGTATATATAGCTACTGCCATTTAACTTTGTGTGTCGGGTGGGGGGTGGATGTGTGTGTGCATACACACAACTGAGGACCAAAATATGAAAACAGCACAACTTGGGAAGTACCATTTTGTATATAGTGAGAAAAGAAGCAGCATGCAGAGGAGTAAGCGAGTGGGTTTCCGTGTTTAAATCCACTTACGGAACGTATTTCCTGAGCGCAGTTACTGAGTCTCTCTCTTTCCTGGCGGAGGTGTAACTAGGACCCATCCCACGGAGTCATAACAAGGGTTAGACGTGTTCACGTATGGACAGGGGTTAGAGTGGTGCTGGGAACTTACCCATGTCCGTGCCTCACCTTCACACAGTAGAGGAGGTGATGGCGCCGAAACGAGAAAGAGCAGGTGTTTGTAGAATTCCCTCCCACCTCCCTGACTCCGTGGTTTTCTCTGTTTCTCCCCCTTCTCTGTCACTGGCTTTCCATCCCTTTCAAGCTCTGAAGTCTTGAGATTCCCACTGGCATCTCAATGGGCTTCTCACTTAATTCACTCTGTCGATCTTAATCACGTGACTTTATCTACAATTTATCTTTTCAATGATGCATTAAATAATGCAATGATACATAGAGGAGGAGACTACCAAGGATACATTAATAGATAGAACTTGACTCATCTAAGTTATGCTTTGGAAATCAAGACAGAAAACAAACATATAAACAGAGGGTGTTATGGAAACACTAAACCTAGACACAAGGGTCTTAGTCAGAAAATGGAATGCTCTGTGGGAAATATATACTTAAAAGTTGTATGAAGGATGCATAAGGAGCCTACCTCAACATAATAAAGGCCATATATGACAAGCCCACAGCTAATATCAATGATGAAAAACCGAAAGCTATGACATCAGGAACAAGACAGGGATGCCCATTCCTGCCACTTTCATTCAGCACAGTACTGGAAGTTCTAGCCAGAGCAATTAGGCAACAAAGAGGAAAACAGATAAAGGCATCCAAGTCAGAAAGGAAGAAGCAAAATTGTTTCTATTTGTAGATACATGGTATGATATATAGAATAATATACACAGAAAAAAACTGTAGAATAAATGAATTTGGTAATGTTGCAAGATACAGCATCAATATATAAAAATCAGTTGCACTATACACTATGAAATCTATATACTAACAATAAACTTTCAGAAAGGTAAATTAAGGAGACAGTCTCATCTATAATAGCATCAAGTTCACTGAGTCCACTGATTCAATGTTAATCTCATCTGGAAGACACCCTGACAGACACACCTGGAAATAATATTTAATCTGGGCATCACATAGCGAGTCAAGCTCATGCATAAAATTAGCCACCTAAAGTTGACCCCTTGTCAACTTGGCAGCCGTATGCATCTTAAACTGTATTCAATCTACAAATAAAGATAAAAGTAAGGTTATAATTACACCTAATGTGACAACTACCTTGCATTCAGCCAAAACACACACTAACTTCTTCCGTAGAAGATAAGTAGAAATCACTGAGCGGTTTTTGCTCTTCTCCTTGATATCCTGTAACTTAAATACCATGATATAAAATCAATACATTTTCTACTGTGGGATGATGTAATAAGAGACGAAAGAAAGCAATGATAGATGATAGATAGGTGGATAGATAGATAACACATAAACATATTCATAGTACAATAAGGAGGAAATACTCATGACAGCTACAATTCTTGTTTCTCTGACTGGTCACGTGGTTCTAGCGGGTATTGATAACTTCCACGTTCCATTATCCGTTCTGTATTCCCTTGGCCTTCAGTGAGCCCATCAGCTGGTTGCGGTTCTTTTACCTCATGGGTAGAAGAACCCGAAACTTCATTCCTGCAGAGTCTAGTCCATTAGCAGTCCTGCCTGGGTTGGCGGGACGGCCTGTAGTTTCCCGTTGGCCTTAATCACGGAGTACGGACACTAAGAGGTCGCCTGTCTTCCGGTCGTATTCGTTCTCATCGCCACCGGGGAGCCGTGCTCCCCTTCCCTGTCAGGATCGGTCACCCCAGCCAGCACCCTAACTCCCTCCCCTGCCTCTTGACTCAGAGACGCGAGGAGCCCAGAGAGGCATGATGGCAGTTTTTACTTCCGGTCCAGTAGAATCTCTCTCGTCTCTCCCGGTGGAAGCCCTTCTCCTTCTGAAACGAAGACCTCTAGGCCTGCGGAGCACACAGTCATGGAAACCGGGAGCAAACATTTGGCTGAGGCTTTATTAGGGATAGCGCTGTGTGGTGCCAGCTCCCTTGACTCCTGGACCCGCAAATCATGGTTCCGGGGGAAACAGCACCGTATATTGGAAGCTCATACAGAGCAGAAACGGCTGAAACGTCTTGAGCATCTGCGTCCTCAAAAGGCCGTGCCACCATTCTGTCAAGGCAGCTGCATGAGGATGGCAGGGGCGGTGCTAATACCGGTGAACTCCACTAGCGCGAGCCCGTTGCCGCACTGTTTTGCTGTGAGATGGGTTCCTTGAGCAGCAACGGTGATTTGTTGAAAACCATGGTGGTGGATGAGTCCGCTGACGGTAGTTTGGGCAGATGCACTGCATGTAGAGAAGGGAAATTCTTATCCAGACTAAGTGGCTCTTCCAAATACGAAGAGCAAAACGCTGTCCCTACCATGGTGGAGGTGGTCCTGGGTAATCAACCTGCCGCCAGAGAGCCGGCTGATCCCCGCAGGGAGCGGTGCCGCGTGGGGCCTCAGCGTTGGTCTTTGCTGCTGCGGGTTGGGTGTTCCCTCAGCTGCGGTCATAGACGAGTCGGCCTTGATGATCGGAAGTCCGTGTGGCCGAGCCCGCGCATCACCTCCATCCCTGCCACCGCGGCCGCTTCGTTCAGAGCCCACCGGGCAGCGATAGAGATGGCTGGGGAAGGGGGCTGACTGCTCTCCGCACAACGGGGTGTCTTATCCACTTGATCATTGAAATCCTCCTCTGCTAACGGCACCCTTCAGTGAGCATTACATGGGACACAAATGTCTTCATTTTTTGGCCCATTCGGAGAGGTCTATCCACATATCACTCCCACCATTTTTTGTCACCAGTTTTTTAATCATAATCCTTTCAGGTCTCTGACCATCCAGCCAGACCACTGGCCACCGTTCATGAGCTGCCATACAATCATATGTCTGGCCACTTTTCTTTCCAATAAAGTGAACAACCAGGTGCGTTGTTCAAAGTTCTGTCCGCTGGGAAGATTTCACTTTCCTACTGTCCTTCAAAGATGCCCCCGAAAGGAGCTGCAGTGCTGCGGCTGTCTGCTTCCAGGTGGTGCCTGCATACCACGCAGCCCCGTCTGTAAATCAGGCCCAAGTCTTCTCTTCCTGTGTCAGCTGATCATAGGAAGGTCCCTGTGCGGTCATAGGTGCTGCGTGGGAGAGAAGCCACAGTAGCAGAAGAAGGACAGTGGGCATTTTGGCCGCTTCTTCATATCACTTACTTGTGCCTTCAGGGCCTGCGAGGGCCCAATCAAGTATATACCACCTCCATTTAATGATAGAGGCCTCCTGTACTCACCCAACTTTATGGCTTGGTGGGTCAGATAACATCCAGTTCATGATGGACAGCTCAGGTCGAGTTGCTTCCCAAAAGGAGAGTAGTTATTTGCATATGATGGCAGGGACTTGCACTAAAATCGTAAAGTCCTGTACTGTGATTCACCTGTAGGGGCCTCCCAGAGACTCCAAACAGCACCTCCATGTGCCATTGACACATCAGGCACCATTGGATCTGCTCAATTACGTGGCCCAAGGCACCTTAGAAGGGATATCTTAATATGGACCACACCACGGGACCTTCAGAAATTTCACTAGGTGGAAAACGCATGAATTTTAGATTTATCTCCTACCCTCTAACACACAAATGTCTGATCAATAGGTCTAGAGTAGTTGTTACCCCTTGCATAGTACGTCCAATCAGTATAATGTCATTGATATAATAGACCAATGTGATGTCTTGTGGAAAGGAAAGGTGATCAAGATCCCTGGGAACTAAACTCTGACATAGGCCTGGAGAGTTGATATACCCCAGCGGTAGAACAGTGGAGGTGAACTTCTGGTCTTTGCCAGCTGACAGTAAACTGCTTCTGGTGGATCTTATGGGCAGGTGTAGAGAAAAAGGTATTTGCCAGATCAAAAGCTGCATACCAGGTACCAGGGGATGTGTTAAACTTCTGAAACAATGAAGCCACATTTGGTGCAGTACCTGCAATTAGAATCATCACCTGGTTAAATTTTCTGTAATTGGGGCTTCCCTGGTGGCGCAGTGGTTGAGAGTCCACCTGCCGATGCGGGGGACACGGGTTCGTGCCCCGGTCCGGGAGGATCCCACGTGCCGCGGAGCGGCTGGGCCCGTGAGCCGTGGCCGCTGAGCCTGCACGTCCGGAGCCTGTGCTCCGCAACGGGAGAGGCCGCAGCAGCGAGAGGCCCGCGTACCGCAAAAAAAAAAAGAATCATCACCTGGTTAAATTTTCTGTAATTCACTGTTACTCTCCAAGATCCACTGTCTTCTGTACAGGCCAGATTGGACAGTTGAAGAAGGATATGGTGGGAATCACCACCATTTCATTATTCAAGTCCTTGATGGCGGCCCTAATCTCTGCAGTCCCTCAGGGGATGTAGTATTGATTTGGTTTACTATTTTCCTAGGTAGTGCAGTTCTAAAGGCTTCCACTTGTCCTTTCCTACCATAACAGTTTTGATTCCACAGCTCAGGGAACCAATGAGGGGATTCTGCCAGTGTCTATGTGTGTATATTCAAGTTATGCATTCTGGAGCTGGGAAAGTTGCCACAAGGTGGCTTCATGGGCCCACGGAACCCATTGTGAGGTAGATCTGATCTTAGATAATGCATCGATTACCTGACCTCCATAAGCCCATACTCTGACTGGTGGGCTACTTGGACATTTTGGGTCTCCTGGAATTGGTGTCAGTACAGAGCTAGAGTCCAGTTATCCCTAAAAGTTCTGAGTATTTCCTTTTCCCCAAAGTATAGTTTTTCTAGTAAAAGACTAGCGCTTCCTTCGGGAAAGGGTTGGAAGAAGATTAATAGTAAAATATTTTAGTAGTGTTCTTCCTCAAGGTGACCTGACCTCTCCTTTATTCGCTGGGCTTTGGGGCTATAAATGGGCTCAAGTCTAGGATTTGATTGATGTCCCATGACTCTCTGTTTTTCAATATTCAGGCTGGACTTGTGGTCACTGAACCTGAAATTTTTCTGCTTTTACAGATATAGTAAGAGTTTAACAGGCTTTCTGTTTCACCTCCAGGAATATCATCATCAACTAACCATTGATCTGCACAAGTCAGACTGTTCTGGTCGCTGCTTTGGCTCTGCTGTCCATTACGGCAATCACGGCCGCCTCGCCTTTGGCCGTTGAGCGCTGCCCCTCGGCCCCCGTCACCCCAGGGATGAATTACCCCCCTCATGTTTAGGTCTCCCAATTCAGTGACGGCAGTCCCCACTGTAAGGTCTGGCCCACAGAGAAGAGGGACCCCAGTGCTCGAAGGAGGCCAGGGCTCCCCTCACAAATCGATTCCTCCCAGTAGCCGTGAAAGGCATGCCTTCTGGACCCTCTCCATTGTAACATTTCAGTCTCCCTAAGCCTTCGAACCCCTTCCTCTAAATTAAACTAAGGCACATCCAGCAATTCCAGTTCACTCCCAGAGGGCCCCGTTTGGGTTCATGTTTCAGTCAACGAACCAGACAACCTTAGATTTAAAGCTCTTTCCAGTCCTGTTACAACTGCAGCATGAAAAGCCCAAGCTCTTTCTGTTGAGCTCATATCAATACTTTGAGGCTGAATCAACTTTACGTTCCTTCAGCCATTACCCCACACCCTTAATATCCATTCCCAGAAGTTTCCCAGGTATTTTTCTGTAAAAATGAGGAAACTGAAGTTGTTTCTTTGGGCTGTAGCACAGCCCCTCATTGGGCCACACTTTGTACCTCACCTTTAGGGACCTGCTGGAAAATGAGTCTAATTATAGGTCTAGAAGCAAAGAGGGTGTTGGGATGGGTCCTGAGGAGAACTGAGATTGTCTTGTATGTCAGCTTCCTCAGGGAAGACTATTGGAGTTTTCTAAGGCAATGCAGGGTTAATCTCCTCAGAGGGAAGTGGAAAAGGCAATGCCACTCGGGGTAGGGATGCTACCGCCACTGTGGGTGGAGAAAGCTCTTCACTGGCAAGGAAGACTCATCAGAATTTAGGGACTCCATATTCCCCCCTTCGTAAGGGTCTTACCATGTGTCCCCATCTCAACCGGCGGGATCCTAGTCCTTCCCGATCAATGCCCTCACTTGAGCAGTAGACACCCTGTGAGGCTGAGAGTTCTGCTTGCATTTTAATTCAGCCATTCACAGGATAAAGTTCTGCTTTTGATTTTCAACAGTTTTAACCCTGCAGCTACAGGAGACAAGGGTTTCCTTCAGTGGTGCACTCATAGAAGCTCTTGGGTTATTTATGTGGTGCTTGATCTGGGAATTCTAAACCTGAACTCATCCTTTTCTTTCACCACTTTGTCCAGTGACGTTAAGAGCAACCAATCATTACATTCGTCAGTTTTAAAAAAAAATGTTCAAAAGAATCATATACAGTCGCTTAGCTCCTTGTTTCTTATAAGTAATTAGAAGTATACTGTAAAATAAGCATATATTTTGCATATCTCTATAAACAGTTCATACCATGGACAATTAGTGTCCTCTTTATTAATGGAAGTATAATCATCAGTGTCTTTAAATCTAATAAGACTGAGGAGACTATTCCAGAAACCCGAGAACCAATTCAGAAAATTCATTCTCTCATCGTTAAATTCTATCAATATTTCTCTAGGAACACTCTTGTTTCCAAAATTTGTATTAGGGTTCTCCAGAGAAACAGTAGATATAGAGATAGAGAGAGAGAGATAGATAGATATGACAAAGAGAGGAAGAGCTAGCTTTATTATGAGAAACTGGCTCACACAATTATGGAGGCTGAGAAGTCCCATGACATGCTGCCTGCAACCTGGAAATCCAGTGGTGTGATTCATTCTGGAAGGGCAGGAGAATATGAAATAAGATGCCCTAGCCTAAACAGTAAGGTAGTAAAAAAATGAAGCAATATGTGAAAAGGAGCTTTATTCATATAAAGTGTTAAATGAAGAGAACATTATATATAATTTGCATATATATCATTTAATGAAATAATATTTTATTAATTTCTGCATGTCACATTTATGTTATATATGTATATATATGAAATAGGTCATTCTTATGGATTGTAGCATACCATTCATTCTGTAGTCATCATTTAATTCATTGTAAGTTAAACACTATTCTTTCTCCCTACCTTCCTTTCTTCCTGATTGACTTGCTGTCTTTTTTCTTTTCTTCTTTTCTTTTTTCCTTTCTTTTCCTTCCTGTCTTCTCTAAGCATTCATTTATTTAGTACAGAATCTGCTAAGATAACATACTATAACAATTTAGAGTGCACATTTCAAAGCCAATCATCTGAATGTAAATTCTGAATGTCTTTGGTCACTATGCCTTAGTTTCCCATCTCCAAAGTGGAAAAGGCAGTTCCTACCTTATAGTGTTGATGGAAAATGAAATTAGTAAAGCACATAGGCTGACCAGCATCTGGCCCACAGTAAATGTACATGTAACATTATATTACTCTTTGCCAGATATTGCGATAGGTAAGACGAGATAATGGATGGCCCCTGCTAATAACTTTTCATACCCCGAGGCCTACAGAACAAAGGCAGAGTTAGACATGAAACAAATCACTGTGATAGTAATGTGGTATTTGATTAACAATGTGGCGGAATGCTGCAGTAAGATAGAAGAAAACCCTCTTACGTAATAAGGAAAGACTTCACATAAAATAAGTACATTTGGGTCTATGTGGTAGATTGCCAGTATTTTATCTGATTCTGTTAAGTCTCTTTATGTGTATAGAGCTAGAATCTGGTGACTGCCATATCCTGAAGCAGACCACAGTACATTGGATTTTTGCATCTGTAGCCATTTGTTTAGTCAATAGGATCATCAACAAAGTAGGTATAAACTCATAGTTAACAAACTGAAAATAACAACTGTAATTGAATAATCGACAGGACAAGACAACAGGAAATGGACACACCTGGCTGCAGTCTGTACCTCATGGAGCCCTGTGCTGTGGTTGGATTCACGGAGGGTTTACTAGACAAAGCAACCACTAATCTGATACCTGGTATAGGAGCAGGAGTTAACCGTGGGATGGCAGGCTGCATTGGGGGAAACGATTTTGCTGATTTTAAAATAGATCTTTTCCTCTGAAATTATTTTGAAACAGTAGTTCTGTGTTAGTGTGCTAGTTAAAGCTGTGCAGTGAAGCAGATATATGTTATAAAAGCTGCACATAAAATCATAAAATATCAATCTCTTTGAGTTTATAGCAGTATTGGTCCAAATGTAAAATTTTTGCATATCATCATTTAGGTACAATATTCCTATATGAAATGCTAAATTTCTAACTCAATTGATCAAACAAAATAATAATAAATTTTAAAGAAAACAGTAGGCAATTTCAGCTCTATCTTGCAAATATATTATGATTGCCCTTGTAATCTAAAAATACTGCCCTAATGGATAGGCAGTTTCTCTTCACCTACAGTTTCTCTTTACCTAGACACAGTGTCTGAAACAAGACCTCCAATCAGGTATAGAATTTTAAATAAAAATAAAGTAAAGAAGAATAAACCATTTTTCTTAATCTGCATTAAAGAAGCAAGAGAATGAGAAGTTTGTGGTTTTGGCACTAATGCAGAGAGAATGTGGGTTTTGGCGTAAAAATAACCCTGGCCTTGAATCCTGGTGCTAACAGTAAGAACACTATCATTTCTTGAAGTAATAAACACATGCACTCACACTGTTTGAATGTTATGCATGTGCATACACACGTGTGTACAACACAGTACAAGGTACACACACGGGCATATATCCTTATCAGAAGGAGCCTTGTGTACCTTATCCAATGAACAGCTCACACATATAAATGTATTTACTACCAGGAGGAAAACTAAAACTCACAGAAACAGTGCAATGTGTCTAAGATCTAATGGCGAGCAAGTGACTTAGCTGTGATTTGAACTCATGACCGTGTGACTCTTAACTTCTATTCGATGATGCCTTCTTTTCATAGCCCTTACTAGCTGCTAAGTACCACCTCAGTTCCACTCCATGAATATGATGTTCTTCACCTCTGCAAGAGAGAGTGATACCAACTGCCTCCTAAGCATATCATCACAGTGAATGTGATGGGCAGACACGTGCACTTATAAAATACTGACTTTTTCTCCCTAAAGGGAGTACAACATTTTCAATATCTTATCTGGTTTGCCATCTTGCACTATATACAGTACACTGAAGAATTTGCTGAGGAGTTTCCCTCTTTTAACAATCTAAATGAGATAAAGATACAAATACAGTACAGCCACCTCTCCCCCCTTGTCTGAGGCTTTGCATTCCACAGTTTCAGTTAACCAGGGTCAGCCATGGTCTGAAAATATTAAATAGAAACTTCCAGAAACAAACAATTCATAAGTTTTAAATTCCATGCCATCTTCAGGAGTGTGATGAAGTCTCACACCCACCAGCTCTGTCCCTCTGGGGTCACGAATCATCCCTTTGACCAGCATATGCACCCTATACACTTTCCATGCCAGTTAGTATGGGAAAAGACATCGTATATGAAGGATTCGGTACTTTGTGCAGCTTGAGGCATCCCTGGGGGTCTCGGAACAAATTCTCCGTGGAAGGGGTAGGTACTGTATTCAGTTCCTGGCCCATGGCAGGTAGATTATAATTGGTAACTGATAATTCTTATTTGTTTTTTATTATGAAACTAAATCAAAATCTCAGGACTTGTGTTATTGTTTGGATATTTTTTGGAATTCAAATCTAAAATTGTGTTTGCTCATCCACTTATAGTTTCTAATAAATCTAAATTCATAGGATATGAAAGTTCATTGTTTATATATAATTATATGGTACTTTTAATCATCTATTTCCAACACTTACAGTTTTAATACCTTACCGTACATTCCCAGGCATATTCTCTCTCTCTCTCCCTTTATTTTCTTGTTTCCTTATTTGATACCAAGGACTGATATTCCTGCAATTCCTATTTTACATCTACTTCCACAACCCCTGTAAGATACTTTATAATTATGACCTCTTTTAAAAATAATAGCATTTATTTTAGTAACACAATTTCTCAACCTCCCATTAGATTAGAAAGGTCATTGTACAGAGGTAATTTTGCCCAGTCATCCAAAAATGCTACTTTAACTTTACTATTTTATTTCTCAGAAGTTTAAATTTTTAAAAACTGTGTAAGAAATATAGTTTTTTCTGCTCTTTTAAGTCTGTAAGTGGTACATTAAAAAAAGAAAACATTCAACCTTCAATTTTAAAGCATGAATTATTCACCCTATGGGTACTTGAGTCTTTGTGCCTGGCAGGCAAAAATGTAAGCACAGAGATTTTGGTTGATGCTGCTAGAAGTCAAACCTCTTGACATCTGTTCTCCTGATAGCCCCTAAGCAGAAGAGCTTCAAATACAGTATCTCAGATCAGCTCATCAGAATCAATTTCAGTCTTCAATCTGTTAGTGCAGGCTGACCTTATAGTGCCTGAAGAATCCAGCAAAAATGGATTACTTGTGTTTAAAAATCTACTTGTGTTTTACCTGTGAAATCAGAGCTGAATTTGACCTCAGAAAATTGTTTTGACTTTTGACTAGACTTAGTGATGACTTTGATGGTTTTCATGTGAATTGTCTAAGGAAGAATTACAAGGAATGTGATTTTTATATCAGTATTTTATGTAGGCTATCAAAGTTTTAAGACTTATGGATTATACTTGAAATTTTCGTTTCTAAAATTAAGATATAATTGAGGCATAAGTGAGATTTGTTGGCTCTCATGGTGGTAATTCAGCCACATTAAAACGTCATATCCAAATGATCATTTGTGCATGCATAATGCATTGTCATTTTCCCAGAAGAGGGTTATTCTCTTCTTATTAGACTTTTTTTAGGCAATCTATTTGCTGATGAGTACAAATACCTTAGTGACACCATGAAGTGTTTACTATACATAGTTAATTAGAAAGATATTTACACAAAAGGAGATAATTTCAAAGCAATTTTATTTTCTCATCAATATTAATTTATGTTACCAGATTAAAGTTAATATTCCATTTTCAACGTTTAACTTTACTTTCAGGGGACTGTTTGTTGTTTATTTTCTATCATTACTTTGAATAGAACAAATATTTTATGACTTTGGTCCACGTGGCATAGCATTTATCTGCGTAGTCAGATAATATATTCTTTCTTACAGCATGTGGTCTTTATCTTAAATAGCTAACTTCATATTTCTTTCAATGTGGAAGTAAAACAAATTAATGTCTTTATAAGCAATCTTTGTTAAGACTTGAACAGGTCTAAAAACCTGAAATGTAATAAAAATTTGTTATTGATAACTTAAGTATTGGTCATATTTTTATAGAATTCTCATAGTTCATTTTGATCAATATATGTCAGCTATTTTTTGTAAACAGTATTAAAAACACATATACTCTTTGAAGTTCTCTTTCAACACATTTTATATTCATTCATTTTCTTAAGCACCATAATTATTTCAAGGATATGGCCTCTTTGCCATCTTTGACATTATTTCAGGCATTTCTGAAAACATCATCGTTTATCATTTAAACGATATTTTCAGCCCATGTTAGTTTCTTCCTCCAACATCTGAATAATTCAGTAGATAGGAGGTCGGATTCCTTTAATGAAGGTAGTTTATGGTAACACAGTCATCACAGGCTGTGTCATCCCTTATGGTTACCAGTTCCATGAAGGGTTATAACTCATGTAACTTGGGTTATTTCAGAGACTAAGCAGGAAAACTTCAAAGCCAAGAGCTTGACAATATTTTCAGTATAACTGTAGCCTCATTTATTTTCTTACATTGCTCTCTGAAGATTTTTTTCAAATACTTCACATCTGCTTTGCATCCAAACTATCACTTACAGTTTACTCTCATTGCTATGTTGTTAATGTTTTAATTTTTTTTTCCTAATATTAAGGTGGCCAGAAGAAATAGAGTATTTGAAAATACTTTTTACATGTAAGTGATTTTTTAAATGCCTATCTTGGATTATATAGCCTGTTGGAAGTTTCATGTAATTATATAACATTGTGGTAATAAACTTATACACCAGACTAGACGTCACAAAATCCTATCACTTATAGGACGCTGCACTTAAAAATAGGGTTATTCACAGAAAACATTGGAGATATTTGACCTAAGAAAAAACACAAATTATGAGTAAAGCCAAGATCAACATTCAAAATGCCATAGATCATCCACCACCTTATCTAAATAATTATTTATTTGTTTGTTTAATTTACTTTCATTAAACTTTAAAAATTTTTATACATTTTTAAAGGTTACTTTCCATTTATAGTTATTACAAAATATTGGCTATATTCTCCAGCGTGTGCTGTACAACACACCCTGGAGCCCATCTTACACCCAGTGGCTTTCACTCCCTACTCTCCCACCCCTATATTGCCCCTCCTCCCCTCCCCACTGGTAAACACCAGTTTGTTCCCTATATCTGTGAGTTGGCTTCTTTTTTCTTATATTCACTAATTTGTTGTGTTTTTTAGATTTCACGTATAAGTGATATCACACAGTATTTGAATTTCCTGTCTGACATTTCACTTAGCATACTGCCCTCCAAGTCCATCCATGTTGCTGAAATGGCAGTGTTTTGTTCTTTTTAATGGCTGACTAGTATTCCATTGTGCTTACTTTACTTCCAATGTAAGTATACTTTGCTAACTTTTGCTCCGTTTTAGGGTTTGCTGAAGATGGCAGTATACAGACTGAATTAGCAAGGGCTGCTGAGGTTTATTTGGGTTTATCAATTATAGAACAGGCTCCTCTAGAGGGGTGTGAAGCACCACCAAGTACTTTGAGTTTTAAGCTGTTGGTAGTAGAACTCTGGCAGATAATCTGGTTCCTGTGATTGTTTGGGTTTACGGCTAAGCATAGTGGGGTATCTAATCCCAGTTTGGGTCTTAGCTATTGTGTAATCAGGGTATGTTAAAGTCACTTCCGTAGTCTATTTTTACTTTAATTATGGCTTTTTATACCTTAATTAAGATTTAACTTTATTTTGTATTATTCTTTAACACACTTTATGCCGTAATTCTGTTATTTTGGGTCATTCGTATGACAGTGGTGGCTGGCACGAAATTTACCAACCTTAATAAATATGGCTTAGTTGAACTTTTGTTTATGGCTTAATTCTCATTACTGCTGTCTCCCGTGGGGGAGTGGTTGAGCAAGGTGTTGTGGGCTACTGGTATAGAGTGCTTGATACCTGCTCCTTTTTATCTTAGTGATTTAGAGGGCATTCTCACTGGAGGGCAGATACTTGCATGTGTAATTCTATTAAAAACTAATAGAAAGGCTGGGACCAAACCTGTGTGCTTATGGGGCTAGTAAGCCCATCTAGGCATTTTCAGTGCCTTGCTTTAGAGGTTGTTTAAGCTCCATCAACTTGTTATACACATAGGTGGTGTTTGTATGGCTGCGTTGTGAGGTTTGTGTCAGATTTAGTATTAAATTTTTGATAAAGAGGCTGATGAATCTAGGGAGATGTCTGTCTATATGGGTGGTGAATATCTAAGTAGTTTATTGGTACGATGGGGGCGTTCTGAGGCTGATTTGTTTTGATGGATATATTGTTTTAGATGGGGTGGGGGGAGAGTGGAATGCTATTTCTATTGCACATATGTACATGTATAATATCGTTATATCCTGTGACCACTGACTGAATCGCACACCATGGATTGTTGATGCTGCTAAATAATCTTCAGTTAAAGTCCAGTTACAATTTGCGTGACTGTGTTAAGACCCTTTAAGGTCATAGCTGAGTCCAAGCATCCCCCCTAAAAATTAAAAAGTACCAAATGTATGAAATCGCAGTTACGTGTGAGCATGGGCTGATTAGTCATTAGTCCATCAAGATGTCTTATTTAAGGGGAAAGAGTGGGCAATTTTAGGTGAGATGGCCCTGAAGTAAGAACCAGGTGTCTGATAAAGTTCATCAGTAGAAACCCCCAAAAGTTATGGGCCCAGAGAGAGAAGAGAGACACCTGCAAAGCGAGCTGATGGTTTCACGAGGCCTGGTGATTAAACTTGTGATCTAATGGACTGGATATGCATGTTGACTGGAATTGATTTGACTTAATGCACTATGTATGATTAATAACCTGTGTGTACTATGCAATGCTAATAATATAATGTACATGCTTATAAGCATGGGATAAACAATGTAATGTATGATTATACATATAATGTACTATGTATGTATAAGATGTATGTACTCATTAATGTGGTGATGCAAATATGCACGATGTACATAGTAGTGTGTGACAAAATGGACTGTTTTAATACTGACATAGTACTTAATAACTTTGTAAATGTCTTATAATTTCAGGGGATAGTTTAAGTAGAATTTCAGCTTTGGGTGCTGGCAGTGAAGTTTAGGGCTTCTTCCTTGAGTCTTAGGGAGGTGTGTTGTTCTCCTTTTCTGGTTTACAAGACCAGGGAAATGTGTTATACTACAAACACTCTTCATTTCAGGAAATTGTTTTCAGCGATGCTAGTTACTGGCATTAGTACTAAGATTAAAAGAAAGTATAAAATAGATGTGAGTTGTCTGATAATGATGAAGGGGTGTTCTGCGGGTTTTCCTCCAGCCCACGTGTTAGTAGATCTGCCACTAGCCCTCAAGATAAGAACTGGCTGAGAGGTCGGAATATTATGCTCGCTGTTTGGATGTGTGGAGTATTGGGATGAGTGCTAGAATCAGGACTGAGAGTGATCGGGCTCAGACCCCTCCTAGTCTGTTGGGGATTGATCGTGGAATTGCACATGCGAATAGAAAATGTCACTCCGGTTTGATGTGCGGCGGTGTGTTAAGTGGGTTTGCCAGGGTGTAGCTGTAGGAGTCGCCTAGCAAGTCGGGTGAAAATAAGACTAGTATTAGTGAGGCTAGGATTAGTAGTAGGGCACCTAGGATATCTTTGATTGTGTAATAGGGATGGAATGGAATTTTGTCTGTGTCAGATGGGATTCCTGTGAGGTTGTTGGATCCTGTTTCGTGGAGGAATAGTAGCTAGACAGCTGCTAGTGCTGTATTGATGAATGGGGAAATGAAGTGAAAAGCGAAGATTCGTGTGAGTGTTGCTTTATCTATGGAAAAGCCTCCTCGGATCCATTCAACAAGAGTGGTGCCGATGTACGGGATTGCTGAGAGCAGGTTTGTAGTAACTGTTGCCTCTCGGAGTGACATTTGTCCTCACGGTGGTGCATAGCCTATGAATGCAGTGGCTATGACTGTAAGTAGTAGAATAATTCCAATGTTTCCTGTCTCTCGAAAGGCATAGGATCCATAATGTTGGCCACGTCCTATGTGAATGTAAAGGCAGATGAAGAACATGGAAGCTCCGTTGCATGCATGTATCAAATGATTCATCCGTAGCTGATGTCTCGACAGATGTGTGCTACTGATGAGAAGGCAGTTGTCGTGTCTGGTGTATAGTGTATTGCTAGGAATAGGTCTGTTAGGATTTGTAGGATCAGGCAGATGCCTAGTAAAGAGCCAAAGTTATTGTGATGAGATGTTTGATGGGGTTGGGAGGTCAGTAAATGTATTGTTGATGATTTTTATCAGTGGGTGAGTTTTTTGGATGTTGGTCATTGATGTTCTTACAGTTGAATGACAATGATGATTTTTCATGTCATTGGTCATGGTTGGAATCCATGTGAGAATAATGATAACATGTATTTTTTAAGTGTTATTTTTGTGATCAGTTTTGTGGGGGCTTCTTATATTTATATATATATATATATATATATATATATATAGAGAGAGAGAGAGAGAGAGAGAGAGAGAGAGAGAGAGAGAGAGAGAAAGAGAGAGAGAGATGTATATTTATACATCTGTATCTATATCTATCCCTCTCTGTACATACATACACACGTCAGTCTTCTTTATCCATTCATCTGTTGAGGACATTTAGGGTGCTTGCATATCTTGGCAATTGTAAATATGCTGCTATGAACATTGAGGTGCATGTATCTTTTCGAATTAGTGTTTTGGGTTGTTTTGTATATATACCTAGGAGTGGAATTGCTGGGTTATTATGTAGTTCTGTGTTTATTTTTTTGAGAAACCTCCATACTGTTTTCCACAGTGGCTGTACCAATTTACATTCCCACCAGCAGTGTACAAGAGTTCCCTTTTCTTCACATCCTTGCCAACATTTGTTATTTGTGTTCTTTTTGATGATGGCCATTCTGCCAAGTGTGGGGTGATATCTCATTGTGGTTTTGATTTGCATTTCCCTGATGATTAATGATGTTGTGCATCTTTTCATGTCCCTGTTGACCATCCACATTTCCTCTTTGGAAAACTGTCTATTCAGTTCTCCTGCCAGTCTTTTAATTGGATTGTTTGTTTTTTTGATGTTCAGTTGTATTAGTTGTTTATATATGTTGGATATTGATTCCTTATCAGTTCATATCATTTGCAAATATTTTCTCCTATGCAGTTGGTTGTCTTTTCATTTTGTCCATGGTTTCCTTTGCTATGCAAAAGCTTATGAGTTTAGTTAGATCTCATTGTTTATTTTTGTTTTTATTTCCATTACTGTAGGAGATGAATCCAAAAAGATATTGCTGTGATTTATGTCAAAGAGTGTTGTATATTTTCCTCTAGAAGTTTTATAGTATCTGGTCTTACATTTAGGTCTTTAATCCATTTTGAGTTTATTTTTGCATATGGTGTTAGAGAATGTTTTAATTTCATTCTTTTACATGTAGCTGTCCAGTTTTCCCAGCACCATTTATTGAAGAGACTTTTCTCCATTGTATATTCTTACCTTACTTTTCATAGATTAATTAACAATGAGTGTGTGTTTATTTCTGGGATTTCTATCCTGTTTCATTGATCTATGTGTCTGTTTTTGTGCCAGTACCATACTGTTTTGATTACTGTAGCTTTGTAGTATAGTCTGAAGTCAGGGATCCTGATTCCTTCAGCTCTGTTCTTCTTCCTCAAGATTGTTTTGGCTATTTGGAAACATTTGTGTCTCCATACAAATTTAAAAATCATCTGTACTATTTCTGTAAAAAAAAAAATGCCATTGGTATTTTGATAGGGATTGCATTGAATCCCTACAGATTGCCTTGGGTAGTATAGTCATTTTATCACTATTGATTCTTCCAATCCAAGAACACAGTATATCTTTCCAACAGTTTGTGTCATTTTCTATTTCTTTCATCAGTGTTTTATAGTTTTTGAAGTACAGGTCTTTCATCTTCTTAGGTATGTTTATTCCTACGTATTTTATTCTTTTTGATGCAATGGTAAATGGGATTGTTTTCCAAATTTCTTTTTCTGATGCTTCATTGTTAATGTATAGCAGTGCAAGATATTTCTGTGTATTATTTTGTATCCTGCAACTTTACCAAATTCATTGCTGAACTATATTAGTTTTCTGGTGTTGTCTTTAGGATTTTCTATGTATAGTATCATGTCATCTACAGACAGTGACAGCTTTACTTCTTCCTTTTAAATTTGAACTCTTTTTTATTTCTTTTTCTTCTCTGTTTGCTGTGGCTAGAACTTCCAAAACTATGTTGAATAAAGTGGTGAGAGTGGGTGTCCTTGTCTTATTCCTGATCTTAGAGGAAATGCTTTCAGCTTTTCACCATTGAGTATGAGGTTAGCGGAGGATTTGTCATATATGACCTCTATGATTTTGAGGTATGTTCCCTCTGTGTCCACTTCCTGGAGACTTTTTATCATAAATGAATTTCGAATTTTATCAACAGCTTTTTCTCCATCTATTGAAATGATCATATGGTTTTTATTCTTCAGGTTGTGAATGTGGTGTTTTAAATAATACACTTGACACTTGGGGTGGGAAGTATTTCTAGGTATTATGTTTAAAAGTAAATTTTCTATAAAATAAAGCAATATTTATTTCAAAATTTATCTGTAAAGCAGGAGCAATATACATTTAGAGTTTAATATTTTTTCATATATATTTCCCCTTAACAACTAGACTGTTATAATTTCTTTCCTTTACTTACATACTAAAAAGTACTTATTTCACTTATATTCATAAAATTTGAGTTCACAAAATTATTTTCCAGTATGCCACTCCTTCAGCATTTACCTTCTTAGCTAAAGATCAATTTCATATTTGAAAATATAAGTCTTGAATTTTGAAAGAAATGGAATATTACTCTATAGCACTTTTGCGGTCCGCGGGCTTCTCACTGCTGTGGCCTCTCCTGTTGCGGAGCACAGGCTCCGGACGCGCAGGCTCAGCGGCTGTGGCTCAGGGGACCAGCCGCTCCGCCACATGTGGGATCCTCCCGGACCGGGGCATGAACCCGCGTCCCCTGCATTGGCAGGCGGACACCCAACCACTGCGCCACCAGAGAAGCCCTCTATAGCACTTTTGTTTAGGTTTAGTCACTTGATCATTTGACAAATCATTTTTTAAATCTTTATATTCTTTTGTAAGAAAACTATATTTTAATATATGAATACAAAATAGTATATATTTTCCAGGGTAAAGAGTGTGTGTGTGTGTGTGTGTGTGTGTGTGTGTGTGTGTATATATAAAACTTAGCTAGTTGACCCTCCAAAAACAAGTTTATTATTAAATCTCTCCATGCAATTTCTTTTATATAGTACAAAAACCCAAAAACCTAACTATTTAAGGTCCCATTTGCATGAATGAATCAATTGTCTGAATTGGCTGGTTATTAATCCAAAAGCAATTCAGTCAAATCACCTTTCAGCTATATACTTGCACATTTATTGTAAAGAAAAATTGCTATGGATACTTGTTAAAAGTGGCAAGTCTCTATTACAGACTATTTCAATAGGAGTCAAAGCCTGTTGCAAAAAGTGAGAGAGACTGAACTCAACTCCACCTAAACAAAAGGATTTTAAATGGTGGAGTGAGGTAATTGAAAATAACTTGAGACTGGGAGATAATAGGACAATCTTTCTTGATTACATATCAAAGAGATGATTCCCAGGTCCTTAGGAATGACATTCCTGGGTTGTAGATTTACATATCAAGGTGGAAGAGAAAGAAATTATAATTGAATGTTTTCTAAAGTAAATTCTGCAAGAAAAGGGAGGTCAGAGGCCTATATGCAGGGAAAATCCTGTGTAAAATTCATCATGCATACAGGAATGTTAAAGCCATCTTGTTTGCAAAGATGTACGGAGCATTGTGAAAATTCTTACGCAAAGGGTAGACAGAGTTTCTTCCTTTGAGTAGCTTTAGATGAAGGATTGTTACAGCCATCCAACTTTGTTTCTTGTATTGTTCTAACTGGAGGTCTTGTGGCTTCTACTTGTGGCCATTGCTGCTTCAATCTTAACTGTTAAGGGTGATGTAGACCCTGTGATCCACACTCACGTTCACACACTTACATATACATGCACACACGTGTGCACACACATATATACACATATGTTAAATAAAAAATATTTGTCGTTTGTATTAAGGTATATTTGACTTGCCTTCAATTGAAGGAAATTTCCATTGTAAGGAGCATGTATATAACTCTGTTATCTACAGGTCTGCTATATATGCAGAAGAGATTTAAGAATTTTACAAAGGTTACTTAAGTTCTTTAGACATTTATATCAGATATGTGTTCATATTGCATTCCCTCCTCAATGACCCCTGTAAGTTATTATCTGTCAACTGTATGCATTTATGCTACACATCTTAAGATGTATTCTAAAAAAATAAGGAAAAATCGATTAAAACATAAAAATTTTATATGCAAAATATATTGTGTTTAATTCATCAAATAAATTATGTGATGCAAATGATGTTTCTAAATATATTTTTAAATCTATGAGGACCTTATTCGTTCAAAATAATTCTAAAAAATTAATATAGCTACTTCATTTGCTCCTCACCAAGGTAATAATAAAAAGTTAAATAAAACATTGTAAAACTATAAAATAAAAACAATATACATCTGTCTGACTCATCCCATGAAAGATCTAATTAGCATGTGTTTTGACTATATTCACATTTCTTTTATTGGAGTGGTGACTTCACGCTTTAAAAATAATTGCCTACTAAAACACGGTACATATTTTTAACTGTAAAAATGATTCCCCTGTCATAACATCTATCCCAAGAGAGTGATTTTTCCGATGTTAGAAGTATTTTCTAATTAGCAAAAGATATTCTTCTCAAAGTTAATATGTATTCCTTATTTATAATCAAACCTTCAAGTCATGCAAAAATACAGCTATATAGTGCGATAATAGTAGGAAGCAAATAAAGATGGCCTATTTATCAAACAATAATCTGGTCCAATGGTTCCAAAGGGGGGAGAGAACACACCAGGTGGTACAAACAGGATGCCTTTAGATGCAAGAAAAAACATGATGCTGTAGGCAAAGGTTATTAAATTATTTTTATTATGATTATTTTTATATGTTATTTTATTTGCCAGTAGCTGTGTAGAGCTTGGACTAAACAGAGAGATAGGGAAGGCAGGTGAGGGGGCAGTTGTGTGAAATATGCATTGCCTAAATTATGGCAGTAACAATGAAGTTTGAGCAGAGGGAGAGAGCTGAAGACTGATGAAGAAGTTAGAGTCAGTGGTGAATATTTGTGAAAGGACAGGAAGAGATGCTGTATATGACTTACAGGGGCCTGGATATTTGCCAAGCATTGTGATGATGGATCTGGAAAGAAAAGCAAATTCTAGAGTGTAATTTCATTGAGGTCTCACTGGTGAGCAGCCTTAGTTCAAGGCACCTGCAGGCCACTCACTGAAGTCAGATAATTCATGGTTAAAGTGTGGCTTGGCCATATGCAGGTTATATTACCTTGGACAACGTATTTAATATCTTTGAGTCTTAGTTCCCTTGATGTTTGATGGAGCCTGTAATCACTAGTTCTTACAACTATTCTCAGGATTGAATTCAGTAGCAAAAGGTACCTTTTCCTAGGCACAAGGCTTTACCTCTCTGGTGTTTTGGGGCTTTGATTAGGAAATAATCCTGTTACTGCATTAATTCCCATCTTGCTAATAAAGTGGTTTTATATCCCTGAGGTAACTGAGTAGTAGACAGTCTTTTGGGGAGAGCAAAAGGCCTTAGGCTTGAGGGGATCTGAAGAGTGGTACAGGCCCCCAGAGAGTTCTGGCTAACTCAGACGAGCAGTACATTTTCATTAGATATTAAAATGAATATTAATCCAACAGAAAAAGCACATTACATGTTAATAGATACTTGGGAAACTGCCAATATATTTAGAGAAATATTTAGAGAATATAAATTAGTAACGCATTAACAACCTAATGGTCTGTATCCTAACTTATATTTTTGTTGTGATACACTATCTTTCATACAAAAGTACTGATCAGAGTGCTAATTATTGCATTCTAGGTGCTGACAAGTGAATAGCTCTGGTCCATCTGCTTAAGTCTGATAAGAACAATCTTCCCTTTGGGTACTAAGAAAGCAGTTTTTCAGCGAAGATTCATACATAGGGGATGTTGGTGATACATAAAGATTTGACACAATAATAGCAAGCCAAGTACAGTCTCCAGTGATAGACTGTCTGATTTGGAATCCTGATTCCATTGCTTCCTCACTCTGTGAAGTTGTGCAACTCACCTTTTTTCTTTGCAACAGGATATAATTTCAAATTTACCTGATGGAGTGGTTATAAGTAGCCAATGCTAACTGTGCACAGTCCTATTCTCTATATATCATATATATACATATATATGTATATAAATGTGTATATATACATATATATATATATATATATATATATACACATATATATATATCAATCACATCTTCCTTATCTACTTGGCTATGGATGGGCACTTAGGTTGCTTCTATTAGTTATTGTAAATAAGGCTGCAATGAACATAGGGGTTCATATATCTTTTCCGATTAGTGTCTTTTTATTTTTCCTTAGTGTAAATATCCAGAAGTTAAATTGCTGGATCACATGGCAGTTCTATTTTTAACTTTTTGAGGAATCTCCATACTGTTTCCAGAGAGGCTGCACCAATTACATTCCCACCAACAGGCACAAGGGCTCCTTTTCTCCACATCCTCACCAAAACTTATTTGTTGTCTTTTTAATGATAACCATTCTGACAGCTGTGAGGTGGTGTCTCATGGTTTTGATTTGCATTTCCCTAATGATTAGTGAAGTGGAGCATATTTTCATGTGTCTGTTGGCCATCTATACATCGTTTGTGTCCATTCAGGTCTTCTGCCCATTTTTTAAATGGTTTTTCTTTATTTGTTTATTTTTGATGTTGAGTTAACTGAGCTCTTTGTATATTTTGGATATTGACACCTTATTAGTTATATCATTTGCAAATATCTTCTCCCATTCAGTAGACTCCTTTTTCATTTTGTTGATAGTTTCCTTCATTGTGCAAAAGCTTCTAAGTTTAATTAGGTCCCAATTTTTATTTTTACTTTTATTTTCCTTGCCTGAGGAGGCATATCCAAAATAATATTGCTAAGACCGATGTCAAAGAGTGTACTGCCTATGTTTTCTCCTAGGAGTTTTATGATTTCAGGTCTTACATGTAAATGTTTAAGCCATTTTGAATTTACTGTTGTATATGGTGTGAGGAAATAGTCCAGTTTGATTCTTTTATATATAACTGTCCAGTGTTCCAACACAATTTATCGAAGAGACTGCCTTTTCCTCATTGTATATTCCTCCCTCCTTTGTCATAGCTTAGTTTACAGTCTAAGTGTGGTTCATTTCTGTTCTCACTATTCTGTTCCATTGATCTATGTGTCTGTTTTTGTGCCAGTATCATACTGTTTTGACTACTGTAGCTCTGTAGTATAGTCTGAAGTTAGAAAAACATGACACCTCAAGTTTTTTGTCTTCTTTCTCAATATTGTTTTGGCTACACAGGCTCTTTTTGTTTCCATACCTATTTTAGAATTCTTCATTCCAGTTCTGTGAAAATTTCCTTTGGAAGTTTGATAGGACATCCTTTGAATATGTAGATTGCCTTGGGGATTAAGATAATTTGAGCAATATTAATTCTTCCAATCCATGAGCTCAGTATATCTTTACATTTATTTGTGTTATCTTCAATTTATTTTACCAATATGGTAGTAGTTTTCTGAATTCAAGTGTTTTACCTCCTTGGTTAGATTTATCCCTATGTAATTTATCTTTATTGATGCAATTGTAAATGGAATCATTTTCTTAATTTCTTTTTGGTAATGTTGGTGTATGGAAATGACCAGATATCTTTACATTAATTTTGTATCCTGCAACTTTAGTGAATTTATTTATTAGTTCTAATAGTATTTTGCTGGTGCCGTAGGAATTTTCTATATATAGTTTCATGTCATCTGTAAAGAGACTTGGTTTTACATCTTTCTTTTCAATTTGGGTTCCTTTTATTTCTTTTCCTTGACTGATTTCTGTTGCTAAGACTTCCAATCCTGTGTTGAATATAAAGTGAGGAGAGTGGGCATCCTTGTCTTGTTTCTGATATTAGAGGAAACTCCATCAGCTTTTCACCATTGAGTATGATATTAGCTGTAGGTTTGACATATGTGGTCTTTATTAAGTTGAGGTATAATTCCTCTATACTCACTTCGCTGAGAGTTTTTATCATAAATGTATGTTAAATTTTGTCAAAAGCTTTTTCTGCAACTATTGAGATGATCATATGATTTTTATTCTTAAATTTGCTAATATGGTATATCATGTTTGATTTACAAATATTTACATCTCTGGGATAAATCATGCTTGCTCATGTTGTATGACTCTTTTAATGTAATGTTGAATTAAGTTTGCTGATATTTTGTTGAGGATTTTTGCATCTATGTTAATTAGTGATGGCCTGGTCTTTGTCTTTTTTTAGTATCATGATGATGTTCGCCTCATAAAATGAGTTTGGAAGTGTTCCCTCCTCTTGAACTTTTTGGATTACTTTGGGAAAGACAGATGTTAACTCTTCTTTAAGTATTTTGTAGTATTAACCTATTAAGCCATCAGATCCTAGGCTTTTGTTTGTTGGGAGATTTTTGATTATTGATTTCATTTTATTACTGGTAATCTGTACATGTTTTCTATTTCTTCTTGATTCATTCTTCATTGTATTTTTCTAGGAATTTATCCATTTCTTCTAGGTTATCTACTTTTTGGTGTATAATTGTTCACAGCAATCACTTATAATCCTTTGGATTTCTGTGTGTTTCATTTGATTTTATTGATTTGGACCATCTCTCTTTTTTTCTGGGTAAGTCTGGCTAAAGGCTTATAAATTTTGTTTTTGTTTTTTTGTAACAGTTGTTAGTTGTTAGTTGATAGACTCTATTTTTTTTCCTCTATTTCATTTATTTCTGCTCTGATCTTTATTATCTTTTTCCGTCTACTACCTTTGGGCTTTATTCTTTTTATAGTTCCTTTAGCTGTAAGGTTAGATTTTTTACTTAAGATTTGTTTTGTTGTTTCCTGAGGTAGGCTTGTGTCACTATATACTTCCCTCTTAGAACTATTTTTGCTGTATCCCATAGATTTTGGATCATTATGTTTCCATTTTCATTTGTCTCTGGTTATTTTTAAAATTTTTCCTTTGATTTCTTCTTGACCCACTGGTTGTTTATTAGCATATGGTTAACTCTCTTTGTGTTTGCCTTTTCTGCAGTTTTTTTCCTTTAATTGATTGCTAGTCTCATACCATTGTGGTCAGAGAAGATGTTTGGTATGATTTCAGTCTTTTTAAGTTTACTGAGATGTGTATTGTGGCTCAGGATGTGATCTATCCTGGACAGTGTTTCATGTGCATTTGAAAAGAATGTGTATTCTTCTGTTGGGGAGTATAATGTCCTGTATGTATTTATTTAGTACATTTTGTATAATGTGTGCTTAAGGCCAGTTATTCCTTATTGATTTTTGGTCTAGTTGATCTGTCCATTGATGTAAGTAGAGTGTTAAAACTCCCTTATTTTTATTCTGTTACTTTCAGTTTCTTATTTTATGATTGTTAAGTTTTGCTTTATGTAATTAGGTGTTCCTATTTTGGGTGCATGTATACTTACGTTATATTCATGTTGTTGGATTAGTCCCTTTATCATTATGTAATGTCCATCTTTTCTCTTATTAAAGTCTTTGTTTTAAATTGTTTTGTCTAATATAAGTATTGTTTCCCCAGCTTTCTTTTCATTTCCATTTGCACAGGATATCATTTTCCAACCTATCACTTTCAGTCTGTGTGTCTTTAGAGCTGAAGGGAGTCTCCTGTAGGCAGCATAAATGTGAGTCTTCTTTTTTTTTTTTTTTTTAAATTCATTCAGCCACTCTGTATTTTGATTGGAGCATTAAAATTGTGGTCTTTTTATTCCACTTAGGAAGGTCCCTTTAACATTTCTTGTATATCTAGGTGAGTGGCACTGAACTCTTAGCTTCTGCTTGTCTGTAAAACTCTTTATCTCTCTGCCAAATCTGAATGATAGCCTTGCCACATACAGTATTCCTGGTTGAAGGTTTTTTCTTTCATCATTTTGGCTATGTTATTACAATGGCCTGCAAATTTTCTGCAAAGTCAGAGTTCCCTTTTAAGTATCTAGTTGAATTTCTCTTGCTACTTTAATATTCTCTCTTTCTTTATAATTTCTGCCATTTAAATTATAATGTATTTTGTTGTGGTCCTCTTTGTGTTCATCTTGTTTGGGCCTCTCTGTGCTTCCTGAAACTGATGTCTATTTCCTTCCCCAGGTTAGGGAAGTTTTTATTTATTATTTTTTCAAATAAATTCTCTCCCATTTTCTTCTTTTCTCTTCTACTTCTGGGACCCCTATAATGCAAATGTTAGAATGTTTGATGTCATCACAGAGTTCTCTTAAGCTATCCTCATTTTTTAAAGTTATTTTTTCTCCTTCTGTTCAGTTTAGGTGATATCTACTAATTTGTCTTCCAGTTTACTGATCCATTCCTCTGTACCATCTTGTCTACTGTTGATTTCTTATAGTGTATTTTGTTAATTTATGTTACTCTCTTCTTCAGCTCTATTTGGTTTTTCATTATATTTTTAAAATCTTTATTAAAATTCTCCTGTGTTCATCCATTCTTCTGCCAAGTTTGTTAAGCAACTTTATGGTCACTTCCTTGAACTCTTTATCAGGTAGGTTGCTTATCTCTTCTTTGGTTATTTATTTTTTCTGCAGTCTTGTCTTAGTCCTTCATTTGGAGCATATTCCTCTTTCTTCTTATTTTACCTAACTCATTATGTTTGTTTCTATGTATCAAATAGGTTGGTTATGTTTCCCAATCAATTGTGGTGAAGTAACCTTGTTTTGGATATGTCCTTTGGGGCCTAGCAACACTCTCCCCTCTGATCCTGAGACCTATATGCTCTAGGGGTGCCCTTCACATGGACTGTGTGGGCTGTTCTGTTGTGGGGCTGAGGAAGGTGGGCACTTTGGTCTGGTTGACTTTCAGCCCTGCTGTCTTTGGTGGCTGCCAGCCCATTGGTGGATGGGGCCTAGTCCTGGTATGGTTGGCTGCATAATGTAGGGAGTCCCAGAGCTGGTGCTGGCCACTGGTGGGCACGGCTGGGTCCTAGCATGGCTGGCAGCAGGGTCCTGGGGGTCCCTAGACTGATACAGATCTCTGTTGGGCCACTGATCCCCAGACACTAATAGGCTACAGGAAGGACTCCAAAATGGTGCTTGCTGGCACCACTGTCCTCGTGGAAGAAGGAGCTCCATAAAACGGCTGCCTCCAGAGTCTGTGCCCTCAGGTAGCATCCCGATTGTCTTCTGCTTCTCTGGGAAGCTCTCCAAGATCAACCAGTGTGTCTGACCCAGGTTGCTTTCAAATTACAGCCTCTGCAGTCTGACTTGGAGCATATGAGATTTTTAGTGCACCCTTTAAGAGCAATGTCTCTGTTTCCTACAGCCCCCCAGCTCCCATGCACAAGCAACACTGGCCTTCAAAGCCGGATATGCTTCCTGATTTCAGGTTCCCTAAGCCGTGGAGCCTGATGTAGGGCTTGGACCCCTTTCTCCCTGAGGAGAATCTCTGCAGTTGTGATTATCCTCCTGTTTGTTTGTGGGCTGTCTACCTGTGGGTGGTCTATATGTGGTCTCTGACACTCCCACACATCTCTTTGTCATTCCTTCTTTATACCTTTGGTTGTGGAAAGTGTTTTCTGCTGGGCTTCATGTCATTTTCATAGACAGTTGCTCTGTAAATTGTTGTAATTTTGGTGTGCCCATGGGAGAAGGGGAGCTCAGAGTCTTCCTACCCCACCATCTTGGCCACGTTTAATAACTGTAATCTTATTACACAAATTGTTAATATTTGAATCAATTATATATTCCAAGTAAAACAACTGTCTTACACACAGGATGTGCATACCATGCACACACACACACATACATGTTCACAGAAACCAAAAATCAGGTGAAACTAAATTTAGTGTTAGTTTTATTCACTACTCCTCCCCCCTTGCCACAAAAAGGCATTCCACTAAGGTATTCTTTTTTTTTAAAATATTTATTTATTTGTCTCATTGGGTCTTAGTTGTGGCATGCAGGATCTTTGTTGCAGCATGCAAGATCTTTTGTTGCAACATGCAGGCTTCTCTAGTTGCAGCATGCGGGCTTCTCTCTAGTTGTGGTGCATGGGCTCCAGATTATGTGGGCTCAGTAGCTGCAGCACACAGTCTCTCTAGTTGTGGCACATGGGCTCCAGAGGGCTCAGGCTCAGTAGTTGCAGTTCGCAAGCTCAGTTGCTCCATGGCCTGTGGGATCTTAGTTCCCCAACCAAGGATCAAACCCTCACCCCCTACATTGGAAGGCGGATTCTTAACCACTGCATTACCAGGGAAGTTCTCCAATTGCACATATAATACATTACAGTATAGTGTAAGCATACCTTTTTTTTTTTTTCTGGGTTATTTCTCTAGCTTTATTTCTTTTTAAAAAAATTTTTATTGGAGTATAGTTGCTTTACAATATTGTGTTAGTCTATACTGTACAGCAAAGTGAATCAGCTATATGTATGCATATATCCCCTCTTTTTTGGATTTCCTTCTCATTTAGGTCACCACAGAGCAGTGAGTAGAGTTCCCTGTGCTATACAGTAGATTCTCATTAGTTGTCTCTTTACATAGTATACATAGTATCAGTATTGTATATATGTCAATCCCAATCTCCTAATTCATCCCACACCCCCCTTCCCCTTTGGTAGCCATATGTTTGTTCTCTACATTTGTGTCTCTATTTCTGCTTTGTAAATAAGATTGTCTATACCAGTTTTTCAGATTCCACATATATGCGTTAATATACAATATATTTTTCTCTCTTTCTGACTTACTTCACTCTGAATGACAGTCTTTAGGTCCATCTGTGTCTCTACAATTGACCCAATTTCATTCCTGTTTATGGCTGAGTAATATTCCATTGTATATATTTACCACATCTTCTTTATCCATTCCTCTGTTGATGGCCATTTCGGTTGCTTCCATATCCTGGCTATCGTAAATAGTGCTACAGTGAACGTTGGGGTGCATGTGTCTTTTTGAATTATGGTTTTCTCTGGATATATGCCCAATAGTGGGATTGCTGGGTCACTTGTTAGAGTTTTCTTAATTCAAAAGCCAGATTCCTTGAAATGAGTTGTTCTTTTGTGAGCCTGGAATAAGGTGTGAGAAAGTCCTATAATCACACAGCTTTAAAGTCTTTGATTTCTATATACACCAAGAGCAAAAAAAAAAAAATGTATACTGTTTTTCCATTTACTTTTGAGTAATTTTCATAATGATTAAGACACATGCAAAGGTAAAATTAATTTCATACTTTTGAAAAGGACACTTTCCCAGTTATAAATTATAATTTTTCAAAGAACTCACAATTTATCAAATGCCTCATATGCAACTTACATAATATTTCTTGTTCCTTTTTAGTTGATATTGTTGTAGTCAGTAATAAAGCTAACTCATAAACCATTTAATTTTCTCTTTTGAAGCATAATCTACCAAAAGCCTTTGGAAATGAGTTCATTTATGTGAGTGTCATGACTTTTCTTTTCAAGTTTTACATCAACCTTATCACTGAAATATTGAAAAAATAATTATTGACACATTTTTTGAAATCTTGGTTTACATTTGACATAATGCAGGAGCTTGACTTGTACTTCTATCTTAAAATATTTGATAGGATACATGAAAAAAGTTTCTACAAAAAAATATCTTCCAACAGAAATATTGAACTAAGTAAGAGAAAGAACATGCAGAGTTGAGGATAGTTCATGATGGAGCCACCAAAATAGGTTCACAACTTTGATACTCCTAGTTCTCCAGGAACTCAGTTTTTTGCTTTCTCCCAAAGCTTAATTATCCTAGGTATAAAATTAGATGCAGATTATGAATTGGCATTGGTTATTCAGTAGACATGAGAGAAAACAATACATTATGTGAATTAATTTACATTAAGACAAAATTATATGAAATTAAAACATGGTATTTCCAATTTGAATATATTAATAGCCCTTTTATTTTTGTGCTTGATGGTATTTCCAAATCAGTAACAGTGTAATAAATTTTGTTGGGAAATCAGTGTTGGCAACTTGCTCCACATCTAGAGAATTTTTTTTTTTTTTTTTACAAAATCTATTTCTATTCACTCACTTCTGGGATTCCATTGCTAACATCCTGCTAGTAGCTGCTATATTCTGATCTCCAGGTGAGTGAAGACAGCAAGTTTGGGCATGTACATCTAACACCTAGCTAGAGAGAATACTTATTTGTTAGCTATGATTCAATTTTAAAACTTTGTGTGTCGTGCCTCACATATTTCATTCACTGGAAAGTGTTCAGGAGTGAGTGTATTATTCAAATCATTTTCAACTAAGGTTATGACAATTCATAGGGAATTAAGTTTAAAATGTTTACTCAGGAAAAGAATAAGATTATACTTTAAGCTAAAAACTAAATAGCTTTTCAGTGTAGTATCAGTGTAGTAATTGGTACTATCATATCATCCTATGAATTTTCATATCTATTTGTATTTCTCCCTGTATTTCTTAATGAGTTGGAAGAGAAATTTACATAATGGTAATATAATTTATATGTATGTAAATTAATGTTAAAATTATAAAAGAAGAATTGGTATATTTTATTACATTTTATTATATTAACACATTTTTATTATACATATTTTATAACAAGGTAGTGTTAATAATTTATTCATATTTAAAAGTGTTTAAAATTTAAGTAACTTTATTGATGATGATTTTACAATATCATTTTCTTTGAAAATGTATCAAAAGAACCTAAAAAAAAATAACCAAAATTAAGTACTTTTAAGAGTGTTTTGATAAAGAAGGCATTTTGTATATAATCCAATATATATTTCTTGCCCAAAATCCACCATATTAAATTCTTATCATGATATGACAGTCACATAGAAACTGCCTTAATATTATTGATCATATAGCCTAAATTCTTAAAACAGAGTTGACTAAATATGGACTCAGCCTCACTACTTTGAATACAATCCACTAGACTGTAGCATCTGAATTTTACCTTGTTTTATTTTGAATATTTAAATTTGACTTTAACTTAAAATTATGGAAATAGCTTCTCCAAAGTTATTTCCTGTATATCTACATTTATTTTAAATGACTTTTAACTATTTATTGAGGTATAATTCAATTATAGGGGTTGTATGAGATTTTAAAAATTATTGGGCCTTCCCTGGTGACGCAGTGGTTGAGAATCCGCCTGCTGATGCAGGGGACATGGGTTCGTGTCCCGATCCAGGAAGATCCCACATGCCGTGGAGCAGGTGGGCCCATGAGCCATGGCCACTGAGCCTGCGCATCCCAAGCCTGTGAGAGGTCTGCATACAACAACAACAACAACAACAAAAAATTATTATTATATGTATCTACCTTTATAGTATCGTAGAGAGTATTTTCACCGCCCTAAAATTCCTTTGCATTCATTCCTGCCTATTTATTCTTCCCTCCCCTCTAACCCTTGGCCACCACTAAGCTTTTTAGTGTCTCCATAGTTTTGCCTTTTCCAGGTTTATATGGTTAGAGTCACACAGTACCTAGGCTTTTCAGATTGACTTATTTTCCTTAGTTATATACATTTAAATTCCTCCATGTATTTTCATGGCTTTATAGTTTATTTCTTCTTAGTGCTGAATAATGTTCCATTGTCTGGATGGACCACAGTTTATTTGTCCATTCACCTACTGAAGGACATAATGGTTACTTCCAAGTTTTGGCAATTATGAATAAAGCTGCAAATTATGAATAAACATCTGGGGGCAGGTTTTGTCCTGTGAGCTTGACAACATATTGACACATACAACCATTATCCACATAATCAAGAGATATATGAATAAATATCTATCTACTTTTATATCAATCCCTATACCTATTTCTATATCTCTATCCACACACTTATATGTGAAATATTTTATTTTTTATTTTCATGCACAGATCTATGAGTTTTTTGTTGTTGTTTTTAACTTTTATTTTTTAAATTAATTTTTATTGGAGTATAGTTGCTTTACAATGTTGTGTTAGCTTCTACTGTACAGCAAAGTGAATCAGCTATGTGTATACTTATATTCCCTTTTTTTTGGACTTCCTTTCCATTTAGGTCACCACAGAGCATTGAATAGAGTTCCTTGTGCTATACAGTAGGTTCTCATTAGTTATCTATTTCATACATAATATCAATAGTGTATATATGTCAATCCCAATCTCCCAATTCCTCTCACGCCCCCCTTTCCCCCTTGGGATCCATACATTTGTTCTCTAAGTCTGTGTCTCTATTTCTGCTTTGCAAATAAGATCATCTATACCACTTTTCTAGATTCCACACACATGTGTTAATATGCAATATTTGTTTTTCTCTTTCTGACTTACTTCACTCTGTATGACAGTCTCTAGGTCCATCCACATCTCTACAGATGACCAATTTAGTTCCTTTTTATGGCTGAGTAATATTCCATTGTATATATTTACTATGTCTTCTTTATCCATTCTTCTGTTGATGGACATTTAGGTTGCTTCCATGTTCTGGCTATTGTAAATTGTGCTGCTGTGAACATTGGGGTGCATGTATCTTTTTGAATTATGGTTTTCTCTGGGTAAATGCCCAGTAGTGGGATTCCTGGGTCATATGGTAGTTCTATTTTTAGTTTTCTAAGGAACCTCAATACTGTTCTCTATAGTGGCTGTATCAATTTACATTCCCACCAACAGTGCAGGAGGGTTACCTTTTCTCCACACCCTTTCTAGCATTTATTGTTTGTAGAATTTTTGATGATGGCTATTCTGACCGGTGTGAGGTGATACTTCATTGTAGTTTTGATTTGTATTTCTCTAATAATTAGTGATGTTGAACATCTTTTCGTGACCCTCTTGGCCACCTGTATGTCTTCTTTGGAGAAATGTCTATTTAGGTCTTCTGCCAATTTTGGATTGAGTTGTTTGTTTTTTTGATATTGAGTTGCATGAGTTGTTTCTATATTTTGGAGATTAAACCTTTGTCTGTTCCTTCATTTGGAAATATTTTCTCCCATTCTAGGGATTGTCTTTTCATCTTGTTTATGGTTTCCTTTTCTCTGCAAAAGCTTTTAAGTTTAATTAGGTCCCATTAGTTTATTTTTGGTTTTATTCTCATTACTCTAGGAGGTAGGTCAAAATAGATCTTGCTGCAGTTTATATCAAAGAGTGTTCTGCCTTTGTTTTCCTCTAAGAGTTTTATAGTGTCTGGCCTTACATTTAGGTCCTTAATCCATTTTGGATTTATTTTTGTGTATGGTGTTAGGGAGTGTTATAATTTGATTCTTTGACATGTAGCTCTCCAGTTTTCCTAGCACCGCTTATTGAAGAGGCTGTGTTTTCTCCTTTGTATATTCTTGCCTTCTTTCTCATAGATTAGGTGAACATAGGTGTTAAGGAAACAATCCCATTTACCACTGCAACAAAGGTTATAAAATACCTAGTAATAAACCTACCTAAGGAGGCAAAAGACGTGTATGCAGAAAACTGTAAGGTACTGATGAAACAAACCAAAGATGACACAAACATCTGGAGAGATATACCATGTTCTTTGATTGGAAGAATCAATATTGTGAAAATTACTATACTACCCAAGGCAATCTACACATTCAATGCAATTCCTATCAAATTACCAATGGCGTTTTTCACAGAACTAGAACAAAAAATTTTCCCATTTGTAAGGAAACACAAAACACTGGATAGCTAAAGCAATCTTGAGAAAGCAAAACAAAGCTGGAGGAATCAGACTCCCTGACTTCAGACTATACTACAAAGCTACAGTAATCAAAAGAGTATTGTGCTGGCACAAAAATAGAAATATAGATCAATGGAACAGAATAGAAAGCCCACAGATCTATGAGTTTTAAGACCTGTTTAGCATTTTGTAATTACTACCAAAATCAAGATACTAGACAGATCCATCAACCAGTAATACTCCGTAATACTTTTCCTCCACAGTCAAACCTTCCCTGCTGATCTGATTTCTGTCCATATACTTTCACCTTTTCCAGAGTGACATATGAATGAAATCATGCAGTTTGTAACCTTTTGACATTAGACTGACATCACTATCTAACGCATTTAATATTTCAATAAGGTAGCATTCATTTTTAAGTTATTAGAGTACATGTATAAATGTCAATATATAGTTAGCCATATTTTTTTTAAGATTTGATCCTATGGCTATGCTTTAACTGGTATTTGAAGCATCATCAGTCTATGTTCAATAAATGTAAAACCTGTTGTAATATTTTTAACAGTATCTTGGTTGAAAGGTACTAGGATATTTTTCTCCTTGAAACATTAAATACTTCAAACTAATTAGAGTATTATATTTCCAGAATATATTGATTATTTATTATACAGTCGGCTGACCTTTTCTATTCTCTCCCCAGTTTATTCAGAGGGAGGAAGATTTTCATGCGCTGGTTTGTCTTTTTGAGAAGTCAGGTGCAACCTTAGGCTTTGTTGGTCTGGGTCTCCTGAGAAACATCATAAGATACGAGGCCTGTTTTTTCTTCCAAGCCTTTATTGTACTGGCAAAAACTGCCCTTTCCCAGATGTCTATTTTATTTCTCAAGTTGTGGAAACTGTTTAAAGGTTAGCAGAATCAGAGATTCAAGTGGAATACATCCTTGGCATTGGGAGCATGAAGGTCATTGCCACATTCCACAAAATGATTATACTTTCTTATCAGACACTTTTCAATCTGATCCAATCTATCAAAAAAGTCAATATTTGCATTCTGCTGAATATGTATGACCATTAGTGTTTGAAGAAAGGGCTACTTGATATGTGCACTTGTATGATTATCTTGTTTGCATTCACAAGAAATTATCTGAAAATCCTCTAATGATTCAGAGACTTGCTGTAAGGGGTTATTTCATTATTTGAATTAGTTCTGCTGCAACTTTAAACTGACTTAGCATTTTACATCATTTAATTTAAAATAAATTGCCAGAAAAGGGAAAAAATTAAAATGTCTAAGAAATAACCTCTTTGTTCATAAAATGTCAGATGTATATATGGAAACAGAGTTTCAATATTTTCATCATAGTCCTGATTTTGTTAATCTCAGAAGTGTATGCAGTGAAGGAGTTTGTCTTCCTGGGTGTTTCTCATATTTTAATAAAGCCAACTAGCTTCTACAGAAAATTATATGTCAGTTTTTAATTGATAAATAATTTTCAAGCTTTATATTCTATAGGATTTTCTTCTTTTTGAGATTTAACATCTCTTTGAGAAGGATTGACTGTCACTATAATTTATTTACACATATTCTGGATTTTTTGTTGTTGTTTTGCTCTATATCACCTTTGTAATGATCCATCTTCTGTTTTCAGTGATTCTGTTAACTGAAATACAATGGGGTTGCCTTTGTCTGCTTGGCTACCTGTGATTTCCTTATTTTAAACCCCATGTTTTGTGGTTCCTAGGCTATGAAAATAGAGAAATCTTATTAATTACCTCATGAGACCAAACCTTTATACTTTCTCTAAATTCTATTTACTGTTCCAATTTTGTGAAATCAAAGAAACACTACAGCTTATCTGATACTGGAAGCATCTTTCAACTCTCATGAGTTTCATAAGTTGCTCTTTTAGTGGTTTTTAATTCAGTCCAGTAGTCTCAACAAAATTTATAGTACCCTCTTTGTACCTTTAGTTTAAAATTTCAAACTGAAATAGAGTAAGTTTCTTTATGTCTCTGAGTTTCACTTTTTGAGTCTGTAAAATGATGAAGTTGGACTAGAAAAACCCTAAATTTTATTATGATTGGTAGTTTGACCCTTACTGATCTCTCAACACCCAGCTGAACGTTGCCAGTCTCTTGCATGGGGGTCATGAAATTGATGGTGTGCTCCCGTACGAAGACCTTCACTGAGATCTGTAAGCCTGCAATTAGAATCTGTTGGAGCCCTTGAGTAGAATAACCCTCCTGACTCTGACTTCCTCTATTAGGCTTGGTAAACTCACTGAATTCTCATTTAATATAGTATTTAAACTGTTCCTTAAGAATTATAATCCTGCTCTTGTATTTAGAAAGTTTTTCTCCTTTCCCTACCATGCCAAAATACCTTTCTCACTGCTTTGTTACTGTTTCCAAAAACCGCCAGAAGAGATACATTCATTTGGATTAAGAAATGTTTTTGTGAACACAAATAAAAACAATCATTACCACAACAAAACCTCATGAGCCGTAACACAGAAAGATATAAGTAATGAAAAAGGAATTGGGATTGTTTTTCAATCAGGTTTCCTCTACATGACAGTTAACGGATTAGATTTAATAAGGAAAAACTAGGGGTGGGATGTGTGTCTTCCCCAGAATCACTGCAGGTTTAGGTTCCTCCTTCCCTTGGGCATCAAAGCCAATTTCATAACTTATAGTTTTCAAATATCATATTTTTAGGAGTCATCTGTCAAAACTTATGATTTTTGACAGATGATTGACTGATCTGTGGTTAAGTTCCCCAGATTCCTAGTGTTAATTAAATCTGACTCTTGTCTTCAGCAGTTATTTAAACAGGAACAGCTAAAGGCAGACTGAAGCGGTGAATGTATGGTATCTGCAGCCACCCTTCTTCCTGTGTTCTGTGTCTCCATCACCTCATGCCTACATTTCAGAAAGCTTTTGAGGTGAAAAATCTGGCTTCTACTCTCCATGCAGTCATCTCATTCTAGGAGCTAAGGTTTAAACAAAGATGCTTCCACATTGGAAACAATTCTGAAATCCCCCAATTATTAATTTTAAAAACTCATTTAATCCATACATTTATTCCTCTAGCTTCTTTCACTATTTATTCTTTAAACATATGTTTTTTAAGTTTTACAGATACCATGATCTTCGGTAAACACTAAGGTTACAACTGTGATGGGTTTCATTCCCTACTTGCAAACACCTTATATTCTAAGAGAAAGAGGTATGCAAAAATCATAACAACTTTTAGGTCTCTATAGATTTTTATATAAATCAATTTCATTCACCATTGTTATATAAATGTTCAATTTAAATGTATACATTTAAAGGGCATATTATTTAATAGATTATTTTAACGTCAAGAATTCAAAGTTTCCATACCTTTTCAAGGTAAAGAATATATCTAAACACTAAAATACCAAGTTGAAGATCAATTCCAAAGAACTGAGAGGGGGAAATCCAAACCTATATTTGCTACAAAGTATTATCAAGATGAACTAGTCACTTGCTCTGAGGTGAGACTGTAATTACATGTCATTACGGAAATAACAAGTATAATGGCATATCACTAGAGTAAAGGAAAAAATATGGGGAAAATATTATATATATATATATATATATATATATATATAGTATAAGTGGTATTTGGTAACAGTTACCTACACCTCCTGAATTAAATAAATAATTCTGAATTAAACAATGTCCTGAGAGTATGAAAGTTTTACATTTTTTTTGTTGTATATCAAAAGGCAAAGAGCTTTGCTAGGTAATCTCTTTAAGTCTTTACACTACTCTGATTTCTTAATGGAAACACTATAAAATGCAAAATCATCATTATAACAGTAAAGCATTTTCATTATCTTTTAATGGATGTAACTTCTCGTTTAAAATGTGTGCTGTGCACGATAGCGAATTTCAATTGAGGAAGCTAGGATTTTATATCTGTATTTTAGTAAAGAGGTAACACATGTTGGTTCTCTCATCAAATCTTTTCCTACATTGACTTTCCAGAAAATATTCATCTTAGAACTATAAAGTGTTTTTCCTTTTTTTTTTTTTTTTTTGCTTTTGGCAGAAAAAAGGAGCAAAGATATACATGCTACGTTTTGCAAAAATTACTTGAAGAAAGTACAACCATGTTGTGTTTATTATTAAATTTCTTTTATGCTTCTTTTTTTAAGAGAAGGGATTGGTGTCTTGAATAGATAAATTTAGAGAACAAGCTAGAGTATAAAAATACCACTCACTTTTCTCTAATTTCCACATGATACAGATGACAAATGAGAGACAAAAAATTAAAGTGAAGATTATAAGGAAAAAAAGAGAAGATAGAGAAGATGAAAATGTAGAGAGAGAGTTATAATGAGCAAAGAAAGAGACAAATGGGAGGAAAAAAAACTGCCATGTTTAGGAATAAAGAAAACAAAAGAACAGGTGCCTGTGGATATAACTTGTCATTTGTTCTTTGGTCTTAAGCAGCTGCTTCTTCTTTCCCAATGTTTGTTTTTAAATCCATCTGCCTCTTGATAATGTATTCAGCTCCTTAAATGTTCTTCTTTCTTTCTTTTTTTTTTTTTGGTTGGAAATAACTGAAGTATATTTCTCTAGAAAAAGTTTGGCCTTAGATATTAAAAATGCATAACATCAGATTTGCATTTGAGGCCTTTATATGAAATCATGAATTGAATATATATATATATATATATATATATATATATATATATATATATATATATATTCCTTAGCTTTCCAATAGGACTAGAAGCAATCACTTAGAGTAAGACTGAAAATACATAGAGCCCATATCTTGATTTTTCAGTACGATTCCCCACTAACTTGGATAAGAGATCCTTGAGAAATGGGTGATCCCACATCTGGGCAGCATTGAATATGCTCTTATTACAGAAAGCAAAGAAGTGCCCAGAGACAACAGGGTCATGCCCAAAGAACATAATAGTGTTAAGGGTATTCCCTTGTACAGTTTGATATAATTTAAATTTTAAAAACAATAATGCTCTAAATAAATTATAACCTATTGAATAAAAGAATTGTATCCATAATGACTCATAAGAAAAAGAACAAGGAGAGAGAAAGAGATAGATTTATTTAAGGCAAGTTAATAAATATGGATGGAAAAAAATTGGAGAATCATTATTTTTCAAGACCCAAGTTACTAAGTCAAGTAAAGATTGTCAATGTATGCTATATTCCATTCGTATACGGTCTTATGTTGTAGCAGGTACAAAGAACATTTATTTCTTCTTCCTGTATAGTTACTCCAGGCTGCATATTGGGTTCAGATCAATCTCATGTGTTTCCTCTTTCTCCTGGACCAGGGGCGATTCCAGTCACATTCTTCTCATGGTGAAAAGCACGAGTGCAAAAGAATAAGCCCAACTGAGCAAGGACATTGGAGAGTGATTTCATCACCTCCATTGACATCTCTGTGGCCAAAGTAAGCCACATAACGAAGTACAGACCCAAAAAGAAGCAATGAATACTTGTCTTATGATTTAATCTATCACAGATTAGATAGATCTATCTAACTGATGGTCTGAAAGTTTGTTGAACATCAGGGTATTCATACTCAAATATTACAATACAGATTACTTTTTTGGTTCAGAGATAAAAATAATATGCCTTTTGAATGACAAGATATTGCAGTCACCATTTAAATTAAGAGATAAAAAAACCAAAATTTATAAATAGCTCATGCAGCTTAATATCATCAAAATAAACAACCCAATCAAAAAATGGGCAGAAGACCTAAATAGACATTTCTCCAAAGAAGACATACAGGTGGCCAATAGGCACATGAAAAGATGTTCAACATCTCTAATTATTAGAGAAATGCAAATCAAAACTACAGTGAGATATCACCTCACACCAGTCAAAGTGGCTATCATCAAAACATCTACAAATAACAAGTTCTGGAGAGGGTGTGGAGAGAAGAGAAACCTCCTATACTGTTGGTGGGAATGCAAATTGGTACAGACACTATGAAGAACAGTATGGAGGTTCCTTATAAAACTGAAATTAGAGCTACCGTATGATCCAGCAATCCCACTCCTGAGTATATATCCTGAGAATAACATGGTCCGAATGGACCAGATATACAATGGAATATTACTCGGCCATTAAAAACAATGAAATAATGCCATTTGCAGGAACATGGGTGGACCTAGAGATTGTCATAGAGTGAAATAAGTCAGACAGAGAAAGAGAAATATCATATGATAACGCTTATAAGCAGAATCTAAAAAGAAATGATACAAATGAAGTTACAAAACAGAAACAGACTCATATAGACTTAGAGAAGGAACTTGTGGTTACTGGGGTAAGAGTGGGGGAAAGGATAGTCAAGGAGTTTGGGACTGACATGTACACACTGCTATATTTTCTTAAATATTTATTTATTTATTTACTTACTTACTTATTTATTTTGGCTGTGCCAGCAGTTAGTTGTGGCATTCGGACTTCTTAGTTGCAGTGCTGCTATATTTAAAATGGATAACCAGCAAGGACCTACTGCATAGCACAGGGAACTCTGCCTAATATTATGTAACAACCTAAATGAGAAAGGAATTTGAAAAAGAATAGATTACATGTATATGTATAACTGAATCACTTTGCTGTACACCTGAAACTATCACATTGTTACTCAACTATAGTGCAATGTAAAATAAAAAGTTTTTAAAAAGAGATAAAGCAAAATCAGTCATTACAAGCAAACTGATATCATGTATCTCCTAATATGATATACAATATCACCTGTGTAGTAATATTATCTAAAAAAGTAAATTTAAATTTAATTATGAGAAACTACAGGCAAATATGGATGTAAAATATTCTAGAAGACAAGTGGCATATACTCTATTCTTCAAAACACATACTAAAAGGCAGTGATGCTCTTCTACAGGAAAAATATAAAAAACCTAAGAAGTCATACAAACAAATGCAAGATATAAAGGTTGATTAGTTCCTAGATCAAAAAAAATCATGGATAAATTGGAAAACATGTAGGGACTATACAATTACATGATATTATTAAATTAATAACAATTTATATAGTATTACAATAATGCTGTATTATATAGAAGTCTGTCATTCTTAGGAGATTCATGTTGAAATATTTAGATGTAAAGTTCATAACATCTGTGGCTTACCTTCAAATGCATAGATAGGTAGAATAGATGGATGGATAGATGATAGATAATAGATAAATAGACACACAGATAGAATAGGGCATTGTTGAAGTTTAAACTGTTCTGAGAGTGTGAATAATAAATAAAATAAGAGTGATGCATTTTTTTGTATGAAAATAAAGCATATCAATCAGCTTCATGTGATTGAGACAAAACAAATAAGTATCTCTGAATAGCCATAAGTGTCCACTGAAAGGTTTTTCTTTTTATTATTGAGGGTTATTTTAACACTTTAGAGAATATTAACATTTTATAATCAATAGATTCACAAGATAGAGTATATGCATATAAATATATATGTGAATATTTGGTATTCTAATTTACTTAAATGAGACATGAATAATATACTTTATGTCTAGCAAATTATCATGATTTGTGTATTGTTAATAAAAACTCATTAACCATTATTTTCAATGGCTGTTATACACAGACTACATTAAACAGGCACAGTAGGTTGCCTTTGGATGAAAAGTGGAAAGGCCAACACTACTAGTTTCATTTCGATACTGTCAGCACAATAACATGAGTGATTAATAGATTCTGTGTTTTTATGAGAGCATCAGAATAACATAGAATTTTATGGTAATTCTTTGTGGTAATGTAAACAGATGTATAAGCACTATGGATTCTCAATCCATAATTAAGATACAGGTTAATAAAGAATATTATATCAAAGGAAACTTCTGGTCTGCCTAATTCTGTTTTGGTGAATTGTGGTCCACTGTAAAGGAATGATGGATTCACTTATGACTGAGACTTTAGAACTTTAGGACTTTATAATTGTGCTTCTGTGAGTGAATAAAATGAAGATGGCCATAATAGTCACCAATGAAAACAACAGAAAGATGGTGTCTATTTCCAGGGAAGATTGGCTATCTTGATAGTTTGAATCTTGGAAACTTAGTGTTGAATGAATTTGTAATCCTCATATATCTCAAAGACCTTTTTCTTCTGTTCTAAAGGTCCCTTGGGGTTAACTAGACTCACGCAAACTTTTGAAAACTAACTTCACCTTAAAATCACCTTGTAAACATTAAAATACTACTCACACCTAGGTCCTATACCAATAAATTTAGCTGTTTGTATTAGGAGAACCACTTTACTCCATTCTTCCTTTACCAGCCCTTATGCCTATTTTGAATTAATCACTCTATACAAAGCCCATCAAAGAGAGTCCTTCATGATTAGATGTATTTTCTCATCTTTATTCCAAATGAGACTCTGTTCATGGTCTGCGATTTTCCATTTGAGATGAATGTACATGAAGATAAAATGCACAGAAGTAATCATTTAGTGATTCCAGTTTGGCCCCTGCCTTTCTCTGATTATTCAGTGGTAGAACTTGGGTCTCAATACAACACATGCAGTTCAAATTCTCCCCCACCCTTCTTTTATCAGAGTTGAAGGGAAGGTCCCTCCTCAGTGCTCTAAGTCTCCTAACACTATGGGACTAAGTGGGAGTACTTTGTATTGTACTGAATTATATTTTTGAACACTTTTAAAAACGTTTTTGAGTATTTACTCTGTAATAAGCATGAAACTAAATGCTTTCCAAACATAAACTCATTTAATCTTCAATATAACCTTATGGGTCATATATAAATATAACATAAAATATTATTTACATTGCTAATGAAGAATTCCTCATTGCTAGCGAAGAAACTGAAGTATAAGATATTGAATGTAGTTCTTTGTGCTATACAGTAGGTCCTTGTTGATTATCTATTTTATATATAGTAGTGTGTATATGTTAACCCCAAATTCCTAATTTATCCCTTGATGTCCCTTTCTACCCTTTGGTAACACGTTTGTTTTCTATGTCTGTGAGTCTGTTTCTGCTTTGTAAATAAGTTCATTTGCATCATTTGTTTAGATTCCACATATAAGTGATATCATATGATATTTGTCTTTCTGTGTCTGACTTACTTCATTTAGTATGATCATCTCTAGGTCCATTCATGTTGCTGCAGATGGCATTATTTCATTCTTTTTTATGGGTAATATTCCATTGTACATTTTGTGTGTGTGTGTGTGTGTATCACATCTTCTTTATCCATTCACCTGTTGATTGACACAGGTTTCTTCCCCACATTCTGTCCTTAAGAAGCAAGTCACAGCTTCCTCCCCCAGTCAGGCAGGGATTGGGGGGTAGACAAGAGGAATTATACGAGTGAGTGAACACTGGCAGGCAGGGATCACTGAGGACCACATTGGAGGCTATACACCATAGTAACTTTGACTTGATGTAGCAACTAGTGATGGAAGATAGTATAGAAAGATGATTGAGATAATTAGAAAATATCATCAGCTGGATAATGGATTGGATAAGGTAATGGTGAGAGAACAACTTCAAGAATATTTAACAAACAGTTGAAGGAAAGATGTTAGCATTTCTGAGACATAAATCAGTGTTTATATTACTGTTTAGGGTCTTTTTAAAATCTGAGACGTGCAGTTTATAACGGGATTTTGCATCATTCATGTCAATTGATAGACTGTGATGCCTTTTTTGTTCTCATATTTAAACTCAGGAAATTTATAGTTTTCAAAGAGGACACCCATATTATTGATTTAAATGTTTTCCCTAAGAATGTTGAGGCAATCACAATTCTTATTGCATGGGTCCTGACTGCCCCCTAATAGTTATTCATGTATGAGGATGATTCTCTGGGTTTGTTAGAGAGGGGATTTGTGAATATAATTAATAGGTACAACTTAAGTCATCTAATACTATATGAAATATGCTAGAACCCTTAAAAAGTAATTTAGGAATACTTTAATATGGGATTTGCAAAATTAATTTCTCATATTTTAAAGTAGAACTATATGAAGTCTGATATTTCATAGTTTATGACCTATTAAAAAGAGCAATTCATATGGTTCAATGTGACACTACATTATCAGAAGTGATTGACAATCTGCTATCTGATTTGAGAACACCACTCTATTTATCTCATGAAATCTCCAGTCTGAGTCATTTTATATCAAAGAAGATAAAAAATAAATAAGCATTTAATATTTGCTATTTCTATTATGATATTATGACAGTAATTGATACATGCATTAGTAGGAAATTTTTATTGTTTCCTAGTAAAATAATTCACAGGCCCAGATGGAAAAGTCATTTCTTAATAATGAACCAGCTCCCTTTTATGTAATTACATTTCTTATATAGAGTACACAAATGAAATAGAATCCATACCAGGTATTAACTTTAACTTCTACATGATTCACTTGAATTTCATTTTTCAAATATAACTGATACAGTCAGAGTTGCTTAGAATGTAAATTAATTTTCAGTAATCTACTACAATCATATTTTTCTGTTTGCACTTCAGAGGCTATTTTTTGATTATTTGAATGCTTTAACATGGGGTTTTTATTTCTAATATTCTGTTTTAATGGCCTCTTTCTTAAACCAGGTTTAAAATTTTGTGCCTTTTAGAAAACTTTCTTCTCAATATTCCAGCCTGAGGGAGTTTTTGTACAGGGTGGAAAAATCTGTTTCTCACTGCACAGATGCCCTCCCCATAAGATGAAGCTTTGTTTTTTTCCTTTAGTTCAATCTGCACACCAGATTCCTGAAAAATTAAATAATGTAATTTTATGTGAATTAAGTATTTTTAAAAGTTTTTGTCCTGAAGGATATGTAATGTACCCTAGTGAAACTTCAGTTTTAACTGCAGTATTGTATTTCAAAACATCATAGTTCATAAATCTGTCTTATTCTCATTACTCTTTTCTTCCTAAATCCAAACTCATTGCTATTCAAAATCAATTAAGGTATTTCCAAACTGTGAAGGATCTCTTACAATCCTGGAAAATATTATCGATATAGTCAAGATAAACTTTCCAAATATAGAATAGACTCTGTGAGTGTAAATTCTTAGTGTTTTTAAAATCTATTCTTAACCTCTTTATTCCTACCACTGTGATCTTGCCTGATGTCCTTGTGATCTCCATCTGGACTATTGTCATAGTGGGAAACTGTCTTTTATTTCACTCTTCCCCACTCAAAAACATCTTCCACATTAATGTTTTTAATCACATATTTTCCCTGAATTTCCATCAAATCCAGTTCAGATGTCTTAGCCTGGAACACAGGAGTCTGGTCCCCACCAACCTCTTCAGCTAATAGTCTCTCTCTCTCTCTCCACATTAAAGCTATCCTGAATGAGTAATAAACTATTTGCAGTTTTTCAAGCATACACCATCCCCTTCATTTCGTCTAATCCTCCCTCATTTCCTCTGTACGTATTAACATCACCTCCCATTCCTTATTCATTCCCCCTATTTGTTTGTTTGGTTTTTTTGAGATTGGGCTCATGAATCAATCCCACAACAAGAAGTCCTTACTCATCCTGACACTAAGTTCTCCTCTTCTATTTCCCTATGTCATCCTACATTACATCTATAATAGCAATTGTTATCTTTCTTATTTGCATTGGAAATAAAGGTGTGCTATTGTCATACATTTGAGTGTATTTTAGATTCAGTGAAATAGAGGAAGAGGTTGTTTTATACTTTGAGGAATACTTTGTATCACTGTATTTTCCTTTCCAATGAGTGGGAAGTACAATAACTTGATTTCTTCTAAAATGAAATACTTAAATTGATATTTTGATCATTATGTGCTCCTTAAATTCTGTGGTTTATCCTTCTACAACCTAATTATTTTATGTGATTCTATAGACAGATTTCTGCTTTCACTTATATAGTCTTGACTTTAATTTTTACCTGTCCCTAAATGCTGAAAATCACAAACAAATATCATTGGTTAGTCTTTCATTGATTGTTAATTTCTTTGGGGATGGAAATCTATTGTTTTGGTCTTATTCTCTGCCTTTTGAACACACTGCTCTATAGACTATTAACATAATCTTAATTGTTATCATTTTACTCTACATTCCAATTGGGTGACTCATCAGTGCTCTAAGGTAGCCTTTGTTATTAGAGAGAAGATATTCATAAGATGTAACAATCGTTTTCTCAAACTTTCACTGCTTATTCCACTTTACCAATGTCTCTATCGACAGTGTCCTGTGTCAGATGTTCCTCTTTATGTATTCAACCATGTGCTATTTTGATACTTTGTAATATGTCCTCTGTGTAAATGTTATTCTTTAGTCTCCTAGGGGCTGAGTATCTTGAGAGGACTAACTGTGTTATTCAGCTACACATCTTCTATATTTATGGCTTTGGTCCAACTCTCCCAATAATAAATATGACCCAAATACATTAAAATAATTTCTTATAAATGCATTCCTTTCAAAATAAAAGTAAAATAAATTGTATTTAGATGTCTGTGACTCTATTATTGTATCTTTTTAGCTTACAGAAGAAGTGCTTGACAAATTTGTGTATATCACAAAATTCTGATGGAAAACTAGGTAAATATTTTGTAATCTCAATCCTCTCAACATCTTGGCAAAGAGTTTTAGTAAAACCAGTTAAAATATGTTAGTTCCAACACTTGCATAGAAAAAAACAACATGAGAAGAGGAGGAAAGAGAAACAACATTTAAGTGTCAGAAAAAACGTATGAATTAAACTTACTTATCCATATTAATAAGTCATATGACAGAATAGACATATTGATAACTGTACTCTACAAGAACTCAACATGGAGTATTTTTTTTCATATATAAGTGGGTCTACACTTCAAGCAATAAAGTCCCCTACCCCTGCCTGCCCCACCTTGGAACTTGTACAGAGGATGCCCTTGGTAAAAAGTTTCACAGTCAACTCATAAGCTTCTGGTCCTTACGTATTTCACCGGAAGAAGAGCAAGTCTTGTGTGTGTGTGTGTGTGTGTGTGTGTGTGTGTGTGTGTGTGTGTACACATCGTTTGTTATGGGTGTTAGTGGGAAGCATAATAATCATCTTTGCTTATTTAAAGTCTGTTATGACAAGCGGCATTTTTCCTCTCTTTTATGTCTACAAGGATTAATAAGTCGAGGCTAAAGTAAATGTACTTGGCTCCATATGAGCCAAATATTAGCTTTAAATAATGGGGATTCTGTAACAGTCTTGGCAGGCAGTATGTGGTGATGCTTGTCCCAACAGGTGTTCAAACATAGATGGAATGGCTTCTCAGCTAAGATGATTTTGAGGAGATTAAAATATCAAATGAATGGTTGTCTTACAATGTCTCAGAGGGCCCTTGTAAACCCTGGCTTACCTATTTTTTAATATCCTTTTTCCCAAATGGCTAGTTCAGATATTCAGTGGGAAATTTCTGCTCTAAATTCCTGCTATGAGAAAAATCACATATTTTCTTTTATATTTCTCCATGTAAGGAATGTGTGGTGCTACATATATGAAATAATGTAAATATTTGATTTATAAATACACTGCTTTTCAACTATTTGTGTTCATGTCTCTTTTAGAGGCAATATAACATATTTCAAGGGTAAGGATGACACGTTTTCAAAAAGGTTGCCGTTTACGTTTTACACTTCTATTTCATTTTCTCCACTTAACTAATAATTAGGGTATATTTCTCCCTTAACTTATTTTGTGTGTAACATTTGTCCCAGATGCTAAACATTGTTTGTATCATATATTCAACATTAAAAAAAAAATGAGAAAACAGATGAGGTCTTCCCTGGTGGCGCAGTGGTTGAGAGTCCGCCTGCCGTTGCAGGGGACGCGGGTTCGTGCCCCAGTCCGGGAGGATCCCACGTGCCGCGGAGCGGCTGGGCCCGTGAGCCATGGCCACTGAGCTTGCGCGTCCAGAGCCTGTGCTCTGCAACGGGAGAGGCCCCAACAGTGAGAGGCCCGTGTACCGCAAAAAAAATAAATAATAATAAAAATAAAAAGAGAAAACTCATGTTCAAGGTAATAAACTAATTACCATAGTTGCACAATTAATAAGAGAGAAATCAGGGTATTTTAAAAAATCAGAAATACACCAAACACTTGTTCTTATCAACTACAGTATATTTAAAACAAACAAACAACAAAGAAAGAAGCATTTTTTTTTCTTGACACATCCATAAGCATAGAAAGTGTTTAAAGGCAAACTCTTTCTTGGGAAAATTCCTTATTTTGAGCATAAACTATTCTCTTTATTAAGATTTGTCTGGAAGAACATATTTCTTTAACATTGTTTTTCAGAATAGACACTTAAATCAGGAGGCTTTTTAAACCAACTGCTTCCAATAATTAATGATTTTTAAAAAAAATATGTTGACTTAACACAAACTATGCTTCGCAAATATTAGTGTGAACATGTTTTTCGTCTGTTATGTCTTGTTTGTTATATCTGCTTGCTGTGGTTGTCTCATATCTACACATCATTTAACAAATCAACAACTTGCAAAGTTACTTTCTGTAATCAAACCTTTTTTTCTTTTACTTAGATGTAGGACCATCCTGCTTTTTACCTTTCTCTCCTTAAGGGTTCTCTTTTTCTTTTCTTACCTTCCTCTAATTTCTTTCCTTCCATTGTCCTTTTTCTTTTCTTTCCTTCTGTTCTCTCTTTTGCTTCTTTTTTTTTTCTTTTGGGTTTATTTTTTGTTAGTTTGTTTATTGAGGAAAGTGCTCATTATTTGAGGGTATCTGGAAGCAAACAATTTGTGTTGTGTCTAGTTCAATAAAACTCAAAATTATTCAAAAGGAAATTTTATAAAGGAGCTTCTCAACAGCACATGACAAGAATGCATCAAATGTCCTTTAACAGCTGTGACTCTCGCCCAGAACATTTCAAGACAGATGTAACAAACTGACTATCTCAGCTAGATTAAACAAAAACTAAAATGTTTACTTCAAATCTTATATTAGAGTAATGCTATAAAACTATATACTTATAAGACACATTTTTTTGTGAAATATAAACCTCAAGTCATTAAATACTTGACTTTCTATGAAAATGTTATTTATAAAAATTAAAAATTGTGGAATGATTAAGCAACAGCTTTAGTTTTAAACTAGCTTATCTGTGTCACTTGTTGAGAAGTCAATAATTTTTTTGAAACTTGAAATAAAATATAAGAATGTGTATAAAATTATATTTTTCAAGTTCATTAAAGAACTTGAGTTGTTATCAGATCATTCAGATATAAATAAAAAGAGGGTGTACCAGAACATATTCTGTTTTATTGTTTTAATGCCATAATTCCTGATTTTTAAAGAGCAGTTCCTAGTTTTTCACCAATGACATTTTGAACTCATGAGGCTTAGGTCATCATGAATTCTGTTTACATAGTAAAAATCTAGAGGGGAAATAGAAAATGAGTCCATTTCTAGTTCATTATTTTTATGTGTAGAGTTTTATTATGGCTAAGGTAGTTGTGACTAAGTCCATCTTGTATAGAATTTTTCTACTGTAAGATCTAGATTTTTTTGCATGTCAAGCCAAAAGTTGGTCATTCATTTACATTAACTAAAGCATTATTTTATAAAGATAGACTACATGATGGCAAAATAAGAGGTTCTCTATTTGTTTGCTGGGGTTGCCGTAGCAAAATACCACAGACTAGGTGGTTTGAACATCAGAAATTTATTTGTTCATAGTTCTGGAGGGGAAGTTCGAGATGAATGTGTCAGTAAGGTTGGTTCCTGCTGAAGGCCATGAGGGAAGGATTTGTTCTAGGGATCTTTCCTTGACTTATAGATGGCCACTCCTTGTGTTTTCACATAGGTTTCCCTTTGTGAAAGGGAAACATCACTGTGTCCAAATGTCCTTTTCTTAAAAGGACACCAGTCATATTGGATTGGGGTCCACCTGATGATCTCATTTTCACTCAGTCACCTTTGGAAAGATCCTGTATGTAAATAAGATCACATTCTAGATTTTAGGGGTCAGGACTTTGACTTCAACACATTAATTTTAGGAAGAGACACAATTCAGCTAATAACCACCTATTAGATATTTCCTTAAGTGCTTATGAAATTATCTTTAAAGAAGATTACCTGAATAATTTATTTAATGATTCTTTCATACGTAGGTGCACAAAGTGAGCAATTTAGTGAAACCTATAGTGGACAAGTTGAGGTCAACAAAATCAGGATAGATGTTTGCAAACTGTTGTACTGTAAGCCAAATACCTGTATGAACTGAAATTTACGTTTCCACAACCTCATTCATCTGCTTAGTATAAATCAAAGAAAACACATATGTTTTCTTGTTATAGCTTCGTATTTCCTACCACAACATTTTATGGCAGCTCACTTACCTCTGTGGCAATAAGAATATCACACATACACATATATACCCACATGCTCACATATAAAATAAGAAATTTACACATACATGACACATACTAACATTTATTAAGTCCTAGGTGTTTTGCACATCATCTAACTAATCTGGTTATTCAACAGTCCTTAAATGAATAAGCTAAGTTTGTGGGAACTTTATAAACCATGACAGATTATCCACATCCTACTACTGATCATGGGTGAAAAGAGAAACATTATTTTTAAGGCAGCCGAGTTGAATTTCTAAATATACCTACCAGTAGAAAATGACGACCCTCATCATTTTTTCTCCCCTTAAATGCCTTAGCCCAATGCTGTCTGAACAAAGGCGTGAGAAGTGCTTTATTCCATATTAAGCAAGTTGTGAATTATCACTTTCTGATACCTTTAAATAACATTCCTTTGGAAAGTAGGAAGCAAAAGAAAAAATAATAGTAATAATGGGTTCTAAAGAAGATATGTATGGTGCATTCCTTCCAGATTTATTTCTACTGGGCATAGCAAATTCCCGTCTCAAGACAAATGTTATCTGGTCTTCCTAGAGATTCTGAGTTATAATTTGCTCACAAAAATATAATTAAATGACTTATTAAGTACATCAAATATAAAAGATAGGAGTTACTGATTAATATTCACCCCCCTCTCTAGTCCAGATGAAAATTCCATTTACTATTCTGAGGTGAAGTTACCAAAACTTAGTCTTTCTTGGGCTCAAAATAAGATTGCTAGAAGATCGAACTCCCTAAAATATATAAGGTTAGACCCATCCTCTAGTTCAACAAATTTGGGGCACGTAAAAAAGTGTCTACAGTGTCATCATGGACCAGAGATTCAGAACATAGTTTTAAAAGGGACCGTGGATATTGCATGGAAGTTATGGTCTCATAACAAGGGTAATGGGCCCACTAGACATATGAAGGATTAAGGTATAATGAAAAATTCAAAATTCTCATGAATAATGTGTTTTATAAAAATATTCCCAAAATTAATGTATGTTTACTAATAATCAGTTCTCCTTTAGTTGTAATACTGTTTTAGAAGACATTTTAACAGTTTTATATCAATTCAGTATTTTCTTCTTAATTAAATAAACGTTATCCTGCTCTAGAATAAAAAGAAGCAAAATAATGGTGAACCAACAATTAAAGAGGGTCTTATTTGTTACAAAGAAATTATTATGCTTTTCTTGGAGCTCAGGAAAAAAAAATTCTAAAGAATTGTGACCATATGTGTTTAGGAAGTATTTTATTCCAAAATGTAACAGTTATAACTAGAAGTCAAAAATCATGTTTTGAAAATTTCTACTATTATCATGCTGCATCCTAGAAGGCAAGCACAGGAAGCTATTAATATTTATAGACTAAGAATGACGTAAACCTTATAAATTAAATATTACCTGTTTTCATAGAAGAGCACAATAAATAGACCAAAAATCTGGCAGGTGATTTCCTATAGAAGCAGAAAAAGAAAAACCACAGAGGGTCTTTAAAATAGTTAACCTTTGATGTTATTAAATTGCCTGCTTTACTACATGCAAGAGCCTAAGATTTCCCAAGGTAAATAACAAACAGCTACTCCTTAGAATTTTAGCTAAAACTTTGTATTCTGCATGTAATTCCTCATAATGTAGCTTGACTCTCCTATGTGGTTTTGAGAAGAAAACCATAACAATCTACATGTAATTTGTCAACCATGTTTAAGGAGCTGTTGTGAAGCTCTGTAGAATCTAACAGAGAATTTAATAAATTGGTTGTTAACTAAATAATCAAAAACCAATATCAGTGAACTGAAGTGTGAAGATGTCATTTTCTTCTAGAGGTGAAATCTGACTTGAAATTTTCCACCTCAGTTAGATGACTGCCAATCCAGAACACATGCTCAGAGATAGTCTTCAAATTACAATGTGGTGTCTTTATTCACAGCTACCATAGTCCAGGGTCACATTAGAATTCCACAGGGGCCCAAATCACTGCAAGTGTGAATACTTATTATTTGACATTCATAAAGTTTAAATGAAAATAGAGAAAAAAGGATATTACTTGCAATTATTCTTTATTATCCTGAAATCCTTTTTCCCAGTAATACAAATCTGTATAAAATTCAGAATTCATGGAGATATATTGTAAATACAAGTACTCTCATAAGATCTCTATGACGACCAATTTCCAGAGTGTTTTGGTAGGTTCAGAAATTATTTAAATCATTGCTCGGTATACTTTACCATTAGACACGTGTCAGGCATGAGCAGGAAAAATGCTTTTGGAATTTGTTCAACATAGCATAGTATCATGTTAATACTTAGGCAAGGCCATTCATTGCTAATAACAAGTATGTATTCACATTATGTTGAAAACAACAGTAGTTGTAAAATGTAAATCTAAGGAATTCTTTCTACCAAATGACATCAATCCCTCACTAAAGGTCAGACATTAAAAATGGACAGTTCATAGAAAAGTATGGTTTAAATAAATCCCATATTTTGCTATGATTTTGTTCATATGTGTTCAAGCATTTATCCTAATTTGTTACTTTCAAGTGTTTGAGTCTTTTTAAATTGGAAATGTATAAGAGGGGAATTAAATTATCTAAGGAGGAACCAGGCTACTGTAGTATTTCAGTTTTGTAAGCATTATGCACAATAAAGAACCCTGCAAATGAGGAAACTAGCTGTGAATGTTTTGTTTTGATTTATTTCTTAAAAATTCAAAACCATCTTCTTAAAAATACTCTTCTTGCGAGTATATACAATATATGGGGGAATTAAAATGTATCATTTTAATAAAGAGCATTTTTGTGTATTGGGGTGACTACATAAACTTGGTAGAACAAAGGGAGATTTTCTATTTCATAGTTATTTAAAATGCATTTCCAAGGAAATTCAAAGAAAAAAAATAAAACTATCATGTATTGTACTCAGGTGTTCTGCATAACATTTTACTTAAATAATTTCATTCAAATTTACAGCAGATCTGCAAAATAGTTATTGTTTTCCCTCTCTAATAGGAGTAAGTTAGGGACTAAACGAAATGCAGCTAGCAAGTTGTGTGGCTGGAATTCAAGCTTAGTTTTAACCCCAAAGACAATGCTACTTCTTTCATAATAACACCCACATCTTGAAATACAGTATACACCAACACACACACAAACACACACACACTTATTTCCTCCCTTAAAATATCCTTGTAAATTAAAATACGCCTTTACTGGTTTCTAAACATTTTTGAAAGCAAAGTTTATATATATGCAAATAGTATTTCAAATAATTTGTAAATAGTAATAAACCAATGCTTACTAATTATACATATATACTCATGAAAATACATATTACTGTTAATGGTAAGACGGTTTTCAGAGGAATAGCCACTTTATCCACAATTAAAATAAAAAGGGGGCTAGTTAGGAGACAGAAAAAATGGATTCTGATCACAAAATCACAAATGTAGCATATACAATTTTTAAATTCATTTTCCTAAAGTTAGAAATAAATGTGTTTAAATGATAGTCCTTCAAGTGCCTTGAGAAATAAAAGTTCTTTAGTTATATGAACATGCCTGAAGTTACACTTAGGATTAACTCAGTAGTGGTTTCAAGAGTATTAAGGGCTCAGTTAATAAGCTGTCTCAGTGACAAAATTAAATTTAATTCATGGTGCCTGCCCTAGAGGAACTTAAAGGATAGGGCATCAACTTATGAAAATTAAATGACAGATAATCAACAGCAAAGGTAATAATAGAAGATGCTATTATACAATACCTGTGATTCCATTTTCAAAGAGCAGTATGGACAATTATTCCTCTTAGTTCATAGGAAGCTACAGGTTAGAGTGTTCTGGGGTGTTACAGTAGAGGGAAAGAGATTGATTAGATCTCAAAAAGGAGCAGGCTTGCTAGTGTAGCAGAGCAGAAAATATTTTCTAATTTATATAAAAATAATAACATAGAGAACAATGCTAGGTTCTAAGGCAAAATATTTAAAAGAGTAAGTGGAACTCTCATGGAGCTTACAATCTACTTGAGAATGTTTATATAAATCGTCAAATTTTATTCTGTAATTTTCTTAATATTTTCAGTAATACTATAAAAAGATTTTACATTTGAGAGCTGGGTACACAAAGTCTTAAGTTCAGAGTTTATTAGATTTTACTCATATTTGACTGTTTTGTGAGTGGGACTCAATTTTCAAAAAAAACCAAAGATTATATTGTAATAAATATACATTATGTGATGCTGACATATTTATAACAATATAGTCAACACATATTACTATATATAGCATAAATAAAATACATATCAAACTAGTTGGTAGAGAATTTGTTTAAAATTGCATAAATTCACCTAATTTGAGCAATCAAAGTTTATAATAGGCTATGTCTGTTTTATGAATTTTAAGAAGTTTTATGGTGGAATTAGATCATATACTAAAGATAAGGACCATGATACAATTGCTAATTGAGGTTGGGAGGAAGGAAATCTTTTAAAATTAATATTCAGGTACTAACTGGGTTTTACAATTTAAAAAAACCAAAAACTGTGTAGCGCTAAATTTTGAAATTTAGAGACATTGCAATTCTGTAATGGAGAAATGTATTGCTGACAGTTGGCTTGGGGATGAAAGCAGAGTTTCCTAGGTTAAGAGAATTTCAATTTAATATGAAAGGATGCTAACTATATATATTCTTTCTCTCTAGGTAAAGTATATAGTATTATTTATTTGCTCATTACCTTTTTGGGGACAAGTATTCCAGTTGTTATTAACTATGCAATTTAATTTTTATTTGAATTTAAAATTCAAAAATCTATTATAACCAAAATGATCTCTCTGCTTTCCTTTTGAAAATAAAAAGCACAGTAGAACAAATTAAAAGCTTCATAATCAAAAGAGTATACATCAGGAAACATCACGAAGTGATTATATTTAATGAGATATACATGTAGAACAAGAATTTAAATTAACATTTGCTTTCTCACTTATAAGTGAACTCACTTCATCCTGTGATTTACTTTCATTGTGGCTCAACTCTTTCCAATATTGAATAGTTTCCTTAGTTTTCCCATTCATATCTGAACCTTCTAAAATTACTTTTGCTTTGAACCATCTTCTCAGAGTCTTAATATTTTAGCATGATATCAGGCTTGCATGTGGTGGAAAACAGATAGTTTAGCAGGAAGTTCTAGTTTAGTTCTAGTTTAGCAGATAGTTTAGCAGTTCACTTCTGTCTTGAAATAAATAACATGCATTGATACGTACAAGAAAAGCATTATACTTAAGTAATTTAAAGTAAATTAGGTATTTCAGCCAATTATATAATGTAAATATTTCTACATAATGACCAAACATATTAGCAAGAACTATCTTAGCACTAATTGTTGGTAGTGAAAAAAAATATATATACACACACACACACACACACACACACACACATTTTATTGGGTCGAATATGTTAAAATTCTGTATATCTCAGTCCACTTCTATTTTAGCATAGGAATAAATATTGGAAAAGCAAATAAGCTAACCAAACATTCAAATGTCAAAATGTATCTTTATTTAATTACATTGCAGATAATGAATGTTTATTTGCCTTATTCTTCTTGATATGGTGTTTCAGTTTGCTTTAGTTTGGGGTCTGGGATTACTTGGCAATATTAGCTTTGTCATGCTGAGCACATAAGAAGCCAGAATCAGTCTTCTGTGTAAACTGTTCCCTAGATGTAAATTTAAGGCATAGTTCATTCTCTAGGCAACCAGAACACCACTATATGAATTACCATTTGTGTTAAAGGATAATTCAATAGCACACCTTTGAATGAACACCCTCAGACAGCTAATTATCACCCAAAGAATTGTGAGGCACACAACTCTGAAGGGTAGACAACATTACTGAAAAAAATTCTCCAAAACCATTTCTATACCAAAAAACATATCTAATTTAAATATATGCTATTTGTCACACATACATGTTACTTTTGTTAATGTAGTTAGAAATTGTTGATACTACTAAGATATATTAATTTAAGCTTGACAGAATTTCTTCCATTGTTACCATTATCTCAGTCATCAGTTGAACTTCTGTTATATGAGTTTACATATTTTTAACATGAAAATATAATTAGTATGCATTAAGTAAAGAACTATTTACCTAAAGTGTATATAACTATCTGAGGTTACAAATTGCACTGAATATAGAATGCCATTAGCTGAAAGACTATTTTGGTACTACAAATGAAATCTTGTTAATTAAATTATGACATCTATGTTAAAATGTGGAAAAATGTGCATCTTAAAATTAATGAAATGGATAAATTTATTTAAAAGTTATAAGTCTTTACTGACCATGATACAAGTTCTTGTCACCTGGCATAAAATAATATTTTTATAAAAGTAGAAGTCCAAACTCTATTACAAGATTTGTGCTTCTAGACAAGGTGAAGGAACAGGGAAGTATTCAGCCTTCTACCTGAAATAGCTCAAAAAACAGGACAAAATATATAAAGCAATTTTTTAAGACATTGGGCATCAGAGAACAAAGCACAGTGATCCCTGAGAGATGGGAAATCAACAGTGTGAGAACTACGCACACCAGAGGTCATAGGCAGGCAAGTTTCTACACCATGGCACAAGGAGACGGAGCTTAGAAGGAAAATTGAGGGGACAAAGCTGGATTTGGGGGAAACTAACACAACTAGAGTTTAAAGGACAGGGTACTGAAAAGGAGAGAACTGCACAGAGAGGAAAATCTGGACATCTGTGCATCTGCAGAATTTCTTCCTTGAAGCTTCAGCTGAGTTCTGAACAGCACAAGCATATGAGAAAAATATCTGTGGCAGGAGAAAGAACAACCTGAAAGGATTAAAGGGAATAATCTCTGGAGCTCACATAGGGCTAGGAATAGTTCCTAGCTGGTCCATCATCCAAAGTAGAATACTTCACAATTCAAGAAGTGAAGCATTGGGTATAGTACTCAAAAGGGTCTTGCCTGAGAAATGAGTCAAATTTAGCACTAGGTTAAATACTGTTCTGATCTCTATTATCAAAGCTTAAAAACAAGTTAAAAAATGATCAAACTGTTTCCAAGTAACCTGTGAAGAAAAGCTCAGCAATATTAATAGGAATACAAAAATATCAAGCACCCAAGAGGATAAACTGTGCAATGTCTTCTGTCCAATCCAAATTCACTAGACATGTGAAGAATCGGGAAAGCATCACGCACAATGAGAAGAAATGGTGATCAATTAAAACCAACCTGTGACAGAGATGATAGAATTGGTAGATGAGAGCATTAAAAGAGATAACCATATTCCATAAGTTTGAGAAACTAGAGGAAAATTTTAATGTATTAATTAAAAGTATGGAAGATATAACTAAGACCCAAATTGAACTTCTAAAGTTGAAAACCACAGTCTGATGTGAAAAATATAGTGGAGGGATTAACAGCAAATCAGATGCTGAAGACTGCTAACACTGAAGACATACTAAGGAAAATTATCCAAAACATAAGAAACATAGAAACGACTTTAAAAAAAATGAAAAGAGTATCAGTGAGTTCTGGGACAGCTTCAAGCAGCCTAATATATACATAACTGAAATATCATACTTTTTGTTTGATTATGTTTCCTTTTATTTTTATTTTTAAGAACTGGACTTTTGTTGTGTTAGTTCTATTTACTTTTTTTGTTTGTTTGTTTTTTGGCGGTACGTGGGCCTCTCACTGTCGTGGCTTCTCCCGTTGCGGAGCACAGGCTCTGGACGCACAGACTCAGCGGCCATGGCTCACGGGCCCAGCCGCCCCGTGGCATGTGGGATCTTCCCGGACCGGGACACGAACCCGTGTCCCCTGCATCGGCAGGTGGACTCTCAACCACTGCGCCACCAGGGAAGCCCTCTATTTACTTTTTAAAAAAACTTCATCGGTATAGAGTTGATTTACAATGTTGTGTTACTTTCAGGTGTATAGCAAAGTGAATCAGTTCTATATATATATATATATACACACATACACTCTTTTATATATATATATATATATATATATATATATATATATATACACACATACACTCTTTTTTAGATTCTTTTCCCATATAGGTCATTACAGAACATTGAGTAGAGTTCCCGGTGCTGTAAAGTAGGTCCTTAACTATTTACTTTTGAAATTCATTTATTTCTATTTTACTATTTGCTCCGTAGTTTTCTTTATTCACTTGGCTATTTGTAACCTAAATCTTATACAGACTTAAATGAATAGGAGGTTTTATTTTTATTTTTCATCATAGTAAACAGTGTAGGTAACTGGTACAACAACCTCACTATGGCATCATTTCCCCAAAAGCTCTTTTTCATTCTTTCTCTGCTGTGTTTAGAATGTGATTCTCATTTTTATAGTTTCAAGGCTCCTGAACTCCCAGGAGCCTATCTGAGTTTCACGAATGAATAAGGGTGAAGAACAAAGGTCTATTATACTGGTCAAAAATTTAATCTTCTTATATTTCTCTTATTATTAAACAAAGCCACATTGCATCACCACCTAGCTGCAAGGGTTACACATGCTGAATACCCTACATTGGACTCACTTGCGCACTCCAAATGCAGGCTCTGTTTTCAGGAAAGCAGGTCGATCCTTCTCAGCTAGGAAGCTAGTTGTGTGTCTTCTGCTAGTTGGGTGTTTTTGGAGATTTTCTTATGATGTGTTTTGTGGCTCAGTTTTGATTTGTCATCTTTTAAGTTAATTTGTTCCAAGGTTTTTGCATCATATGAATCTATATGAATGTAGATATTTTCCATTGTGTGACATTTCTGTATCCTCCAGGTATTGCTGTACAGTGTTATTGCTTTGCATTGCTTTTTTAAAATTTTAGTTTTTATTCTTATTTAAAATAATATTTAGTTAGAACAGATTTTTTGTGTTTCTTTTTAAAATTTACATTATTTACTTGGGGGTTATTCTTTTATTATTTATTTACCTTGTTATTGCTTTGAGGTCAAATAATTTGGTATGGAGGAAGTTTACCCTCTGGAATTAGTTAGGATTTCCTTTGTGTCTAGGTACCTAATCAATATTTGTAACTGTTCCTTAGATATAAAAGAATTTACCGTTCCTATATGGGACATAGTCTCTTTGGCAAAACCAATGTCAAATTAAATGCCTTTTTTAAACTGTTACCAGACTCTACCAAGTTATATATCTTATAATTATATAGAAAATGTTTGAAAGTCATTGGAAAAGTTCCTCTGTATGATAACTACAGGGTTTGAGATACACAAAGTGAAACAATTTTGTCATTGTGCCCTCTGGACTTAAAATATTTCTACCCAATTTTTGAAAAGATTTGTTTGGTAATTTTATGGTGACCTAAAATTGTGCAATTTTATTAAAATAACATAAAATGATTTCTATTTGACTCTATGAAGGCAAACTTAACCTACATAAAGAGGTATGTTAGTTCTGTAAAATATAAGACTAATGTGCGAATTGAATTGACATGGACACATACAACTTAGAAGTTAGCAAGGTCTATTATATACCATTCATTTGTATAAAATAAATGTATTCTCATAAACCAAGTGTTTCTGTATTTCATAATACTTTTCATATCATTTACACATAACTTGTCACAAGTTAATGAAATATAGTGTTAAATTTTAAGTTATAAATTTAAAAGTTTCAGAATATTTATATTTTATAGTTATCTAATTGTACTAAGATTTAGGTGAGTTAATTGTAAAGTTAACGGAGAGATTTACAGCACTATTCTTGCAGTTGTATACTTGAATCCACAGGCTCACACATTATACTGTAAATTATAATACAACTCTTCTGAATTTAGAGAGCAAACAGGCATTTTTTTAAAGTATGCTCTAAAGGACCCACTTAGGTTGCCTGTGATAATACATTCTTAAGCAGAGAAAGGGAACTAAAATAATCCTTTGATCAGCCGTCTATCTTAGGGGACTTCAGGCAGATAAATGTCTAAATCATTGTAAGAGTTGTGTCCTGTATTCATGAAGACAAGGAACATTGCCCTGAGCCAGTGGTAAATGGTCATATAATTTAATGTATTCTCAGTTCTCTATAGACCCTTCATCTTTTTGTATGTAGATATGTTTTTAATAAAGTGATAGTTCTTAAAATTATGACTAATGGCTAAATTTGAGTTGTACAACAATATTTTCAGAAGCAGTTAACATTGAGACTCTACTAACCTGGTCTGATAGAAACAAAAACATATCAGTTACCACCTTGATCATTTTACTCCTAGTGTAGTACCATGTCTAGGCTCCTTAGATATTTGCTAAATAAATGAATGAATTTAATTATTTTATTGAATTTTAAATTGAACATAAGTCCTTGATCATGTTTATTTTCAAAGCCAGGTGGGATCCCTTTACTGCATAATAATGTTTAAACCCAAAGAAGAGATGACTTCTTATGCTAAGTAGCTATCTGCAATCCAAAACAAAGCTTAACTAGAAGTTTCAGATATTTTTCAAGGCTTTGGCTAAAAACACTATGCAGTACTTTTTCCTTCTTATTATATGATGGGTTAAATTATTTTCCAATGACCTCACATCTATCTGCAATAATCCCTTGAAAAACCACTGCATTATAGTTTACCTTCTCTCCCTCGTCTGGATTTTTATCTTCTCTCTCACTTTCCATCTCTAGGTCCCCTGAGGCATATTTTTCAATAAGGTCAAAAGTAGAACTATTGATTGTGTCTGACAAATGTCAAGTCTTTTCTATCAAAAAGAAAGATGAGAGGAGTACCTGAGAGTCTGATCAAAGGCTGTGAGATAGACAGTGTCACATTAAAAAGGAAGATCTACTATTTCACCACTTTCAACCCTTAAGCACCCTTAGTTATTTATCAAGTTATATTTCTGTAAAGCTTTCTTTTTTCACAGATTATTTTTAATTTAAAGTTTTGTCAAGGGGCTTATGTTTTAATTACTTCAAAGAGTAAACATATAATACCTTGAAGGCTATATATTTCAACAAAATAAGAAACAAGTGAATTTGTTTGTAGCTGTATCTAAATCATTTTCTCCCCATATAATTGAGTTTAGAATTACGTTAAGGCATTTCTATGAAAACGCCTTTTTTCCCACTGTTATTATTCTAAAAATCACACAATTCTAGCTTAAAAATAAAACTGTATTTCCATGTAAGGACGCAACAATACATGAAAATTTACAGACACAAAACAGATAAATTTAAAATCTCAAGGTATATTTCAATAATTTTGCAGAAAAAAGTGCTCTTAGATACTTTAGTCTAAAGTTATAGATTTTGATACGTTATGACATATGACCTTTAAAGTTTATGTATACTATACTTTCTAATGTATCTAATAGATAAAATTATTTAAACATTAATAGCTAAGTTAATTTTGAAGATGTACCTTCAGCTCAGGATTAGTTAGTACACATTTAACGTCAAACATTGCAACATTGCAGACTTCTGCTTTGAAGTAAGACTAAGAGAATATTACCTTCAGTGTACTAATGAGAAAAAGACAGATAACTGACAAACTCATCGTTTTAAAAACCCATCAGAGATATGAGGATGCATTCAGAAATCTTAGTAAGCTAAAATCCATGAAGTGACAATTTTCTCCTAGGAGACAGGAGAGCTAAGTCTGCTTCCATTCTGATGCAGTGGATGAAGGAGGAGGCATTCGCCTTAAGGAGAACTAAGTCAAAATGAAAATATATAATATAATAATAATAAAGGCCAAGTGTTGCCTACCATGATGGTTTAGAATCCTGAAGGGACCCGACCTCCAAGCCAGTCTCCACCTACCTGCTAACTCTTTCCAGAGTCTTCACTAAGAACCCATTTGTAGCCAAAAGGCAAAATACAGAGCAGAAGAGTGACTAGAGAGAGCTTCCTGAGCTCGGTGCAAGCTGCAGTCAGGATAATTAAGAGGAAGCAAACCGAGGCATCCTGTCCCTGACTAGGAGGCTGTGGCCGCTGAACATGGAGGGGAGGACAGGACTGTTAAGACTAACTCCTTACAGGGAAGCAATCTGGTCCCTGGGCAACACTGGGCATGGCTGCTACAGGCTGTGTAGCAGATGACCTGAAGATGATGCCGCTGAGGTCCACTGTGTCTCCTCATAGTCTGAAGCTCTGCAGCTGAGGATGGGGACAGGATTGGAAAGTGGAGAGGAGTGTTCCCAAGGCTTCCCAGGCTTCCACTGAATGTTGGACCACAGCCCTTCAAAGCGTGGGCACAGAGCAGCAGGGCAGAGGAGAGAGAGAGAGAGAGGGCAGCTGAATTCATAAAGACAGATGCAGGAGTAGAAAGCAAATAGACCTCCTCAGTATCTCAAATAGCTGAGAGCCAAATCTCTCATGGTTTAGAGTGTTGGGACTGTGCTGAAAATCAAAAAGGGATTTTTGCAGTGTCCTTGATACTAAGAGCCCAAGCCCTGCTAAGGGGCGTGTACCACATCAATACTGAGCTCAGTCTAACCAAAGCATCAGCCTGGGCTAGAACTTCTCAACAACAGACTCCCTGGCTCAGACTCCCACATACAGAGGATGGCTGTAGCATTTAGTGAAGGAAATGTTATTTATCTCATTTTTGCCTTAATTGTTCTAAATTATGAGATATGAAAAGGAGCCATAAAATGTAACCTCCTTAAGAGATGAAGAAATTAGTAGAGGCAAATGTAGAGATGGCCTAGGTATTAGAATTATCAGATGATTTTAAAAACCTGTAATAAATATGTTATCTATATAGCAGAAAAGTAAATACCTTGAGTAAGCAGATTAAGAATTGAAGCAGAGAACATCAACTATTAAACAAAATTCAAATGAGATGTTAGGAAAAAAAAAATCGGCATGGGTGTCCAAAAAATGGACACAGGAAAGGAAAGAATCAGTGAATTTGAATACTGATTTTAAAAATGATCTAAACTGAAACGTGTAGAAAATACAGAATAATAATAAATATAGAAACAATGTTTGTGATCTGTGCAACCATAGAAATGTTCTATGTGTATAAACTGAAGTCCAAGGAGGAAAAAGAAAATTAGAACAGGGAAAAAAATTGAAGAAATAAAAGCTGAGATTTTCAAAATTTGGTAAAATACATTAAGCCATAGACTCAAGAGCTTCAGCAAACATTAGGCAGGAGAGAAAAAACAAAGCCATGCCTCAGTATATCAAAGTCAAGTTGAAGAAAATCAAATATAAAGAGAAAATTCATAAAAACTACGTGTAGACTGAATAGTAGCTCTGCAAAGACATCCACGTCCTCATCTCCAGAACCTGTGGGTATGTTGCCTTACGTGGCAAAAGGATGTGATTAATTGCTGATGTGATTAGCCCTGTGAAGTACATGGATATGGGAGATTATCCTGGAGGATGCAGGGGGCCTCGATCTCTTAAGGGAAAAAGGGAGACAGAGGGCATGAGCCAGAGAAAGAGAACAGAGAGCAGAGAGGAAGCTGGGAGCAGAGACGAGAGAGGTTTGAAGATGCTGTGATGCTGGCTTTAAAGATGGAGGAAGAAGCCACAGGCCAAGGAACACAGACACCCTCCAGAGGCTGCAAGGGGCAAATTCTCCTCTAGGACCTGCAGGATGAATGCAATACTGCCAATGCCTTAATTTTAGCCCAATCAGACCATTTTGGACTTCTGATTTCCAGAATTTTAGGACAATTAGTTTCTGTTTAAACCACCCAATTTGTGATTTGAAGCATCAATAGGAAAGTAATATAAACTGCCAGAGGAAAAAGCCATGGGACACACTGAAAAACAGCAAGAAACATGGCTAAGTTCTCATCAGAAAGAATGCAAGTCAGACTAAGATGGAACAACATCTTTCAATAAAAAAATAAATAAGTTAACATTTAATAATTAATTAAACTGCCACCTAGAATTCAATTTCTAGCAAAAAGTACCCCTCAAAAATTGAAGGTGATAAAAGACACTTCCAGAAGGACAAAAACTGGAAACATTCCTCCCCAGCATCTGTACGATAGGAATTATTAAAACAGCACCAACAACAAAGTTGTACAGGCTGAGGGATAATAGTATTAGATTAAAACCTAGATCTTCAGAAACAAAAGTATCAGAAAAGATTAATTGATCTCTTTTTATTTCTTTCTCAATTAGAAATAAAGTATAACTTTCACATCAGATAACTAAGCATAAGTCTAACAAATCTAACAAAAGCCTCTTTCTGGAAAACCTAAATAATAGAGAGGAACACCAGATTCATGAATTAGAAAACACAATGTTCTTATGCTGTTTATTAATGCCAAACTGATCTATAGATTTAAATTAAGCTCAATCAAAATCCCAGAAGACAAGTTTTTGTAGAAATTTCAATAAGATTCTAAAACATATAAGGAAAATCATCATACCTAGACTGGGCAAAACTATTTGAGAGGAAAAAAGAAGGAAAGAAAGAAAAGAAATTATGTAGCCTTCACACGACCTCACTGTTTTGGTATAGGCAGTGATTACTCAGCACACAAAAAGCAAAACCCCAAAATAAAATAAGAATGAGGAGTAGGACTTTTAAAAAATAAAATTTATGTTCATCAGAAGTCTCCATCGAGGAAATTAATAGCATCAGCAAGTCACAGAATATGACACACACACACATGCACACACGGAACATACATAACTGCCAAAGGAGTATATACAGAATTTCTAAATATCAGTATATAAGGATTATGACCCAATAAATATAGGCAAAAGACTTGAACAGAAACTTTGGAAACAAGAATATAAATGCCTAATAAGTACATTTAAAGATGTTCAACATAATTATTCATCAGGAAAGTTAAAATATGAAATACCATCCCAAATGCACTAGAATGGCTGAAATCAAGAACGATGACAAGAACATGATTTAACAAAGATGTAGCATGTGGAACTAGCACATGAGAGTGTAATATATTAAGTCACTTTGAATAGTAGCTTGGCAGTATTTTATAAAATTAAACATAAATCTACATTGTGACAAACAAATTCCACTGCTATTCAGAAATGAAAACATGTTCCCACACAAGTATTTGTCCGTGAATCTTCATTGCAGTTTTATTCATAATGGCCCCAAACAGGAAACCACTCAAGTAGCCATCCACAGGTGAATAGGTTAGCAGATGGCCATATAGTCATATAATGGAATACTAGTCAGCATTAAAAATGAATTAACAGATATTATGCATAGCAACGTGGATAATTCTCAGAAAAATTATTTAGAATGAAAGATGCCAGACACAAAAGAGTACGTTCTGTATGACTGATATCATTTACATGAGGTCCAAAGCAGACAAAACTTTTCTATGGTGCTAGAAATCAGTGTTACATTATGATACTGTGGACATTAAGCACATTTGGCTTGATGGGCTCCTACCCTTATGCAATATATATATATATATATATATATATATATATATATATTATGCTTTATGACTCTCCTGGTATATTGAAAAACAGTGTATAACATTCCCTTCTACCTGGAGTTTACTTTCTCCTTCTGATTTAAAATAAAACATTTTCATGGACCCTTAAAGGTGTTATGGGCACTAAGTACTCTCTCCAGACAGAAATCAGAATGATCCTTCTTTTTAGGGTGGGGAGTTGAGCTTGGAAACTGACAGGAAATCCAGAAGTGAACTTGATGAGGTGATGGAATATTATACATCTTGATATGGGTCATGTTTATACTGAGTGTATAAGATTGTCCAAGTTGAATACTTGAGATCTATACATTTACAATATATAGATTCTGTCTCAAAAATAAGCTAAATATCTACAAACGTATCATATCCCCAAATATGTATAGAGAAAAATAAAATACTGGGTGAGATTAGAAATTAATTCTTGCCTTCCGAAAAGACCATTTTATTTCTCATTGCTCTATGACATTGTGTATATGACATAATTATTCTCAAGTGAGAAACCACTCAATGCCTCAATCTCTAAATTAGCAGAGGTAAACAGAAATAAGTAATTTAAAAGGGATTACTCTCTTCTGTCTCTCAACACCATTTAAAAAAAAAAAAAAGTAAGACTGTTTTTTTCCTGCCTTATAGTATGTATTTTTGGAAGTTTCCTTTGTTAATCTGGTAACGCTATTTAACAACTTGCCCATGGTTTACTGTACAGAATGAGGAGTGTATTCACCCCACCTGACCTGTGAGATTACCTTTCTTGGGGGGACATATGGATTAATCCAGGGATGGGCACATGATCCAATTAGGGCCAATCAGAAACCCTTCGAATGAGCTGATAGCCCAGAGGAGGATATCTCCTCTTCTGAGGTAAGATCCATGTAAATCCAGAGTAGCCTGGGATCGTCACTGCTGCTGGGTGGAAAGGCCATTGTAGAAGTTGAGGCCAAGAAAACAGTTTGAGAGTAAGGATGACTCATGATGACATTGATGAGTACCTGAAAAGAGCCACATCTAAAACCAGAATCAAATCAGGGCTTTGAGTTACGAGGTCCAGATACCTCTTTTGTGTGTAGCTAGTTTGAGTGTGGTTTCTGTCAGTACCAAGTAAAAGCATTCTGACTAATCCCAGCTCTATTCATAACCTACACAGACACTTTCCAAAAGCCATTCTATGTATTCCTGAGTTTTCTGGCAACACCCTGCATCCCTGGGGTCCTTTATGTGCCAATGTTTCACACACGTCTTGGCCATGGAGCTTTTCCGTCTTCCATTTTCCCATGCTTTTCTGTCCTTTCATCATGGATAACGTGAACAACCGTCCTCAGGCATGCCAACAAGCCCAAACCCTGTTCTTAAGGAAGAGAGAAAGATGGGAAATGGCAAGGGGAAAGCAGGAAGGCCACGAGCATTTCCACAATCATAAGTTTTTTATTATAATTATCCTAGGCTATTTGTAATAAATTCAGTGTTGAAGTAAGAAAAGCATACATTGCATATTAAAATTTAATTTTGAGAAAAATAAATGCAAAACTACTGGTGTGAACAATCATTTATGTCGATTTATATATTTTCTGCATATTTATGCAGCTTATGAGTATAAAAATATGACATCTAAGGCTAAGACATATTAACACAGTTGTCATCTACATATTGCTTAAAAATTAAAGTGAGCTTTTCTCTGGATTAAAAAAATGCACATTTTAATGTTTCAGTAGATCCTAAATTACTACAGTGTCTGTTATGAACTTTGCAGATAAATTTGTTTAAACATCATAAGGCAAATCTAGGCAACCACATAGGTGGTTAACAAAAAATTAACACGTATGGCTGTCACACATCCCGAGCACAACTGCTTAGACAGGAAAGCTTAAAGCTGATGCATGAGTCCTGAGCGTTCTTGTGTGTGCTCTGTAATTCCAAATCTGTTACGTCTGTGAAGGAGTAGGGAATGAACCTTTTCTCTTCACATATATTGCATATCCCTGCTGGTACACTGCACTCAAGAAATGTTACAAATATCTAAATTGTATCAAAAATTGTTTTTCCATAGCTGCCTTGATGTAATTTTTGTATATTTATAATTGTATTTTCAAGAACAGAAGTCAACTCAAATTATCTTAAGTAAAAATAAGAACTAGAGAATTTAGAATTGAGTTTGTCTCATAAAACCCACCAAAGGCATGGTGTAGAACTGTGTTTAATCTGTAGGTAGGGACAGGCACCTGGTTCCACAGTCATTAGATATCCAGGTAGCATTTTCTTTCCAACCGTCTATTTTCTCAGGATGAAGCTGTCCATGTTCTGTGTGGAAGGCTTGATGACTCCACACCCTCCAATTCTGCATGTTAGAATTCCCCAACTACAACTGAAACCATCTAGAAGTCTCTTCCAACTCCAAATTAGAAGCAGAGAAAAGTCTAAATTACAGAGTTTGGGCTAGCTGTCCTCTCCCTTCATTAAGTTAGCTGTAGTCAAGGGGTGAGCATTCTTATTTGAAAACCTTCCTGAAGATTGGCACATCCAATGTTCTTAAATAACAATCTATAGACCGGATCATGTGTACTAAAAACAAAACAACACAACAACAGCAAAATAATCCTACTTTATGTTTTTGCTAGGTTCTGAGTAGTGGTTCCACACTAAGGGTTCCATCAAGTGCAGAATTCAAAATTCAAAGATTGGTTAAAACTGTATGTAAATTGTATGTAAATAGCACAGTCCACATACTTGCTCTCGTTTGCAGGCGTGCATAGTAAACACTAACCAGCAAGCAGGTGAAAGGACTCATGGCTGTCTACTTTGTTTGAGGATGCCACAGAAGATACGCTAACATGATTCATCGTCAGCTATAATTTTCTTCTTTTTTAACTTATTGTTGTGAATTTTCAATTAGTAGTATTTTAAGTTTAGAATGAAAAGAAAAATCAAAGATCAAAGGATAGATCCTAGTTATTTGAATTACTTGATCTTCTCAGGTGTTCTTCAAAATTATTATAAGATACTATTCAGTTATAATTACAATATTCCAAAACATATACAACTAACTAATTTGAACTAACAATCTGATTTCATTGAAATTTCTGAAATCCAACAAATATTCTGTAATAGATAAATCACTTTTAAAAAACACAGCGTCTTTTATGAGAGTAGCATGAAATCATAGTAGTACTGCTTTGAAGTGGAGAAGAGGAAAACAACATTTCCTCTGCCTCTTACTTCAGTACCTGGGGCCTGCAAATTAAATTGACAAAAGAGAGATTAGCTGGAGAAAAAGGTTTATATATATGCATATTATGTGCTGTGGAGCCAACAAAAGAAGTAGCTGGTTGGTTAAATAATTCAAGTTAGAAGTCTAAATACCTAGGGTAGTAGGGAAAAGGGAAGTGGGGGGAAAAGGCTCTTATAGGAAGAACAGAGACGCTTCTTTAGAAAAGACACATGGGTTTTTAGAAGGCAGGGGAGATAAAGTCTTTATATGGCTTCTCTACACAGGTGTGAGTGGTCTTCCGATTTTCTTGATGGATTTATGGTAGGTTTACTCTTGTTCTTCCTTGGGTAAGTAGACCCACCTTGAAAAGAGAATTTATGGCAGCCTCCTTTCCCTGAAGTTGCTGATTTTAGTCATTGGGGGAAGCTCAGAGAAGATTTCTTTCTGTTTCTGTTGAATTTCAAATGTCTTCAGCTTAAAATAATCTTTATACCAACTCTGGGTTTTCCAGCTAGGTCACCACAGAAACAAATGGGACACATTGTTTAAAAGATAAACAGTGGCATATTAAAAATTGTGAGGGTTTATTTAAGTAAAAATCAATTCAGAATGCTGAGCCACAGCGAGCCAAGGGAAATAATTATATAGAGAAAAATGTGAAAACAAAAAAAGTAAATTATTTGATTGGCTCTAGATTACAGCCTAGTTGGCTGTTTGTGATTGGTTGCCCTTAGCATTCTGATTTCATAACTTTAAGGAATTTTCAGGCTTAGATTTTTCTTTTTTTAATGTAAGCTGCCATGATATTAAGGCCACCTCAGTCTAAAGGTCTCCTTGTTTAATTAATTTAACATACATTATGTGAATGTTCTCACCAGAATTCTATGTTAACAATTTTATTAAAGTTTTATATCTTCTGAAGCCATTTAATAGGAGGAGGTGAGAGAAGGACAGTGATTAATGGATACAAAATTAATGACATGACTCAAAGTTCAAAAATGACCAGGCAAAGATGGAGACCATAAAATTTAGAAATGTCATTTGAAAAATAAGGTAATGAATGAACAAATTAGACTGGTTTATACCTAATTCTGACACAGGAATTTGAAATATGGTTTATAGTGTACAGAAAGAAATACATGATGAATCTATTAAAAAACCATTGATAAGTCTGGATTATATCCTTTATGTGTAAATATGTGTAAAAGTAATTTTATCCATATAAATAGGTGATGTTGGTAGCATTGATCAGAATAGGAAAAGAGCATTAGCAAAACTTTAATTTAGAACTATAATATGGAAGTGTTATGCATTTTTAAAATGTCTTTAACTCTCTGTGTCTGTCTCTGTCTGCCTGTCTCTCTGTTGCTCCTTCCTGAGGCCTCCTCTCAGAATTCTATTTTTTTGTTCTTAGTTTTCTCTGATTCCAAACTTAAGAGTGTTGCTCCATCCTGCCCCAGGATTTCTTCATGCCTCATCAATAGTTTATGGAATTAAGAAAGGGGAAAGAAATGTGGATAGAATTCTTCCTCTTATAAAGGGGATCTAAAAACTAGCAATTTTGTTGTTTGACTATGGGTGGATTCTAGGAGGAAATGAGTCCAACTCTACATCTAATATTTTGCTTTGGAAAACACTGTAACTGTTGACATCCTTTGATTAATCAGAAGCCTTCAGTCTTTACTAGATTATTTTAACAGCAACAACAAATATCTTCATGAAAGAGAGACTAAAGTTCTTCTAATGTACAAATGAAATCATCACCCGAGAGAAACACCATGGAAAGATAGGACTGCCCTCAATTCTACAATTTGATTGACGCCAAAAACCTGGCCTCTGTGCCCCAGTGCCCAGTTGAATCTCAGAGACAGATTTTGGGGTGAAGTAGAAAAGAATAGCTTTATTGCCTTGCCAGGCAAAGAGGGTCACCGTGGGCTCCTGCCCTTGAAAACTGTGTGTCCCCACCCGGGGGAATTTGGTGTGGAGTTTTATAACAATGGTTCAAAGTTGGATTGTTAATAAGGATCAGGGTGTGTGCAGGACCTGCATTCCTCTAATCTGTCCTCAGGTGGTCTCCTGATCTTCTCTGAAGAATGCTTCAACAAATAGTTAGCACCTTCCATTTTTTAGAGATTTTAGTTCTGCAAAAGAGCTCAAAGATATTGTCAGGTATATCTCTTGACCTACAAACAAGAAACAGGGTAGGGGCATGTAGGGCTTCTGTGCCCAGGCACCCCACAGGATCCTACTTGGTTTCACAACCCCTGAGTTTTGGGGAACTTCTACATTATTTCCCTGCTGCTGGTACCTAGCTTGCACAGACACTCTTGTTTCCCTATCTACTTTGATCCCCAAATGGTAAAACTAAGAAAAAAAAATAAGTAAATACACAAGTGTAGGGGAGGAAAGATAAATTCCCATCTCTCCTTCTAGGTTCCTAGATGAGACCCCCCCCCCTTTAATAAAAGACAGATTAAAACAAACAGCAGTTTAATACCTTAATGTTCACCTCCTATATACATGGGGGAGACCCCAGAAAACTGAGTAACTCCCTGAAATGGCCCAAGTTACCACCTTAAATACCATCTCCAGCTAAAGACAGAAAAAAAAAAAAAATGCTGGGCCAGTTTTGCGGGGTGACCAGGAAAAGCACAGTAAACAAGACTAAGATCGTTTTGCAGAGTTAAGTCCTTGTCTTCACTGATAAGTGTTTCTAGAGCTTTAGAGTCACCCTTGTCTTCCTAATATAGACAGGGGGTCACCCTACAAATGGAGATTTTCCTTAAAAATGCAAATGTCTCTTACAAAGGATAACTTCTACTCAGTTTCCAGAATTTCTCTTGTCTTTGCAGTTTATTAAAAATGACTATCTCAAGGCAACCAATATGCCCAAGAGACGTATTTTGGGGTGGTATATTTTGATCCTTTTCACAGGCAAACATAAACTTTTATTTCTTCACCTATCGTGTTTAGCACAGGTGATAAACATAGATAATCTTAAATTAAAATAATTTGGGGAAGAAGAGCTGGGCAAAGAACCTAGGATATACAAATTATTCTATAAAGTAAAATTCATGTAAGATATATTTATAGAATATAAAATATTAAAATATTTTTGATTTGGCTGATACAGTCTAGAGGTAGAGGTTGGCACTTAGAAATGTATTACCTGTGTGTTTTTTCATGCTGTTGCTCCATTGGACTGTGGCCTTTACACTAGGGTCCTTTTTGCTTTTACTTTTTATTCTCTGTCAGAGGAATAAACTTCAAAATTAAATTCTCTTTTTTTTCCACTTTGAACTTGGTAATTTTTCTCTGTTCTAATTCTCCTCCACTGAATTTAGTGTTCTGATATGGGGAATAGCTATACTATATAACTTTTTTTGTAGCAACTCATGATTATGTATCATGGAGAATGAACACCCTATAAGGGGAGGAACATTCTCCTCTACCCTCTTAGGTGCTCTGGCTGAGCCTAAGAATTAAAGTTATATAAAACCGATAGACAGAAGAAAAGCATACAAGTTGTATTAACTTTTTATTGGTACATGGGGGATTTCATAAAAAATGAAGTCTTGAGGAAGCAACCAGAGAAGCAGAAGAATTTTACATACTTTAGACAAAGGAACAATATATTTGTGAAGAAATGTTTTAAGACAAAAGGATTGGGCTAGGAGCAATAAATTATGGAGAAGTGACTAGGAGATGTAAGGGGGGACAGTACCGGGAAATAAGGGCTATTTTAGTTTCTTTGTACAGACCCATTTCAACATTGATTCCCAGTCTCCGGTGATAAGGATATTCTCTTCCTGTTATAGGGACTCTGACTTTCTCATGGGAAATTTTATGGCCTACTTTTAGGTAGAAAAGGGTATGTCAGAGAGCCCTTCCTGTGTCAGCTGTTTCTCAGGTGTCTTTTTCAGATTCTTTTCCCATTTAGATTATTACAGAACATTGAGTATAGTTCCCTGTGCTATACAGTAGGTCCTTGTCATTTATCCATATATATATATATTGTAGTGTATATATGTTAATTCCAAACTCCTAATTTATCTCTCCCCTTGACATTTCCCCTTTGGTAACCATAAGTTTGCTTTCTATGTCTGAGTCCATTTCTGTTTTGTAAATAAGTTTGTTTGTATCATTTTTTAAGATTCCACATATAAGTGATATCGTATGATATTTGTCTTTTGTCTGACTTCACTTAGTATGATAATCTCTAGGTCCATCCATGTCACTGCAGATGGAATTATTTCATTCTTTTTTTGTTGCTGAATAATATTCTACAGTATATATGTACCAGCCTTCTTTAACCATTCCTCTGTTGATGGACACTTAGATTGCTTCCATGTATTAGCTATTGTGAATAGTGCTGCTATGAACATAGGGGTGCATGTATCTTTTTGAATGATGGTTTTCTTCGAATATATGCCCAAGAGTGGGATTGCTGGATCATATGGTAGGTAACAGTATATATATGGACACATTTAGTGTAAGCATACATTCTCTGTCATGCCACCCTGATAGAAGGATCTAGAGAGAATCTACCATAATATGGAATCTTTACATGCAGTCAGTCCTTAAATTATATACAAACAGTGTTCTAATATTTAACATGAAACATGTAACACATGTTTTCATGAAACAACTATAGAAATTGTCCTTAAACCCATGTGGAGATTAATTCACAAATAATTAACTTGATATGCAGTATAAATTGTAGTATTACAGACGGTCTCTACTTACAATGGTTCGACTTATGATTTTTTTGACTTTAGGATGGTGTGAAAGCAACAAGCATTGAGTAGAAACCACGTGTTGAATTTTGATCTTTTCCTGGACTAGTGACATACAATATAACCCTCTCCTGCTGCTGGGTGGTGGCAGCAGCTGCAGCCCCCAATCAGCCACGTGGTCATGGGGGTAAACAACCCACACTCTCATAAACCATCCTAGACCCAGACAGCAATTCTTTTTTACACTTTCACTACCTTATCCAATAAATTACATGAGATGTTCTACAGTTTATTATAAAATAGGATTTGTGTTAGATGATTTTACCCAACTATAGGCTAATGAAAGTGTTCTGAGCATGTTCAAGGTAGGTTGGGCTAGGCTCTGTTCTTCAATATGTTAGGTGTGTTAAATGCATTTTTGACTTATGATGTTTTGAATTTACAGTGGGTTTATTTGGATGTAATGCCGTCATAAAACCTAGGAAAATCTGTAGTCTGGGCACTGGAAGAAGGATGTAGGCAGGATATGAAACATGTTTTCCCCTGATTAAGCTGATGGCCAGTGCAAATAAAACTAAAATAGATACCATTGTAGATGCAGACTCTTATTTTTCACCTTTAATCCATTTACTATTTACTACTATCTGAGATTATATGTAGTGTATGAATCCTTCTATTCTCACATTATACCTGAGATTATCCAATTCTAAAAGTTCTCTAGGTGGGTTTTTGTAAACTGAAAGTAAAATGTGAATATTACTTTATATTTAAAGTAATTAAAGAGGGGACTTTGCAAATTACAAATGTTCACTTAATTATTTAATCTTAATATATATCCATAACTAGTTATAAACTTTATATATTAATAGCTGTTTTAAATTTATAAAACCTAAAGAGTGTTATAAGTTAAATACTACCAAACTGTAAAACCAGTATCATATTTTGATTTAACTTAACATACTATTTTTCTAAAACTAAATAATAATTTTCAGTGTATGTATGATACATACTACTATAATGATGACTCTGAGTTTAAAATATGTATATGTACTTCTTATATTGCAAATTTTTCATCCAGTTTCTCTATTTATATGACAGTGTAATACTATTATAACATGCTCTGACATTGTTTGGCCTTGCTTCAGTAAAATACATAATACATTCTCTATATCCGTTTCTATTCTTTTCTAATTAGCCAACAGTAATTAATCAATTAACCATTATATTATTTTCATGGTGTCAAATATGTCTCATTTTTTGAAATAACATAAGACAATAAAGTTTTAGCTTTCTAAATTGCCTTTCAGTTTTTAATTATAAATGTAAAAAAGACAGTTGTCTTTTATACTGGCAAAAATATTTCAACATGTGTTCTGGAACCGACACAGAAGATTATTGGCAGTTGATATTAGGATGTATTGGTATAATGATAAAAATAATTAAATGCTAGGATCTTCTTGCAAAATGGTAAATAAACTATGTTGTTATCGACAAGCAACCTCTAGATATAAATATATAAAATTTCAGATGCAATACAAGCTGATGGTAGTGAACCCAACAGAGGTCCACATGAAGATAGAAGTTAGAGGCTGAGCATCAGTATTGCAAGGGAAGAAGCAATTAATATACACCTCAGAACACTGGAAACTAGAAGCCATAACCCTGCGGACAGACTACATACTTCAGTTGCTTTTCTGCATGTTAAAAAAAAACAAAAAACTCCAAACTTCCACCCACCAACTCAAGGCAGTAGAAAAAAGAAAGACAACCATCTGCCTGAGGACTTGTGGGAAGGAGGAAAAAAATTAATTGCTCATTTCTTTTTTTTGGGTGTTTCTGTGGAGGGATGTACCCTTAGAATTTCCTGCTCCACTGCCATTGCTGATGTTATCTTGCACAAAACTTTAAAATTAACCTTTCTGATTGGCCATTTTCCTCATGTTACAGCTTTTTCTATAATTGAGAATGCCACCTTATTTCTTAGCAAATGGAGCCAAACTCTCCATACTGGCAATAAGAATAGCTTTACGTTTCCCTTTCATAAGTAACAAAAACCAACTCCTCTTACAGTCCTTCTTATTACATGGTCATTTTCATGCCTGAGTTGTGAAGACTGTCAACCAGTTTAATGATCCTGCATGCAAACTAGATGAGAATCAGCTAGTGGTAATAAAGCAGAAAAGTTACTGAAATCATTACCTGAATAGCCCTAAAATAGAATTAAATCTTATCTTGATCATTTGGGATTAAAAGATACCATAAAAAAGTAATATACCTACGGTAAAAAAAAAAAGCTTCTCATATTACAAATATTTATCATATAATTTCAAGTTAAAGGTATGCCAGTGTTACCAACAATGTGTATCTTAGGACTTCATTATGACTTTTGTACCCTGTTCCAACTTAATACATGGAAACATAGTTTTCTTATATTTATTCTAAGCAAACAAAATCAATTTATTTTTCATATACACCTTTCTTATTATTAAATATTTCAGCAATTTTCTGCTGCATAAAATGGCAACACTTTGTACAGTACAAAAATTAAATTATTTCATCAATGTCTTTTGCATCTCTTAGATGATGTAATTAAGGGTCTCAGTTAACACTAGGAAAGTGTTATACTATGCTCACTGTCATTCCTTTTTCCTGTGGCTACAATTTCTTAATATATTCTTATGTTACTAACTGTTCTGTTTCTTGAGAACTGGAACAACAAATATAAATCTTTAAGTTATTGATTCAAGTTAAAATTAATCATTGGAAAACTTTTCTATGACTTACATCACCAATAAAAGGAAACTTAAGTTTAAGAATAGCCTATTTGGATTTCCCTGGTGGCGCAGTGGTTGAGAGTCCGCCTGCCAATGCAGGGGACACGGGTTCGTGCCCCGGTCCGGGAGGATCCCACGTGCCGCAGAGCGGCTGGGCCCGTGAGCCGTGGTCGCTGAGCCTGCGCGTCCGGAGCCTGTGCTCCTCAATGGGAGAGGCCACAGCAGTGAGAGGCCCGCGTACCACACACACACACAAAATAGCCTATTTGTTATAGATCAAAGTTGTAAATAAATATAATGCTTTTTCATAAGAATACAACTATTAAATTATTAAAAGAATCTTACATCTAAAGTTCTCAGACTAAATGGAGATCAAGGACGAACATTTTGATATGTAATATACATTGTGATATTTCTTTAGTTATGTCACATTTTTGTCAGCCTTATTTAATCAACTTATTATATTTCAGCATTGGATATTTTACTACTCTAACCTACCAACCATACATTGTAATGACCCATGGTACATAAAAGATGAAGATGTGCACAGTCTTTCATATGCCAAATGTTCTCATATAATGTTTCTCATAGGTTAAATATCTGTGCCCAATTTATGGAATTTTAAAAGAATCATTTTTGCTGAGTATTGCTTTTTAAATGGGGTGTGTGTGTGTGTGTGTGTGTGTGTGTGTGTGTGTGTGCATCTTTTAAAAACATTTCACAATGTAATACCATTTGATGATGCATTTTGATTTTTTTTGCATACAATACAATATCAACTAGTATATCAAGCATTCACTTATCAAGATTCATCAGACAATCTGCTAGCCCCTGAGGAGACAGTTGTTGAACTAACAGACATCTTTGCTCTCTTGGAAGCCATATTTATTGAGACATAGAAATTAAACAAATACTCAAATAAGTATTCCTATAGTCACACTTTTGTTTAGGTGTTATGGAGAAAAACATTGAATTCTACAAAAGTGCATTGACACTTCAGTAGTAACGTAGTGTAAGGAAGGGTGGAAAGGAAGAGGGTCAGTGAAAGGAAGCCGGTAAGTGAAGCCTCTTCGATGGGAAGACACATCACAGGAAACCGAAGATGAATGGGAGTTAGACAAAGAGAACAGGTGTGTCGGTGGGGAGGTGAGATGATTTCGGAGCAGTCGCTCTATTAGGATGCCCTCAAGACCTGGAAGCCTGTAAGAGGTAGGGCACACTGGCAGGGCTGTAGTGTAAACCAGGTACTAAAGCACAGCAGATGTATGGGCAGAGAGACAGGTCTGAATTTTTTCACCTATAAATTTCACATTCCCTATCTCCAACCCTCAGGAGTCCGCCAAAGCAGAAAGACCTCTCGGGAGAGGACTCAGTGTCCTCAGGAGCAGGAGGACGGGAAGGGGAGAGCAGGGGCACCAACACGTCAGCACAAAGTCCTTCCCCTTCAGAATCCTGTGTGGCTCTGTGGCCTTTGCGCTTGCCCCACTGCTAGTGAGAAGTCAAAAGAAATTCTGATTCCTAATCCATTGTGTGGATGGATCCTGAACATTTTATTTTTCTGTTTGGAAGCTTGTAGAAAATTGTCTTTGTTTTCAATATTTATAAATTTCACGATATGTCACGGCATGAATCTATTCTAATTCATTTTACTGGGCACTGGGTGAACTCTCCCAATTTGGTCATTCTTGTGCTTCAGTCCTGGGAAGCAGTCTAATCATTTTATTAATTATTTCCTACCATCTGTTTTCCTTCCTCCTCCATCTGGACATTCTATTATTTGTACTTCGGAATTCTGGACATGATATCTTTGTTGTTTTGTATTTTCTTTCCTATGTGTTATTTTTTCTATTTATTTATTGTCTGCAAGATTTTCTTAACTTTATTTTCCAGACTGTCTCTTGACGTATTTTATTTAACAATCAGGTTTTTAAATCCTAATAGCTCTTTTGGTTTTAGAAAGTTTCTTCTTACCCTCAATTCCTGGACTCACTATTATTTTTTATTTCTTTGAGGATATAAATTATAGGTTTTCTTTTGTTTTCATAGTAATTTTCTCTCTGCATATTCTCATTCCATATTGTTTTATCTGTTTGTGTATTTTGGCCTTATTTTCCATGTTACACTGTTTACTCAGATGTCTAGTTAATATTGGCTTTCTACTTTTGATTAAGACAAGGATATCAAAAAGCTGACTTGGAAAAATAAACAAAAGGATAAAATGAAAAAAAAAAGCTAACTTGGAATTTCTGAGCACTGGGTAAGGCTTTCAACTGTAAACTTCACTGTGGGCGACCTGGTTGGACTGTTTATAGGGGTCCCCCAATATGAGGTTACAGATTCTGCAGAAAAAGTCTTTGAGTCATCTGCCTGAAGGCTGTGTCCATGAATGTTGGCATTTGTGCAGGTGCTGAAAGAGAGGGCAGTGGGGCAGAGGAAGCCTTCACTGGTCTTCACACTCCATGCAGTTGTGTCCTGAATGAATTCTCTCAGGAATGTGAGGTGGAGAGGATCTAGTTAGCTATCTAGCTATCTCTCTATCTATCTATAATGTCAAGACATTTCTAGCCACTAATTGAAACTACTAGAGTAGATCTCTATGGCTTCTGTCCCAGTTCTATGATCTAAATAAATAACACAGATGATGAAAGTATTTTTATATGGTCAGGTATATAATTGTAAGTACTAATCGAAGTTCTCGGTGAACTAGACATATTAATAGAGAAATATCGGCTCTTAGATGAGACTTGGAAAGGATAAAATTAATGATAAGGAAAAATATTTGTGTACTTTGTTATCAAGGTCACAGTTTGAAATTGGAATGTTTTAAGAGTGTTTCTGAAGCTCTTTCAGTGTTCTGTCGTCGTAATTTGAATTATCATACTGCATTTGAGAACATGAAATAAGAAGTAACTGTTGCCGTATTACTTAGTGAACTCAAATCATCTAACTTCTTGAAATAACACATCAAAACTCATCTGCACTGTCAAAAACTAATTTTCATTAAACAAACTATAATTTGGATGGATGCAATTTAACTGAATCCCGGGCATCTTTTGTACTTATCTTTTTCAAATTTACTTCTTTTAAAATAAATTTGATTACATAATTACATGAAGGTGGTTGCAGAAGTTCAATGGATTGTCTGAAATAAGATGGGAAGAAGATACCAGATTCATCTAACTGCAGATATGTGACTGTTTTTCAATAGTGGCACCCTGGGCAAACACAGTCAGGCAATCTTGTTTCAACCAGTGTTACAAAGTAGCAGCAGGAAATACATATCCCACTCATTAAAGGTCATGAAAAGATCATACTGCGCTCAATCTTCTAGGTTTGGAGTATTTTTCTTGAACTGTCACTTGGCATAAAGCTTGTGAGGGCTGAATCTGTTTTGTTAGAGTTTATAGTGTGCAACAGAAAATTGTATTTTGGATTTATTGAAGAGTTTCACAATTTTTCCATACATACGAAGCAAACGTCACCAAAATTCTTATTTTTGAAACAAAATATGTAATTATATAAATGTGAGATTTTTAAAATTTTGCATATGAGGAAAATTCTTATGTAGTGGATACTCTTGAAAATTTTACGTGCATTATGTGAAAACACACGTTTCAACACACCAATAAAAACATTTTCAGGGGCTGTAATAAAAACTGGAGTTGTGAAAGGCTAATCTTTATTTGTTCCAATTATTCTAAGCCAATATATTCTACGGGCCAAATCAGTAATAAATGATAATTCTTCATAACTATTTTTATTAATACATACTCTGTGCCAGACAGTTTCAGTACCTCATCTCACTTAATCCTCTCAACAACCATACGCTACCATGATTATTATTGCTACCTCCATTTTAATGCATTCATTTAAATAATACAGTTTCTTCTATGTTCTAGTTAGATGGGGAAACTGAGGCTAAATGACTTTAACTAACTTTTTAAAAAATCACACTTGTAATGACAGTTGGAATACAAATAAAGGATTCTGATTTTAAAGTCCAATTTGTAACAAATAACACAATGAAAAAACAAAATAAATAATGACAAAATCTTAGGAAAAAAAGCAATTTAGCAAATCAAAGTTAAAAATAATTTGGGGAAATTCCCTGGTGGTTCAGTGGTTAACACTCTATGCTTTCACTGCCGAGCACCCTGGTTTGATCCCTGGTCAGGGACCTAAGATCCCGCAAACCACACAGGGTAGCCAAAAATAAAAAAATAAGTAGTAATAATTTTGCATTTTGTACAGCTGATGCTATTTCTTTTCTTTTACATTTTATTGGAATATAATTGCTTTACAACGTTGTGTTAGTTTCTTCTGTATAACAAAGTGAATCTGCTATATGTGTACATATATCCCCATATCACCTCCCTCGTGTCACCCTCCCACCCTCCCTGTCCCACCTCTCTAGGTGGTCACAAAGCACCGAGCTGATCTCCCTGTGCTATGCAGCTGCTTCCCACTAGCTATCTTTTTTACACTTGGTAGTGTATATATGTCCATGCCACTCTCTCACTCCATCCCAGATTACCTTCCCCTGCCCCCTGTGTCTTCAAGTCCATTCTCTACATCTGCATCTTTATTCCTGTCCTGTCCCTAGGTTCTTCAGAATCTTTTTTTTTTTTTTTTAGATTCCATATATATGTGATAGCATAAGGTATTTGTTTTTCTCTTTCTGACTTACTTCACTCTATATGACAGACTCTAGGTCCATCCACCTCACTACAAATAACTAAATTTCATTTCTTTTTATGGCTGAGTAATATTCTATTGCATATATGTGCCATTTCTTCTTTATCCATTCACCTGTTGATGAACACTTAGGTTGCTTCCATGTCCTGGCTATTGTAAACAGAGCTGCAGTGAACGCTGTGGTACATGACTCTTTTTGAATTATGGTTTTCTCAGGGTATATGCCCAGTAGTGGGATTGCTGGGTTGTATGGTAATTCTACTTTTAGTTTTTTAAGAAACCTCCATACTGTTCTCCATAGTGGCTCCATATCAATCTACATCACCACCAACAGTGCAAGAGGGTTCCCTTTTCTCCATACCCTCTGCAGCATTTATTGTTTGTAGATTTTTGGATGATGGCCATTCTGACTGGTGCAAGATGATACCTCATTGTAGTTTTGATTTACATTTCTCTAATGATTAGTGATGTTGAGCATCCTTTCATGTGTTTGTTGGCAATCTGTATATCTTCCTTGGAGAAATGTCTATCTAGTTTTTCTGCCCATTTTTGGATTGTTTGTTTTTTTGATATTGAGCTGCACGAGTGCTTGTATATATTGGAAATTAATCCTTTGTCAGTTGCTTCATTTGCAAATATTTTCTCCCATTCTGAGGGTTGTCTTTTTGTCTTGTTTATGGTCCCTTTGCTGTGCAAAAGCTTTTAAGTTTCATTAGGTCCCATTTGTTTATTTTTGTTTTTATTTCCATTTCTCTAGGAGGTGGGTCAAAAGAAGGATCTTGCTTTGATTTATGCCATAAAATGTTCTGCCTGTGTTTTCCTTTAAGAGTTTTATAGTGTCTGGCCTTACATTTAGGTCTTTAATCCATTTTGACTTTATTTTTGTGTATGGTGTTAGGGAGTGTTCTAATTTCATCCTGTTACATCTAGCTGTCCAGTTTTCACATTACTACTTATTGAAGAGCCTGTCTTTTCTCCACTGTATATTCTTGCCTCCTTCATGAAAGATAAGGTGACCATAGGTGCATGGGTTTATCTCTGTGCTTTCTATCGTGTTCCATTGATCTCTATTTCTGTTTTTGTGCCAGTACCATACTGTCTTGACTACTGTAGCTTTATAGTATAGTCTGAAGCCAGGGAGCTTGATTCCTCCAGCTCTGTTTTTCTTTCTCAAGATTGCTTTGATTTTTCGGGTTTTTAGTGTTTCCATACAAATTGTAAAATTTTTTGTTTTAGTTCTGTGAAAAATGCCATTGCTTGTTTGATAGGGATTGCATTGAATATGTAGATTGCTTTGAGTAGTATAGTTATTTTCACAATCTTGATTCTTCCAGTCCAGGAACATGGTATATCTGTCCATCTGTTTGTATCGTCTTTGATTTCTTTCATCTGTGTGTTAGAGTTTTCTGCATATAGGTCTTTTGTCTCCTTAGGTAGGTTTATTCCTAGGTATTTTATTCTTTTTGTTGCAGTAGTAAATGGGAGTGTTTCCTTAATTTCTCTTCCAGATTTTTCATCATTAGTGTATAAGAATGCCAGAGATTTCTCTGCATTAATTTTTTATCCTGCAACCTTACCAAATTTATTGATTAGCTCTAGTAGTTTTCTTGTAACATCTTTAGAAATACCTATGTATAGTATCATGTCATCTGCAAACAGTGAAAATTTTAAATCTTCTTTTCAGATTTGGATTCCTTTTATTTCTTTTTCTTCTCTGATTGCTGTGGCTAAAACTTCCTAAGCTTTGTTGAATAATAGTGGTGAGAGTCGGCACCCTCTTCTTTCTCGTCATCTTAGAGCAAGTGTGTTCGGTTTTTCACCATTAAGAATAATGTTGGCTGTGGATTTGTCATATAAAGTCAATTTTGTTGAGGTGGGTTCCCTCTATGCCTACTTTCTGGAGCGTTTTTATCATGAATGAGTGTTGAAATTTGTCGAAAGCTTTTACTGCATCTATTGAGATTATTATATGGTTTTTATCCATCAATTTGTTAATATGGTGTATCACTTTGATTAATTTGCATATATTGAAGAGTCCTTGCATTCCTGGGATAAACCCCACTTGTTCATGATGTATGATCCTTTTAGTGTGCTGTTGGATTCTGTTTGCTAGAATTTTGTTGAGGATTTTTGCATTTATGTTCATCAGTGATATTGGCCTGTAGTTTTCTTTTTTTTATGACATCTTTGTCTCATTTTGATATTGGGTGATTGTGGCCTCATAGAGTGAGTTTGGGAGTGTTCCTCCCTCTGCTATATTTTGGAAGAGTTTGAGAAGGATTGGTGTTAGCTCTTCTGTAAATGTTTCATAGAATTCTCCTGTGAACCTCTCTGGTCCTGGGCTTTTGTTTGTTGGAAGATTTTAAATCACAGTTTCAATTTCAGTGCTTGTGATTGGTCTGTTCATATTATCTCTTCTTTCCCGGTTCAGTCTTGGAAGTTTGTACTTTTCTAAGAATTTGTTCATTTCTTCCAGGTTGTCCATTTTATTGGCATATAATTGCTTGCAGTAGTCTCCCATGATCCTATGAATGTCTGCAGAGTCAGTTGTTACTTCTCCTTTTCATTTCTAATTCTGTTGATTTGAGTCTTCTCCCTTTTTCTTGATGAGTCTGGCTAATGATTTATGAATTTTGTTTATCTTCTCAAAGAACCAGCGTTTAGTTGTATTGATCTTTGCTACTGTTTCCTTCATTTCTTTTTCATTTATTTCTGATCTGATCTTTATGATTTCTTTCCTTCTGCTAACTTTGGGGCTTTTTTTTCTTCTTTCTCTAACTGTTTTAGGTTTTAGGTTAGGTTTTTTAATTTGCGATTTTTCTTGTTCCTTGAGGTAGGATTGTATTACTATAAACTTCCCTCTTAGAACTGTTTTGCTGACACTAACCCATAGACTTTGGGTCATCATGTTTTCATTGTGATTTGTTTCTAGGGATTTATTGATTTCCTATTTGGTTTCTTCAGTGATCTCTTGGTTATTTAGTAGTGTGTTTCTTAGCCTCCATGTGTTGGTATTTTTTACAGTTGTTTGCTTGTTGTTTTTTTTTTTTTTCCTGTAATTGATAGCTAGTCTCATAGTGTTGTAGTCAGAAAAGAGACTTGATATAATTTCAATTTTCTTAAATTTACCAAAGCTTGCTTTGTGACCCAAGACATGGCCTATCCTGGAGAATGTTCCATGAGCACTTGAGAGGAAAGTTTATTTTGTTGTTTTTGGATGGAATGTCCTATAAATAGCAGTTAAGTACATCAGGTCTAATGTGTCATTTTAAGCTTGTGTTTCCTTATTTATTTTCACTTTGGATGATCTGTCCATTGGTGAATGTGGGGTGTTAAAATCCCCTACTATGATTGTGTTACTGTTGATTTCCCCTTTTATGGATGATAGCATTTGCCTTATGTATTGAAGTCCTCCTAGGTTGGGTGTATAAATATTTACAATTGTTATATATTATTCTTTGATGGATCCCTTGATCATTATGAAGTGTCCTTCTTTGTCTCTTGTAATAGCCTTTATTTTAAAGTCTATTTTGTCTGATTATTGCTACTCCAGCTTTCTTTTGATTTCCATTTGCATGGAATATCTTTTTCCACCCCCTCACTTTCAGTCTGTATGTGTCCCTAGGCCTGAAGTGGGTCTCTTATAGACAGCATGTGTACAACTCTTGTTGTTGTATCCATTCAGCCAGTCTATGTCTTTTGGTTGGAGTGTGTAATCCATTTACATTTAAGGTAATTATTGATATGTATGTTCCTGTTACCATTTTGTTAATTATTTTGGGTTTGTTATTGTAGGTCTTTTCCTTCTCTTATATTTCCTGCCTAGAGAAGTTCCTTTAGCATTTGTTGTATGCTGGTTTAGTGGTGCTGAATTCTCTTAGCTTTTGCTTGTCTTTAAATGTTTTAATTTTTCCATTGAATCAGAATGAGATCCTTGCTGGGTAGAGTAATCTTGGTTGCAGTTTTTCCCTTTCAGCACTTTGAATATGTCCTGCCCCTCCCTTCTTTCTTGCAGAGTTTCTGCTGAAATCTCAGCTGTTAACTTTATGGGGTTTCCCTTGTATGTTATTTGTTGCTTTTCCCTTGCAGCTTTTCATATTTTTTCTCAAAATTTAATTTATGTTAGTTTTATTAATATGTGTCTTGGCATGTTTCTCCTTGGATTTGTCCTGTATGGGACTCACTTTACTTCCTGGACTTGGCTATTTCCTTCCCCATATTCGGAAAGTTTTCAACTATAATCTCTTCAAATATATTCTCAAACCTTTTCTTTTTCTCTTCTTCTGGGACCCCTATAATTCAAATGTTGGTTCATTTAATGTTGTCCCAGAGGTCTCTGAGACTGTCCTCATTTATTTTCATTCTTTTTTCTTAATTCTGCTCTGTGGCAGTTATTTTCAGTATTCTATCTTCCAGGTCACTTATCCATTCTTTTGCTTCAGTTATTCTGCTATTAATTCCTTCTAGAGTATTTTTAATATCATTTATATGTGTTGTTCATCATTGCTTGTTTGCTGCTTAGTTCTTCTAGGTCCTTGTTAAACATTTCTAGAGTTTTCTCCATTCTACTTCTGAAATTTGGATCATCTTTACTGTCATTACTCTGAATTCTTTTTCAGGTAGACTGCCTATTTCCTCTTTGTTTTGTCTGGTGGGTTTTCACTTTGCTCCTTCATCTGCTGTATATTTCTCTGTCTTCTCATTTTGTTTAATCTACAGTGTTCGGGGTCTCCTTTTTGCAGGCTGCAGGTTTGTATTTCCTGTTATTTTTGGTGTCTGTCACCAATGGATGAGGTTGGTTCAGGGCTTGTACAGGCTTGCTGTTGGGCGGGCATGGTGCCTGTGTTCTGGTGGATGGAGCTGGATTTGGTTCTCTGGTGGGCTGGGCCATGTCTGCTGGTGTGTTTTGGGGTGTCTGTGGGCTTAGTGTGACTTTAGGCAGGCTGTCTTCTAATGGATGGGGTTGTGTTCCTGTCTTGCCAGTTGTTTGTCATGGGGCTTACTGCACTGGGGTTTGCTGGCTGTTGGGTGGAGCTGGGTCTTAGTGCTGCGACAGAGATCTCTGGCAGAGCTCTCTCCAATTAATATTACATGGGGCTGGGAGGTCTCTGGTATTTCAATATCCTGGACTCGCTTTTCCACTTCAAAGGCTCAGGCCTGACACCCAGCCAGAGCACGAAGACCCTGCCAGCTGCATGGCACAGAAGAAAGGAAGAAAAAGAAAAAATAAAAATAACAAACAGAACTCCAAAACAAACGGTAAAAGCAAAACTAAGCAGACAAAATTACACATAGAAACATACACACACACTCATAAAAACAAAAACAAAAAATGAACATACAGAACCCCAAGGCAAATGGTAAGTGCAAAACTAAACTGACAGAATCTCACAAAGAAACACACATGCACAATCACAAAAAGAGCAAAAAGAAAAAAGAGAGCAACCAAACCAATAAACAAACCCACCAATGAAAACAACAACTAAAATCTACACTAAGATAAACATAAAACCAAAAACAAATAAAACACAGAAAGCAAACCCCAAATCTACAGTTGCTCCCAAATTCCACCACCTCAATTTTGGGAATATTTGTTGTCTATTCAGGTATTTCACAGATGCAGGGTTAATGAAACCACTTGCAGGGATTTAATCCGCTGCTCCTGAGGCAGCTGGGAGAGATTTCCCTTTCTCCTCGTTGTTTGCACAGCTCCTGGGGTTCAGCTTTGGTTTTGACTCCACCTCTGCGTGTAGGCTGCCCTAATGCATCTGTTCCTTGCTCAGACAGGAGGTGCTTAAAGCAGTGGCTGATTAGGGCTCTGTTGCTCACTCAGGCCGGGGGGAGGGAAGGGCACCGTAGTCATATTTGGAATGTGGGGAGAACCTGAGGTGGCAGAGGCGGCGTGACGTTGCACCAGCCTGAGGCGCACCGTGCGTTTCTCCCGGGGAAGTTGTCCCTGGATCCCGGGACCCTGGTGGTGGCGGGCTGCACAGCCTCCCTGGGGGGTGTGGGTAGTGACCTGGGCTCGCACACAGCATTGTTGGTGGTAGCAGTGGAAGCAATAGTGGTCTGTGCCCATCTCTGGGGTCTGACAAGATAGCTGCAGCTTGTGCCTGTCTCTGGAGCTCACTTAGGTGGCACTCTGCCATCTGTGAGCACATGGAGCAGGAAGCCTCTCTATTCACACACCCCGAAACCATGGTCTCTTGCCTCTTCGGCAGCTCCAGACCTCTTCCCGGACTCCCTCCCGGCCAGCTGTGGCACACTAACCCCCTTCAGGCTGTGTTCACGCCGCCAACCCCAGTCCTCTCCATGGGATCCGACCTCCGAAGCCCGAGCCTCAGCTCCCAGCCCCGCCCGCCCGGGCGGGTGAGCAGACGAGGCTCTCGGGCTGGTGAGTGCTGGGCAGCACCGGTCCTCTGTGCGGGAATCTCTCCGCTCTGCCGTCCGCACCCCTGTGGCTGCACTCCCCTCCGTGGCTCCGAAGCTCCCCACCTCTGCCACCTGCAGTCTCCACCCGCGAAGGGGCTTCTAGTGTGTGAAACATTTCCTCCTTCACGGCTCCCTCCTGCTGGTGCAGGTCCTGTCCCTATTCTTTTGTCTCTGTTTTTCCTTTTTTCTTTTGCCCTACCCAGTTACTTGGGGATTTTTTTTTTTTTTTTTTTTTTTTTTTTTTTTTTTTTTTGTGGTACACGGGCCTCTCACTGTTGCGGCCTCTCCCGTTGCGGAGCACAGGCTCCGGACATCCAGGCCCAGCGGCCATGGCTCACGGGCCCAGCCGCTCTGCGGCATGTGGGATCTTCCCGGACCGGGGCACGAACCCATGTCCCCTGCATCGGCAGGCGGATTCTCAACCACTGCGCCACCAGGGAAGCCCACTTGGGGATTTTTTTCTTGCCTTTTTGGAAGTCTGAGGTCACCTACCAGCGTTCAGTAGGTGTTCTGTAGGTTGTTCCACATGTAGATGTAGTTTTGATATATCTGTGGGGAGGAAGGTGATTCCACGTCTTACTCCTCTGCCATCTTGAAGGTCTCTGATGCTATTTCTAGAGTACATAAATATTGTTTAAAGTAGAGAATTATGAGTATATGATTGTTTCCTGCAGGTGAAGTTTACCTATTAGGCACTCTAGAGAAAGATTCCTAAATATATTCTCAGACATTACCTTTTATTAGAAACGGTTTTGCCAAGCACTCTTAAATGAAAGGATTTTATTCAGATGAGAGTGAATCTAAAGATGGTTTAGCAGTTTCCTTTTATCTTACCATTTAAACATCTGACCCAAGGAGATTGCAGCCCAGCTGAGGTCAGTCCAATAGGTAATGGAAATACAAAGACTGTAATCCTATTCTCTTCCCCCAAATCTGTTGTTCTTTTTAACAAATCAAAGTTAACATAATACTTACATTTTGTATCAAAACATACATTTTTATGAGAAAATTAACACCTCAAATAACTTGGCACTCTAATTAATTTTGCTTATGTTCCACTATTATCATTAGAGGTAGTTAGCTCATCAAAATCTGGTTCTTTCTTCCCTCTGCTGTTACTGTTTTATATCCAACATCAATCTTTAATTCATACCTTGTCTATTTAATATATCAGCCTCTGAATTCCTAACCCATTCCTGGAACATAACCTGAACCATGACATGATATAATATTTGTGAGGTCTTACCTGATATTATTCATCTCATACTCCTTTGTGCTCCTAAATATGTCCCTAAATTTTTAACTTTCTCCTTGGGCCCAAGGCCTGCCTTAAGCCCTTTTTAAGCCACTAGAAATACTATCAGTGACTGCTCTTTTGATCTATTCTATAGTATCTAGTATAGTACCTTGCACATAAAAAATAATACATTTTATTAACGTTTATTTCAAATTAGATCCACTCTATATGAAGTACCTATTTGATAAAGTATATATACATAAACCACTTGAAGAGAATTGCATCATCATTGAGAATCTGAGAAGGCTATCTTTAGAATTATATAGAATGATTTTGCTTTATGACTTGGTGTCTTTCATCTTTTGTTTCAGTTCTTTGTTTATTTTAAATGTGAGGAATCTTGTAATGCCCTGAAGGCATAGAAGTTATAAAATAATGTGCTTGTTAAATATATAGCACTTTTGTGGGAACTCATGTTATTTTATCAAATTGCGAGATAACAAGATAGAAGTTCTTGATTAAAATTCATTTAGTGTGTTATCTGACTGAGTATATTTAAAACAAAGCTTTGACATGTTGATCAGATTAAATTGAGTTAATCTCAGCTGATACGTATGTTCAACATTAGTCATGGATAATTACTGTCAGAAAGGATATGTTCTAGTTATTCATTTACATAATATGAGCTTTCTTTTGGATTGCATATGAATTAATTAAATTTCCTTTAATTGTAGCAGCTATATGCAACACACGGCTTCTAGCTAGTGTAAAATAGTTCACTAACTTCTAGAAAATGTCTATTGGCCATTCTAATACAAACCACTGAACTGGAGTACAAGAAAAAAGAGGAAAAATTGAAGAAGAGAGAATCAAGGAAAGATGCTCATTGACATAAATATACCATAAATGACCTCATTTTATAGAAAAGCGTTCCTTCTTTTTAGAAATTGTACTGATTTGGTTAGCCACCTCAGTTTGTGACCAGAACGTAAAACAATCTCTTGACCCAGTTGACCTTAAACTCATTCTTAGATAATAAAAAAATAAAATAAAATACTCCATTCATAAATTCTAAACTATTTGATAGCAAGAAACTAGTTGTTAGTAAGATATTAAGGTAATAAGGAAAATATAAGATATAAAACTGTACAAAATACAACTATATGAGTCAAATCCCTGTGCTATAATGGCAGCCCCATTTTGGACCCTAGAAACATAAGACCAACAATAGGAATAAGTATAAAAATGAAGAAAAATATTTTCCAAAATGAAATAAGTCATTATTTTACAGTTGTAATTGATACATTTATGGAATTTCTTTTATTAATGTATTGAACACTAAAAAAGCAATTATGTAAAAGTAGAAAAATTTGCCCAATATCATATCCAGTTAGCTAATCAATTGTGTTCATTTTTACATATCCTTTCTTAATTTCATTCAAATACTCACTTGATTTTATCTGGTTTTAATCATGACATAAAGTTCTCACTTTTCCACTTAAGAATATTCCAAAATTGTTTACCTAGTCTTTTTGTTTTTGTCATATTTATTTTAATTAGCAATTAGGATTTCATTAAGTCAAAGGCCCAAAAGATTGATACCAGAAACCAAAATAGCATCATCACCTGGGAAATTAGAAATATAAATTTGGGGTTCAATCCCAGATCTACTGAGTCAGAAACTCTAGGGTAAAATGAAGGCTGAATCTATGCTATAAAACTTCTGTAGGCCATTCTAAAGTGCCACACTTCAAGAAATACTGCATTAAATGTAATTTCCAAAATCTACTAAATATTTCATAGTAATTATCAATTATTTAAAGTAACACTACATTGGAAAGCTTGATTCAATAAATTTTATTGTCTTTTTTTTCTTATTTTTTGTTCTAAATGGTTTAGAATGTTTCACAGAGATTATAATATGATATCAAAGAGTGCAAATAATTTTAAGTTGCTTTGAGGAGCAGTTGTTCCAATTTACAGTTCTATCAAAAATATAAATTATTTTTTAAATTTTACTATTGATAGTCTTGGTCCTTTTTTTAATTTTAATTTTTCTAAATTCCACATGGAAATACATGCATTATATGAAAATCAAAATGCCTAATGGGTTTTATTTATAAAAATATATTGATTATTTAAATACTTTTTTATTTGTATATCTGTTCTTATGAAAATTAATTACTTAAAAAAGTAATAATAATAATAACTAACGTTTAAATGGAGTTTTACATGTGCCAAGACTTTTATTTTGTTTTCAAATGAAGTATAGGTGATTTACAATGTTATATTAGTCTCAGGTGTACAGCACTGTGATTAGATATTTTTATAAGTTATACTACATTTAAAGGTATTATAGCATATTGGCTATATTCCGTGTGCTGTACATTACATCCTGTATCTTATTTATATTCTACCTAGTACTGTGTACCTCTTACTCTCCCTCTCCTAACTTGCTTCTTTCTCCACCCCTCTCTGCACTGATAACTACTAGTTTGTTCACTTGTCTGAGTCTGTTTCTATTTTGTTATATTCATGAGTTTGTTTTAATTTTTAGATTCTACATATAAATGAAAACATATAACATTCTTCTTTCTCTGTCTGAGTTACTTCACTAAGCATAATACTCTTCAGGTCTATCCATGTTGCTGCAAATAGCAAAATGTTATACTTTTTATGACTGAGTAATATTCCATTGTGTATATACACCACATCTTCTTTATCCATTCATCTGTTGATGGACACTGAGGTTGCTTCCATATCTTGGCTGTTGTAAATAGTGTTGCTCTGAACACTGGGGTGCATGTGTCTTTTTGAATTATTTTTTTTCATTTTCCCTGGATATATACCCAGGAGTAGAATTGCTGGGGCAAACTGTTATTTCTTTTGCTCCACATCTCACAACATTTATTATTTGTTGTGGTCTTGACAATAACCATTTTGGCAGGTGTGAGGTGATATCTCATTTTGGTTTTGATTTTCATTTTCCTCATGATTAGTGATGTTGAACTTCTTTTCATGTTCTCTTGGCCATCTGTATGTCTTTGGAAAAATGTCTATCAGGTCTTCTGCCCATTTTTTAACTGGATTATTTATTTTTTTGATATTGAGTTGCATGAGGTGTTTATATATTTTGGATATTAATCCCTAATTAGCCATATCCTTTGCAAACATCTTCTTCCATTCAGTTGGTGGTTGTTTCGTTTTGTTGATGGTTTTCTTCGCTGTGAAAATACTTTTACATTTAATTAGGTGCCATTTGTTTATTTTTGCTTTTGTTTCCCTTGCATGAGGAGAGAGATCTAAAAAACTATTGCTAATATGTATGTGAAAGAGTGTGCTGACTTACTTGCCCTAGGAGTTTTATGGTTTCATATCTTACATTTAGGTCTTTAATCCATTTTGTGTTTATTTTTGTATAAGGTGAGAGAAAATGTTCTAATGCCATTCTTCTACATATAGAGTTCCAATTTTCCATCACCAGGTATTGAAGAGACTGTATTTTCCCCATTATATATTTTTGCCTCCTTTGATATAGTTGAATTGACCACATGTGCATGAGTTTGTTTCTGGGCTCTCTGTTCTGTTCCATTGACCTACATGTCTGTTTTTGGGCCAGTACCATAGTGTTCTGATCACTTTAGTTTTGTAGTGTCTGAAGTCAGGTGGTGTGATACCTCCAGTCTTGTTCTTATTTCTCAAGATTGCTTTGGCTATTTGGGGTCATTTATGCTTCCATATAAATTTTAGGATTGTTTATTCTAGTTCTGTGAAAAAAGGCATGGGTATATTGATAAGGATTGCACTAAATTTGTTGATTGCTTTATGGACACTTCAACAGTATTGATTCTTCCAAAACATGAACACAGGATGTCTTTCAATTTCACTGTATCATCTTCAGTTTCCTTCATCATTGTCTCATAGTTTTTAGAGTGTAGGTCTTCACCTCGTCCTTTAAGTTTATTCCTATGTATTTTATTCATTTTAATGCTATTGTAAATGGGACTATTTTCTTGCTTTCTCTGTTTTTTTTTTTTTTTTTTTTTTTTTGTGTGTGTGTGTGTGTGTGTGTGTGTTACACGGGCCTGTTGTGGCCTCTCCCACTGTGGAGCACAGGCTCCGGATGCACAGGCTCAGTGGCCATGGCTCACGGGCCCAGCCGCTCTGCAGCATGTGGGATCTTCCCTGACTGGGGCATGAACCCGTGTCTCCTGCATTGGCAGGTGGACTCTCAACCACTGCACCACCAAGGAAGCCCTCTTGCTTTCTCTTTTTGATAGTTTACTACTAGTGGATAAATAGCAACAGATTTCTGTATATTTATCTTGTATCTTGCAGCTTTACTGGATTCATTTATTAGTTCTAATAGATTTTTGGTGGAGACCTTAGGATTTTCTATTATAGTATCCTATCCTCTGCAAATAGTGATAGTTTTATGTCTTCGCTTTCACTTTGGATGCCTTTTCATTCTTTTTCTTGTTTGATTTTGGCAGCTAGGACTTCAAATAACATGTTAAATAGAAATGGTGAGAGTGGCTATCCTTGTCTTGTTCCTGATTTTAGAGGAAAAACTTTCAGGTTTTAACAGTTGAGTATGATGCTAGCTGTGGGTTTGTCATAATGGCCTTTATTATGCCTAAGAAATACTTATTCTATACTACTTTTTTGAGAATTTTTAGGATGAATGTATGTTGAATTTAATAAAATGCTCTTTTTGCATCTATCAAGATGATTATATGCTTTTTATCCTTTGTATTCTTAATGTGATGTATCACATTGATTTGCAGTTATGAAGCAAGCTTGCATCCTTGAAATAAATCCCACTTGATCATAGTGAATGATCCTTTTTATATATTGTTTAATTGAGTTTGTTTTTATTTTGTTGAGGATTTTTCAATCTATATTCTTCAGGAATATTGTCATGTAATTTTCATTTTGTCATGGTATCAGGGTAATGGTGGCCTCCCAGACTGAATTTGGGAATGTTCCCTCCTTTTCACTTTTTTGGAGTAGTTTGAGAAAGATAGGTACTAACTATTTTTACATGTTCATTAGAATTCTCCTGTGAAGCCATCCAGTTCTGGACTTATAGTTGTCAGTAGTGTTTTGATTACTGATTCAATTTCAATTCTAATAATCAGTCTGTTCAGAGTATCTATTTCTTCTGATTCAGTCTTGAACAATTGTATGTTTCTAGGAATGTATCCAATTCTAGGTTGTCCAATTTGTTGGCATATCATTGTTCATAAAAATCTCTTATTATTTTATTTTTGTCATAACCATTGTCATTTTTCCTCTTTCATTTTTTATTTTGTTTATGTGGGTCCTTTTTTTTTTTTTTCCTTAATGAACCTAACTCAGTTTTGTTTATATTCTTAAAAAAAAACAGCTTTGGTTTCATTGATCTTTTCTATTTTTTTTGTCTCTATTTTTTTATGTGATCTTTATCACTGCCTTCCTTGTGCTGACTTTAGGCTTTATTTGTTCTTTTTTCTAATTCCTTTAAATGTAAGATATATATATATATATAAAACTGTTATAATGTGTCATTTAAGGCCATTGTTTCTTTATTAATTTTCCATCTGGATAAAAGTATGGTGTTAAAATCCCCTACCATTACTGGATTATTGTCAATTTCTCCCTTTATGCCCATTAATTGTTGCTTTATATATTTAAGCACTCCTGTATTAGGTGCATTTATGTTTAAAAATGCTATATCTTTTTATTGTATTGATCTCTTTACCATAATATGATGTCCTTCTTTGTCTTTTATTATAGACTTTCTTTTAAAATATACTTTAAAATTAAAAAGCGTACCCAGCTTACTTTTGTTTCCATTTCCTTGGCATATCTTTTTCCATCCCACACCTTCAGTCTGTGTGTGTCTTTAGCTCTAAAGCGATTCTCTTGTAAGCAGCATGTAGATGGGTACTGTTTTTCGTTTGTTCGTTTTTTGTGTTTTAATCCAATCTGCTACCCTATGTCTTCTGATTGGAGCATTTAGTCCTTTGACATTTAAAGTGATTATTGATAGGTATGTACTTACTGCCATTTTGTTATTTGTTTACTGGCTTTTGTTTTTGTTTTTCCCTGTTTTCTTTTTTTTCTTTTTAGTCTTTTCTTTGTTTTTTGATGATTTTCTTCAGTGTCATATTTGTGTTTCCTTCTCTCTAGGTTTTGTATATCTATTGTAGGTTTTTGTTTTGCGGTTACCATAAAGTTCATATATGTTGATCTATAAGTACATCTGCTTGATTTAACCTGATAGTCGTTTAAGTACAAAAAGTACAAACAGGTTCTAAAACCTGTATATTTCTTACTCCCCCACCACATTTTATATTTTTGATTTCATATTTTACATCTTAATGTCTAACCCTTAACTGTTTATTGTACCTATAGTTGATTTTATAATTTGTGTCTTTTAACCTTTATACTAGATTATTGAAGCAATTGATCCACAGTCTTTACTATGTACTTGCCTTTTCTAGTGGGAATTTTTCCACCCTACAATTTCTTATTTCTTGTTGTAGCCTTTTATTTTCACTTAAAGAAGACTCTTTAACACTTCTTGTAAAGTCAGTTTAATATTGATCAATTCTTCTAGCTTTTGCTTCTCTGAGAAGTCCTTTATTTCTGCCTCAATTCTGAATGATAACCTTGCTGGGTAGAGTATCCTAGGTTTTTGCTTTCACCACTTTGCATGTATCAGGCCATTCCATTCTGGCCTGAAAAGTTTTTGCAGAGAAATGAGCTGATAGCTTTTGGGGGGTTCCCTTCTGTGTGACTCTTTCTTTTTCTCTATGCCATGTATGGTATGTCTTGTTGTGGGTCTCTTTTGGTTCATCTTGTTCGGTACCCTCTGTGCTTCCTGATCTGTATATTTGTTTCTTTACTCAGGTTTAGGATGTTTTCAGCCATAATTACATCAAATACACTTTCCACCTTTTCCTCTCTCTCTTCTTCTCAACACCTATAATGAAAATGTTAATACACTTGATGTTGTCCCAGAGGTCCTTTAAACTACTCATTAAAAAAAAAAATCTTTATTTTTGCTGCTCTGTTTGGGCAATTTCCATTATCTATCTTCCAGATCACTTATGTGTTCTTCTGTATACCTAGTCTGCTGTTAATTCCCTCTAGTGTGTTTTTTGTTTAATTTTAGTTATGGTTTTCTTCATCTCTCACTGGTTCTTTTTTATATTTTATAGTTCTTTGTTAAAATTTGACTGTGTTCATCTGTTTCCCCCACACACCCCCAATTCAGTTAGCATTCTTACTATTATTGCTTTGAACTCTGTCAGGTAAATTATTTTCCTCTATTTCACTAGGGTTTTTTTCAGGGATTTTTGTTTGTTCATTTGTTTTTGCTGTTATTCTTTCATTTGAAATATATTCCTCTGTCTTCTCTTTATGTTTAACTTTCTTTTTCTCTATGAAACTAGGTGAAACAGTTGCCTATCCCAGGCTTGATGGTATGTCCTTGTGTGGGAGTGTCCTTATACACTCTGTGCATGTTCGTTCAGTGGCTCTGGTGGGAGAGCTGGATCTGAAGAGAGCACAGGCTGTGTCCTTCCCTTGGGTGTCCTGCTGTGGTGGGTGATGGCGCTGGTGTAATTGGGCCACAACCAGAGCCAGGTGAAGGTCAGGGCATCGTCTATGCTCAATAACCATTACTGCCCTATCTGGGGCAGGGATGAGGCTTGAGGGGCTAAAGCCAGAGCCCTGAGGTATTTGGCTTTCACCCAGGTGTGTTGGTAGTCTCCACCTTGATTTGGGATGTAGCCAGGGCTTGAGTGCTTGGGGCTGCACTTCTGTGCTGGTTTCACTTCCCCCCCCAGTGTGCACACTGTCTTTAGAGGCTGGCTTGGTGCTGCAGAAGTAGTGCCACACCACTGAATTGACCCTGTCCACTCTCAAGTGTGCACAGGGACTCATGAGCTGGCAATGTCTACCTCCACACTGGACAGAGGCTGGGCTGGGCTCTCAGCTGGCTCCATTCTCTCCAGATGTGTGCAGTCTCATTGGCAATGACAGCCTCTGCCTTAGTGGGGAGTAGCACCGGAGCAAGATGGGCTGGAGTAGGAGGCCATGCAGTCTGGAATGTGTGCAGAGGATGTCCTGGCAGGCTGGCCAGAGCCCCAGGGAATTTCAGTCTTCTGCCTCCATGATGTGACTGGGAGTAAGTCTGTGTGTGTGCTCTTTTAAGAATGGAGTCTTGGGTTCTTACAGCCCTCTGGTAAGCCCTACTGGTTTTCAAACCAGCTAAGAGGGCTCACCTTCCTGGTGTTGGACGCCCCAGGCTGGGGCACCTAATATGTAGCTTGCATCCCTTGCTCCCAGGGAGAATCTCCAAGCCTGTGATATTCATTCCTCTCCCTGCTAGGGGTGTGGGTCAATGCCTGATCACTTTCCTCCCTTCCTATCAGATGCTCTGTGGATCTTTATTTATAGCCTTGGTGTAGAAGACCTGCTGTGTTAGTCCCAGGTAGATTTTGGTCAGTGTCACTCTACATGGATTTGTAGTTTGATATGTTTGTGAAGGGAGTTGAGCCCAGCCTCCTTCGACTCTGCCATCTTGATCTCTCCCTCACAAACCCTTTAATCTTGATACCCATTTGAGGATATATACTATTAGTCCTATTTTACAGATAAGGAAACTAAGTTATAGATATGTTAGATACCCATCCAAGGTCCTGAAGTTTGTAACTGGTGGAGCTATGATTTAAACTCTGGATCAGAAACCATGTTCTTAATCATTATGATGCAATCGTGTAGGGAGATAGTTTTAAACCAACCAGCTGAAAATATACACTAAATATCTAATAAAATTACTGTAATTTAAGTTTATAACCTCTCAAAACTTTATTTTTTGCAGGATATAAGTGTCATCAATGGTAAATATATGTAGACTCATTTATGCATGTGTATATATATGAATATATATTATTCCTTGAGATACATATATATATTTATCTCTCTCTCTCTATATATATATATATATTTATATGTGTATGTATGTACAGTTTACTGACATTTTTTACTTTTCAGTCAGAAAATGTTCTCATAGAAGAAAAGCCAGATTTACCTATAAAAGCCTGAGTATTGAAGTTGCTTAGTTTGGTTTTAGTACAAGACTGCTAGATCCACATATAGTTTTCTGATGCAAATGTAGATTGTTAGACTGAACAGGTAACAAGACAATCAGATTCTTCACGATTTGTTCATTTAGTCATGCAATTCATCAGTAATTGCCAAGTGGCAAAGGTCAAAACAAGAAAGGATCAGATATTAGAACCCAGAAAGAAGTTTTCAAGACACTGTTTCTTATTCCTCTTCTCTCCTATTTCCTACATTATATACATACATTTCTTTTCTACCAGAATTCTGCTAATGTAAAGGTTGACATTTGTTAAACATTTGCTTTGTACTATTCCTTACAACTGTAGGAGATCATCTATACTATCAACCTCGTATTACAGATAGGACAACTGGCACAGAGAAACAATTTATCCAAGGACATAAAGCTAATAATTGGTAGAGAATTTGAGTTCAGACATTTTAACTTTAGAGCCCTTGTCCTTCAGGACTGTAATACTCATTGGGTAGGGAGGTGAGAGCTCAAGGAGACATGGGAAAGAAGGGGCGTATGTTAAGGGTATTTTGAAAAAGTTCACCTGCTGGTTCTAATACAAGTCCCCTCTCCACTGAGAACAGCTGAACTCTGATTATATTATATTTCTCTTAGATTATTTTTTCCCTTTTCCCTTTAAATTTGACATCAGCATTTTATTTGGACATATGAATCCAAGTGATTTTCTATTCTTTGTCCTCAGGATTCCTGATTCAGGATGTCCCTTTGGGATCTTGTGAAAACAAATACTGTGGTTTGGGAAGGCACTGTGTTCTCAGCAGAGAGACAGGGCAAGCAGAATGTGCCTGCGTGGACCTTTGCAATCGGCACTACAAACCTGTGTGTGGATCTGATGGAGAATTCTATGAAAACCACTGTGAGGTGCACAGAGCTGCTTGCCTGAAAAAACACAAGATTACCATTGTCCACAATGAAGACTGCTTCTTCAAAGGTAAATACAGGGTGAGCCTAAAGTGTCACCTTTCTCTGTTTTTTTCCATCTTCTCAACTAGTGCCTTTAAGTGTAAACTCGAGCACCACTTTATATAGCAAGTGTCTAAAAAAATAAAGGAAAAAAATGTGAGCTTAATGACACTTGTGAGCAGCAAGTGAATAGAAATTTACATGGATACAATTCTGCATCTCAGTCATGAGAACAAAGCTGGCCAAAATATGACTCAGAATTTAATATAGCTTACAGCATTGCACCATATGGCCTCCCAATCATGGCAGTTTTCTTCGGGACACAGAGTGGCCAATTCAGTCAACAAGCCAGTTCCACCCCTTGAAATGTACCTGGCGTGAAATTGAGAATGAATGAATGCCAAGCCATGTGGTGAGAACATCTCATTTCTTCCTGATTAAAAACGATGCCTTCAGCTAGTACCACATAATTCAAATTATATGGAACCTGTAAATGCCCACTGAAATAACTATGAATTCATGCTAAACCCAATTAGTAAATATGAGATGACAATAATTTAAAATTTAAAAGTTAGCAGTATTTACTTCCATGGTGCTCAAAATCAGTGGTAACTGTTTATGGAAAAGTACTGCTGAATTAGTAATTTGACAAATTGTTTTAACATGCTGGATAAATAAATCATTAAACATCTTTAATGCCTTTGATTTATTTATAAGCTTATTTCTTGTTTATTTAGTTATGCTGGAAAGAATTTTTTTTTATTAATAGTCATAACACAGACTGAAATTCTAATGTGTTAAGTATATAGAACTTCCATCATTCTAACAGGTCAGTGATCAGCTTGATTTCTAATCTTCAATTGGTTCTACATCCCTAGCTCTCAGAATGTTGCTGAAGTATTTTTACACTTAAAAGCTCATGTGATATTTTAATTCTTAGCTTATATGTATGGTAACATACAATGTTGTTCATTTGCCCACCAATTAAGTTTTCTTTTTCAAACTTGGTAGAATAAAGTATTATTTCCAAGGCGATTTTAAAAAAGACACACAGCTTTTCAAATGAATTAAGATGGAAGGCTCTGTAGTCATTGTGGCTACTAGAAGCCCTTTGATATAAATGAGATAAATTACAAGAATAGTTTCTTTACCAGAGTGAATCTGTGCACCTTGATTACACATATTGAAGAAATTGATGACATTAGATTATCTTCTTTTACTGAAAGAATAACAGTTGCTTTGGTTTCAAGTTCTGTTTCTTATCCCCTTCTATCTAATCTATCTTATAAATAGCTAAAATTAACTGTATTAACATTGTGCTTTAATACTCATAAAATAATATTTTTCTGTCATTTTGACCTGAAATGGTGTAGTGAAAATTTTACTATTCCACTGATGTATAGTATCATAAAGCTATATAAATAATATGCGATTAACTTAGAATTATATTCTAATGCTGAGGTGTGGCCCAGCTGATTGATTATATGGAAATATATGATAATTATCATGTGAGGAAAAAAATCTGGAGTATTTAATGTTCTGCTCTATGGCTGGAGGCTTAGGCATAATGCAATGCAGTATGCAAATCAGCGTGGAAATAAATGAACTGGATATAGCATGTAATGTTGCCTTCCTTATGAGTTACTTCATGAAACAATGGTTTAAAAATCTTTTGTCCTTCAGACATACTAAGCATATTTATTAGATCTGTGATTGCTTCCAAAATACTTTGTCATCATACATAGTATTACAATTTAATTTATATGAACTGGGTGAGTTACCAGGGGTTAACACATTTCCCAGGTCTCAGAATTTGTGGGTCTTCTGTTTGTTTATGTGTTTTGGTGTTTTGCCTAATATAAATATATATGTATCTCATAAGAGGATTTTATTTCAGCAGAAAGGAAGTAAATAATATATAATAAAATGATAAATTGCTTGTCTTATTAGTGTGCAATTGGCCAAATTTTGGACATAAAAGAAGATTCTATGGAGCCAAAGGCCTAATAGTGTGATGGCTAAAATTGATTCTTGTGCTTGTGGATTGTTCTTTCTGTGGAACTTCAGCAATTTATATTGTTTCAAGTAATGGCCCAAAGGAAGAAGCAAGTCAAAATATTATTTTCAAGAACTGCTAAAAAATTATGTTTAATTAAATATTTTCAAATAGAAAAAATCAAAACAAGCAAAATAACAGGAATGTTTTCTCCTTAAAATTTTTTTTTCTACTTTTAGATTTAATAAAAGCTGATTATGAAAACCTTATAGAAATCAACAAACAGGAACCGATAGGCCATATCCAGGTCACTGCTTATTTTTTTAAGCAAATTTTAAGTGGAATACGGCCACACTATTAGTTTAGGAATTGTCATTGGGTGCTTTTGAGCTACAAAAGGAGAATTGAGTCATTACAACAGAGACAGTATGACCTGCAAAGCCTAAAAAATGCTTTATCTGCATCCGTTCAGTAAAGGTTTGTTAACTTCTGATTTAAAAGATTACTAATGCCTTAAAATCAATTTTAAACATATTCGCAGATCTTTATTATCCTATCTTTTTGGCTAGGGTGGTGAATACAGGGTGGTAAAGTTGACTAGAACACTACACACATACCCACACACAAATGGATAGAAGTAAAACAGAAAAATCTGAGTAAGATCAGTGGATAGGGTCAAAGTTGGTATCCTGTTTATGATATTGTACTATAGTTTTGCAAAACGTTACTTACCATTGGTAGAAATGAGAAAAGGATGCATGGAATCTCTCTGTATTATTTCTTGCAATTGCAGATGACTATATAATTATCATAAAATAAAAGTTTAATTTAAAAAGTATTGAAAAAATAACAAAAACTTTTTTAAAAGTTAAAGGAAAATTTGCATTATTCATTAATGACTTGAACTTTAAGCAAAGTACCATTTGTTTCACGTATCATAAATTCATCAGATTTATGTTTAATATTTATAATTAAGCCTATATATTTATTCATCATTTTAAAATTAAGATTAGAGTCTAGATTTAAAACATTTATATCTATATTTATCTCTATATCAATACATATATCTATACTTATATCTAACCTATATCTATATATCTTATTATTATTTGTGTTAAATATTTAAATGTCTCTGTAGTATACTCAGCATTTACTACTACTGACTCATAAACATAGACATGAATTCACTAAAAATTTTCTTTAGTGATTTATGATTTCTGAAACTATAGAGAAAACATACATCTGTGAACACAATTGTTTTTCTAATTTATTTCTATTCACATTTATTTGATTATGAAGAACCGGTCTACAATAGGATATAGAATATTATAGTATTTGGTTTTTGGCAGCAAATACTTTATGATGATCTTGACCATAGAATCAAACTTTCCATTTTATATAATGCCTTGTTATTTACTGTGATGAGAGTTTTGCTTTAATTTCCCATCCCTCACCCACAAATGGCTTTCTAACTGCTGCAGTACACGTGGTTACACATAACAAATAAAAGGTCCTCTCATCTGACGCTGGGTCCGTCTGTCAGACACCGGGTCACCCAGCAGAATTTACACACTCAGAGTATAGATGTAAGCTGGAGTAAGAAGCTCAAGATATAACCTCTGCCAAGAGGAGTAGGGAATTAAATCTTTTATGAGAAAGTCAATTGAACAGAAACACTTTGGCCATTTACTGCATTGATTATAAACCTGCTATAAATGCAAGTGTTCTGTGCACCTATATGTGCATCACAAAGAGTAACAACTTGGGAAATATGTGTTTTTTACAGCTATGTGTGTGCTATTTGAATGAGATCTGACATAGTGTTCTTTTTCTTTGGTATAATCTAGAGAGACATTCATATTTCATGTTTAATTGATTCTCTTTCCTGAGTATTATTATTTTTTAAGACAGAACTTCTAGAACTTAGGCTAGAAAACTGGGCTGCCAATGATAGTTTAAAATAGATCAGTAAAATGCCTGTGATAATCCCCCTGGGCTTTTAGATTGCCTTTTTTGGGGAAAGGTCATGTTTGTAAAGCTTCTATTTTATGTTGAAACAGGCTTGTTTACCATTTCATGAAAAATAATTATGTTGATAATATCAACTTTGGAAAATGGTACCCAGATATTGGTTTGTTTGTTCTGTTCTGTTCTATTTTGTTTTTAGTCAGTATTAGCCAGATGGAATTACAGATTGGTGGTGAAATTAATAACTTGGATAAAATGCTGACACTCAGAAGTTCCATTTCCTCTGAATGCATCCTATACCCACAACCTCAAAACCAATTTTATTAGTCCCCTGAATTTCATTAGATGTACATTAAATTTTTCTGATTTGATGACAGAATCAACTAAGCTGTGTTTCATTTTTCATATCTATTTTGCACTGAAATTTTAATCAGTGTTAAGAATATAGTTTTGTTGTCACTCTCCTCTCCAATCAAACAGTGACCTGCAGAATCCTATGTATAACCCACTATATAACATACTTTAGGAATCGTTGTTAGGTGTACCCTTGTAAATGCACTATTTTCTACTAAAATCATACCAAATATTTATGTCTCCCCTGATTTTTGAAAACTCTGTAAAGGATTTTGTAGACAGTACATAATGTATGTATTTATCTTCCATTTATAGATAGTAGATATGTTATAGATATTACATATAATATGAAAAGCTCCAAAAGAGGAGGATTTAAATGTTAGGACCACCCAACAAATGTATTAAAATATTATCAGAGAGAAATGAGAAATATTGGGTATTATTTATGTCAAAACACTTTCACAACTATTATATTATTAATTCATTATAATAACAAGCCAGAAGGCAATAAGCCTAAGATTTTTTAAATGGCTGCCAACATTCACACAGTAAGTTAAAGCTACTTGGTTAAGAACCAAGGGCTTCTGGCGTCTCTTTTAGTGCATGTATGCTTATTCATTCCATTTAAGTCTCTAATGCCATAATAGCTTACTTGCCTTTGATTTTTAAAAATTTATTTTTTATAGTAATTTCCATGTGACTATTTTACGTTATTTAGAAACAATGTTTCTCACTGTGGTATTTGTCAGGATTAAATAATGCATTTAACACAGTTCTTGGGCAAAAGAAGTTAGTAAGAGATAATTACTGGGTTTAAAAGACCGGAACTTCAATAACTGTGAACACTTGATTGAAATAAATTTTCACCCTTGAGTCTGGTTCTTTTAGGTTTTAGTCTGGTTTCTTTTAGGTTCACATCAGTCTTGTGTAAAAGACTCTGGTCAAATTATTACAGAACCAAATCTGTCAGATCATAATAAACAAATTGAAGGTAATAAATTTTCCAATTGTACATAAGACTACTTAAAGAAAAAAATAACTCAAGTTTAGAAACATATTTATTATTAGTTTCTTGATTGTAATTGAACATCTATCTCATAGTCACCTTTCTCACTGACTTACAGGCTTATTTTGCTTACCGTATACTATAAATAGAAGACCTATTAGATGTATAACAATGTGATTTTACTCCCCAACCCCCGCCATGTAAATTCAGAGACTAAGTGGACTTCTTATTGTATTTATTTTTTGTCAAATTTTCCTCTTTTTGTGACATAGAGGAGCTAAATTTAACTTTCAAATACATGGATAGTGTTAACTTGTTTTTGTACATTTTTATTTTTATCAGTTTTTGGTGTCAAGTTATAAAAAGAATATTTTATTTCATGTTTTCTATGGATTTATGAATATTTATCAATAGAGCACAGTATTCAACAATGACAGAAAAAAAAGAGAACAATTTATTAGTTCAAATGTTTTTTCTTCTATCTTGAAGCTGTTTAGATATTGTAGCAGTCATTACCTCTCACTGACACCTACACTTATGGTGTTCATTTTCTTACTATCTGATTCTCAAATGTTAAATGTGATATTTCTGCAACTTACGAAGTGAAGAACATTTTTTACAACTATTATTTTCCGGTGTAGTTGATTTTTCCTCTCTAATATTTCTTTGCAAAAACCAGATAACAAAAAACTTTCCATTGATTACATTCAGCATATGTAATTGGGGATAAAATGTTCTAGAAAATGCAGTTGGAAATTATTCTCTATTAGTCTGATCTATGTTTCACTTTGAAAATCCTTTCTGAGGGAGTTCCTATAGGTATTTCAGAGAACATTTGAAAACCTGATAATAATAAAAATTAAAGCCAAATAGGAAAAGTGAGAAGCTTTGCATGTGATTATCATCCAGAGAGTTATGTAGAGACAAATTTGGAGGGAATCACGTTGCAAATCAAGGAAGATTTTGGAGCACGAGACATACATTTAAGAATTATAAGTGTCAAGACCAAAGAACTCTATGGTTGAGATAAACTGGAGAATGAATGAGTGCACACTTGGAAGCAAGAGAGCTGAGGACAGAACCTTGCTGTACTTCAACAACCTCCAGCAGTCAGAAAGTGTAGAAAAGCAAACAGAGAAGACAGACGCATAGTTGACAGCGATATAGGAGGAAAACTTAGAGAGTGTAGATAAACAGAAGCTAAGTAAGAAAGTTTTTCATGGTGGCCAAAATGGTGAGCTGAAATAAATGTGGCTGAGATCAAGTCTGATGAGGATGGGGAAATGACCACAGGTTTGGAAAGATTAAGTCCAAGCTTCACTTTGGTAAGAGAGAAAACAGGAGCTGAGAAGGTGAGAGATAAAGTACGGAAAGCTCACTGGAAGAGTGTTTCTCTAAAGAGGAGCAGATCCATGTAGAGATTTCCTATGTCTCGGTCTCTCACCTCTATATATGGTGATCAGAGGGGAGACATGTAAGTGGGGTAGTGAAACGGAGAAGGGAACATTTCTGAGACAAGAGAAAGAGGGGCCCTTGACAGAGCAGAGCCTTTGGATCAACTAGAGAGAATGGGACCCCGTGCACAAGGGCCAGATTTGGCTTTAGATGAGAGCACGGGTTCTTCAACCATTAACAAGAAGGAAAGGAAAAAACAGGCCCTTTCTGGTGCTGGTAGCTGGACATATTTAATACTATAGATGTATGTGGTTCTCATCTGGGTGCTTATAATTTCTTAATGAAATAAAAAGGAAGCATGAGTTAAAAGTGGCAGAGAAGCAAGTTTCGGGGTTTTGAGAACAAAGAAAAAAAATTGTGAAACAATAAACAAGGAAAGAGAGAGAAAAGACCAGGAGATGTAATAGGGTGTTGGGTAGTGCTGACAAACCATGTGATATATTTTGTTCATGAATTTTAAGTGAGAGTAGTGTTCCATGGCTGTGTATCCTTCTACTGATACAAATATAGTCAGCTGCTTAGAGTAAGGCATTGAGAAGATAAGGAATGGGGTTGAACCAGGATTTTCATTTTTCCAGGGAAGAATTACATAGGAAGAAAGAGTCCAAAGCCATATTTTCCACCTCCCTCAGGCGCAGAATGATTATGTTGTCTTTGATTTATTGTGCATATCTACTCTGTATCCAGAGCTCTCCTGGTGAGTACCTTTTGCCTCAGCTTGTGTATAGAACAAAATGGATTCCCAACCATCTCTAAATCCTGGAAATTCTATTACATATTTTGGGTTAACTTCCTAATGCTAACATACAGTTTACATTTGTGCCCCTTAGTTAAAACTTGCAATAATGAAATCTGTTTAGACTAGTTAGCCAAGACACACCTTTCCAAAGTATTTGGAAAGCATGTAAGTCTACAATAGCTATTTTATTTCAATGGCTTTCCATCTCTCTGATGAATTAGCAGTCACTGTTACGTGTAACTATTTGTGTCATACACAAACTATTTTTATTTAGGAAAAGAGAACTGTTGACAGATCACTCTCAAAAAACAGAAAGTGGATGGACAATTATCTTGACATATATCTAAGATAATAGCGTTTTATTATTAATTCCATCAGCAAGCTATAAGTCAGTGTTATTGAGAACAGTCATTGTGCTGAGGATACACTTTGACAATGAAACTGCTTTATTTGGTTAAGCAAATTATCTGAAAGTTTGAGGCAACTCAAACATTTTCTATCTAATATTTCTTCATTTAAACATTTAATTTATTCAATATGTTTTAATCAATCTGGCTCCCAGTCATGTTGGACTATAGATTGACTTAATGTGGATGTTTCTAGGGTTTTTGACATTTAATTCACTTTTAAAAAAAATAAATTTATTTATTTAATTTATTTATTTTTGGCTGCATTGGGTCTCCGTTACTACGCGCGGGCTTTTCTCTAGTTGCAGAGAGTGGGGGCTACTCTTTGTTGTGATGCGCGGGCCTCTCATTGCGGTGGCTTCTCTTGTTGCAGAGCATGGGCTCTAGGTGCGCGGGCTTCAGTGATTGTGGCTTGTGGGCTCCAGAGCACAGGCTCAGAAGTTGTGGCGCACGGGCTTAGTTGCTCCGTGGCATGTGGGACCTTCCCGGACCAGGGCTTGAACCCATGTCCCCCGCACTGACAGGCAGACTCTCAACCACTGCACCACCAGGGAAGCCCTAATTCACTTTTTGAAACATTTGTTTCTCATAAAAGAAGAAAACGCTAATAAAAATTGAGAGAGATGCATGAGCTTTTGATGAATCTAATTAAGCATTAGTGTAATTGATTGAAAGCAACAATATTACATATGTTTGATTAATTTTATAAGTGTTCAAAGTGTCACATGCCTGTCAAAAGGTTTCAGGTAATAATTAATAAAAGTATCTACAGAAAATATATATGCATATGTATACCATGGATAGGTATGCATGAGCAAATATAATTTTTGACTGTTTGCTAACAATCGTTTATTGTCACCTAATCCTGTGGCTGACCCATTTTAAAGGCACTATCCAAAGATGAAGATGACACAGTTCTTACTTTTGCCAAATGAGTGGAAATGAGTGGCTAGTTCGTTCGATAAATGCCCATCAATGTTTTTCCCCATTGCCAGAAAATCTCATGATATGTTAGATTAGCATCTGTACCTGCTAGTCAGGTATGCTGAAATCATTCTGTGTCAAAACAACCTATCTACCCTTTGTTTAAGTGAAACACTTTTTTATCACTGTATATGCGTCACATTACATCCAAATATTATTTATGGCCATGTACTTTTTGATTTTTCTCTTGGCTGTTTATTATTATTGAATATGAGGTCCAAATGAAAAGAGGAAAGGAGGGATGCTTGAGAACAATATTCAGAAAGAAATGAGACAGGCACATTCAGAAAACAACAGGGAAGTTCGACCTCAGAAGGAACGTGTTGAGAACAAATTCCACCTTCTTACCCCGCGTGTTAACTCAGGCAGCTGTGAAAGTCACTGCCCATTCCTTTAATAAGAAGGGAGACTTCCTTTGTAAGAATTCACATTTTAACCTATTCTGTTCACTCTGTCAACCTAGGAGATACTGGTCATTCACTTGAATTTCAGATGAGTGCCAGTAAAAGTGTTGTGATGTAGTGGGTGCTGAAGCTAATTCGTATGTATAAAAGCTCAGACAGCCTGATGTCCTGTATGTAGTGCGTGGCCTGTTTTGACTAAGGGAATATTATAAGGAGGAGAACGTTTTTTGGAACTGTTCATTTGCATTGTATCTATCTAGTCACTGGATGTCCATCTACTTCCAAACAAGCACAGAATATTGACATTAGAGCTCTAGCTTTGAGTGGAGTTTCCATGATTTATCAAAACCCATAATTCATTTTTTGGATCCCCAGATTTACTTATTTTCAAAACAGACACATGGGTGTAAATTAATTATAGAGATACAAAAACTGATCGTTGTTTAATTTTTCACTTGAAAGATACTAATAGGCCCACATCAACTGCACTTTTGGTGAAATAGAAAAGAACGTGCCTGTTGGTATTTGGTGTGTTTTCCAGTACTCGGAATAATAACTATGGCATTTAGCTATGATGGCATTCTACAAAACATAAGAGTGGGGTTGGAGTTCAATTAAATTTATGTCAAAATTACTTTCAGATCCTGAAGGAAAATATGCTTGAATAATACAGCACATGTTTTGGCCTTTAAAAATCTTAGGAAGTGGAAACATTTACATGACACGTTGGCACGATCTCCATAGCTCAGAAACAGCTCATACACAACAGAGCGACAGCTTTGTTCATTAATTCCACAGTAAACCTGCACACCGACTCCTGTATAAGTTTGTTACTGCTGTGTCTACATCTACTGGAAGTAGCAGGCGTGGAGTTTCATTTAAACGTATCTTTAAATATATGAGAGAAGGATGATGCCATGTCCTTTCTATGGAATTCTAATCATTGCACCATCAGAATAGTACACAAAATACATTAATAAATAAATAAAAACCCTATTTAGACATCGAGACATTATCTTACAAGCAATAGAGAGCAACAGGTTGCTGTATTTGACTGTAGGTCATCCTAAATATTTGGGAATTTTACTTGCAGATACAGAAAATGGTTTGTTACTCAGAGGCAAAGCCTCTTTTCCACTCACCCCTCTCCCAGTCCTCCCCACTCCCCTGCCCCAACCCGGCCCATCCTATTGCCCTCTGAGACTGGAAAGCAGTGACCTTGAGAGAAATAAGTCATTACACTGTAGCTTTTGAAAGAGGCCAAGGCACTGTCCCGACTTACAACCCAATCTCGACCCTGTTTCTTAAGAAAAGCCCAGGAAGACCAAAGTGTTAAGTGCATAAAAAGCAAGCTCTATTCCAACTTTATTTCCAATCAAATTAGAGTGAATGGATCAATTTGAGCTAGAGCCTTTAGCTATTTCAAAAACCTATCTTCTTTTCACCAAAGTACTTGACCCAAGTCTCTTTGTCTTTGTCTGCTGCTGTCTTTTCCTACTCTTGAATGCTGGGCTGTCTCTTCACCAGCAACTAGTAATACAGAAGGAACTCTGGTTGTTATTCATGATATCAGTGAGCATTCACAGGATTTCGCTCTAGTTGATTTCTTGCCATTTCTTGGGACATTTAGTTATGTCTCATCCTCAGGAAACTCAAGTATCTTTTCCGTTCTTCTATCGCAAAATCTCTTATATGGACTCAGGGTTCTGGAAGTTTTGACTCTTTGAAGTTATCACAGGTTTGCACAGTTTGGGCTCTAATTTCAGAGTTCATGGGCCAAAATCATAGGTTAAAACATTGTCCAAAGGTGGGTCCCCCAGAAGATTCCAGGCTCAGCTACTTTCTGCTTCTGAAGAAAGCCTCACTCTGAAACTTCTCCATTCTCCTCCTTGTCTGCTTGGTTGCACTTCGCTCAGCGTTCTCTGTGGTCAGTAGATCTCGGCCACGCCATGTTGCCCTCATTTGGAACATCAGGGTCAAAATTCTGTTTTTCATTATTACCTACCAGTGCATCCCCAGAGCCTTCACCTAAACAACAAGAAAAAGCTGCTTGTTGTTTTTTTGCTTTACCTTAACCATACATATTCATGAACTTTGATCATAATCTCCTCTCAAGGTAAATGTGGATCATTTGCTTTATATTCATAGTCTACAAAAAGGCCATTCAACAAACTCTTTCCTGGGCATGGAACGAACGTCTGGGACATGGTGTAGCATCTCTAGGTAAACATACAAAATTCAGTTATTCTGACCAAGCACCCCGGGAGCACAAAAGTTGCATTGCAGGTGAATTTTATTGTCCACCAACATTTCTATGATGATTTTATCTAATTTTAATCATTTAACAAAATTTTAAAGGAACTACAATGGGAAGGAATATCTCCTGTAAAATGAAAATTACTTGACAAAAAGATAATTTTTTCATAGTTCGTTAAAAGTGAATTTTTATATATTGGGTTTGTTAAGGCACCATATCACTCAACTGCCTGTTACTGGGATAGGGCCTGTGATAAATTCATAATAGTAGGCAAGAATTAAGTAATTCAAATATGAATTTTAAAATAGTAATATATATGTACCTACATATACACATTGATCTGAAATTTTAATATTTACAATAATAATGCTAATGTCTATTTTCCCACACATTTTAACAATAAAATAATGGCAGTTTCTTACAAAGCTAAACATTGATTTACCATATGATCCAGTAAACATCTTCCTAGGTTGTTGAAAACTTAGGTGCAAAAAAAAAAAAAACCCCTACACACAAATATTTATAGCAGCTTTATTCAAAATTGTCCCAACCTGGAAGCAAACAAGACGCCCTTCGATAGGTGAATGGATAAATAAAGAGTGGCAAATCCATACAATAAATACATAAGTATATGCAATATAAATATGAACGTAATTTATAAATTAAATATTAATATAGTGTTAATTATATTTATATTTATCTTATATATTTAATATGTAATACATAATATTCTCCTAATTGCCTATTAGAAATAAATTAAATGGAATGAAATGTGTAATTTATTCTTTTAATATTTTATTCATAAACAGCATGGTCCAGTTGAATTCAAATGTTTGGTGTCTTAATTTAAAAATATAAAATAACATATATTTACTATTTTTAAAAGTATATATATGTATAGTTTTATATATATATATATACACATATATACATGTCAGTAGAATCCTTAATCACCTAATGAAAAAAATCGATCCACTTCACAGAATGTATGATTGATTGATTGATGCTTCCACACTGAAAATAAAAATGTAGAATGTAAGTATACAAAATTCAATTGTCTATAATCCAAAAGGTCTTAGAGAATAAAAGCACAATTTTTAATTTTTATAAAATTCTTCTCATGAAATTATATAAATGCCTGATTACCTAATTAGAAAAATGTAATAGTTTTTCAGGTTTAAGATATTAAAATTTATCAGCTTCCACAGCTGCAGCTTTATTAGATTCAAACTCCATTATATATATTATAACCATTAATATTTATTGATAAATAAGAATTCCTAATATTATATAAAACAAAATGGAAGATATGAACTTTTCCCAGTTGCATTAAGCTGCTTTAATTCTGTCTAATCTGTATGTGTGTGGTGCAGGGAGGTGGTAAACATCTCTTCAGCATTTAAATTAAAAATTTTACAAAGCATTAATACATTGGTGGAGGAAAATTAAAGAAATTAATACCAAATAACCAAGTTTAGCATGAACATTTTAGGAAATAAGAAAATATTATCAGTTTGAAGCATTAGAAGTTGCTAATATGCAATCATTTTTACCTACAAAATAATTTTGTGTATTTCAATCATTGAAAATCAAAATATATTTGTGTGTAATTCAATAATTACAAGACATTTAATCTATCCATTTTACCATTAATTAAGGAAAGAAACAGTTCAGGTACCAAAACAACAAAGATACAAAAAATGCCTAATTATTATTGGCAGTATTTTTGAGAGTTTAGCATCATTGTGGAAACCAGAGGTCATGATAACATATCAAAAAGATTAAGGCTAAACTAATACATGATAGATTAATTATCTAGACAAGTACAGATCCTATGTATCAACTGTATATTTCCATATATAGGTGGAGGAGGAAACTATTACTCTCTTGTGGCCCAGGTGGCATTGATAAAACCCACTATTGTCATGTATCTGAGGGAAAATAACATAGAAAGGAAAGCAGTAGAAATGCCCCTCTGTATTCTTGTTTGTGCTTACTAAAAAGTGCAACCTCTGCAGTATGGAATACTCGTTCTAAATCCCACCACTGCCACCTAGAAGCCAATGGTCCTCTGGTCAATGACTAGGACATGCAAAAACGATTGTGACCTGTAAAAAATAATTCTAATAATCTTAAGTGAGAATTAAACAGCATGATTTACAAAAACCTTTATACCTTTATTACAGTGGCTGGCACAAAGTTAAGTGCACTCTAAAGTAAATTAAAATAATTAACCTTATTATTTTATTTGCAGCTTCTTGCTGCTCTAAACTATCATCTATAATATCACAGTTACAACTGCTACGGATGGTAGCTCAGGCAAATCCAAAACGTCTATATAAATTCACCTTCATGTTTATCTAATTGAAATAGCTCTGGCCTTAAAATCAGAAGACTGGGCTTAATTTCTGTCTTTGCTACTTAACTAACAGTGTGGAAAGTCCTCCTATTTAATTGAGCTCCTCAGTTAACTGTGAATCATAAGCCTCATTTAAAGCTGCTTCCAAATAAAAGGGAATGAAGCATAATAGCCTTTTTCTTTAAATTATTGCTTCTGTGAAATGTAGAAAGAACTATAACAGTAGATTTTTTTTTAATTCATGCAGAAGAGAGGGCATTTCTAATATAATTTTGAAATATAATAATTTAACACAATGTGGCCAAGTGGTTAGGAGAACAGGCATTGGAGTCAGATTACATCTGCTTGTTGTGCCTCTGCTAATTATTATACTTATTATTAGCTATGAGACCTTGGGCAAGTTAGCCAAATATTTATGTCTGCATTTTCTTATCTGCAAAACGGAGGTAAGAACAATACCTACCCCCAAAGGGTTGTTGTGTTGATTGAACACAATAAAGAACATAACTGTAACTCTCAAAGCACAGTGCCTGTCTTTCTGAAACCAAGGCCATACTGCTTGCTCATGACTGGCCGATAAATCAAGAGGCAAGTTGTTGGGACAAGGGATAGCAATTTTCTTTGGAAAGCCAGTGGACCAAGAAGATGGTGGACCAGTGTCTCAAAGAACAATCATCCCTAAGTTAGAACTCAGAATTCTTTTATGTTAAAAGGGGAGTCCTGGTTCGCGTCAGACTCTGCAGTGGTTGTGTTAATTTCTTCCTGCCGGCAGTCATTCACAGGTGGCCTGGTCAGGATGTTTTCTAAGAGCTAAAGGAAGGTGTTTCAGCTTAATGCTCATTACCTGGGAGGCAGGGTTCCCAAAGATGGGTCATTATGTATAATTTAAGCTTATGGGCAGCATCCCTTTAGTGATTAACTTGCAATACAATACAAAGGTTCTTCTCGATCACACTTGTCACATAACAAGTGCCCTGGTGAGCTAGTGTTATGATTAATTTCTCTAAGCTTTGATTTACTTTTGACAAGCACTGCACTGATAGAGCCAGGAGAGCTTAACTAAATAATGACCGCACTCTTGAAAATAATTGTCTGCCTTATAGAAACTTCATGTCCAACATGGGATAGAGTATAAATATGCACCACACAAATTAATTTCTGTGTATGCATATGTGTCTGCATAAGTACATTTCGAAGAAACACCTGTTTCTTTGTTCACAGGCAGATACATTAAAATGACCCAAACAGTTGTTTGTTTGTTTGAATTGACCAAATACTACATTAACATGGATATTGGTAGGGTTCCTGTAGTTATGTGAGCATGTAAGAAGAGACCTGATTTTTCTAAACTAGGACTAATAGTTCCATAGTGTAATGGAGAGGAAGTGGGTCTCGAGTCAGGAAGGCCTGACAGTAACCTGTGTTCCACCTCTTACTGTGTGACTTTATCCAAACACTCATCTCATACTTACATTTCCTTATCCATGGACATAATGTTGAGTTAGGTGAATGGTAATATCCTCTTCATGTAAAATTCTGATGCTGAGAAATGTATATCAGCCCCTAACTTGGATAATTTTATAATATAGCCTATAGATATAGGATTAAAAACATACCTATATTTTTCAACGACGGATAGAATTTAAGCTCTTCAGGCGTTCCCTAGGAAAGTCTGACTAATATTTAAGTTTGCAGAAATAAAAAGTAGGTTTTCTCCTCTAGTCTGGAACATGATTAAAATATTTAGGCACCAAGATGATTGATTCTTTATAGAAAAAAAAAATCAATTAATAAAAATTGCCATTGTCAATTTAGAGTTCTGAAAACTCTTAAGAATGATTTCTAAGGAATTACTGCTGATACTGCAAATCAGTCAGCAGTGTGCAATGCTCATGTGTTTTATTTTAATAGACCTTATATAGCTATTTAGGAATTACCCTGTTAGCAGAATACATAATAAATATCCAATGTTTAGAAACAGCTTCTAATTACCTGATAAGAAAACAAAAGTGTATGTCTGCTTATTTTTTGCTAGGCAAAAGACATTTAGTGATTTTGTTTTTCTATTGTGTATGTAATTGGAAATAGTATGAAAGCATTCTGATAATCCAGTGGCTTAGCTGTTGAGGAGTGTGTGATGCCTTTAACCAATACTGATGACTACATTAGAAAAATGAAGCAAAACCATAGTCAAAAAATTATGGTAAGATGAGAAATTGAAAATATTAGAATGGAAGATAGAACTTGAAAACAATCTTTCCAGTGCTATATGCTAATTATGACTTAGACGTTCTATTATGTCTTAAATTTAAAACAACTGCCAAACGGATCATTTCTTTGTTATTTAGCAATTTGAGCTTCTCTTTGATAAAGGTCCTTGCCATTCAGACGGAACATAAGGATTTTATCGGTCTCTAATGATGCCAACTACAGCTGTACAAGCAGCATTTTAGAGTCCGAGCTGTGTCTGCTCTTCGATCTGCTGTTGCTTGATCACAATTGCAGAAGTGTCTTTAAGTGTATTTGCTTAACCAGGGGGCAAATGGCTGTACAGGGATGACATCCATCTTTGTTATTGTGTGACTGAAAGTGTTAAACCAGAAATGTTAGCTGTGGTGGGAAAACACAGACTTGTATCACACTAAAAATAGTTTTTCTTTGTTTATCGAAAGAAAAAGATGCAGCATGAGAATACAACATTATGGCAAACGTTTTTATAATATGTACTTAAATATATGAATAATACTTCTAGTTAAAAGTTAAATAAAGCATAAAATATTGGCATACAATGTTATGCAATTCCTGATATATTTTTCAAAAGAAAACCTGAAGAATTTCTACTTGCTGTATTCTTGTATAACTATTACTTTAAAATATTAGAACGATAGCTTCAGAAATCATGATATTCAGAAGTATTTTAATATGCTATACATGATTAACAATATTTCACATGTGAAAGTTAGTAAATAAGCTTATAATGTGATATGAGATTTATTATGAGTTTATCTGAAATATTTTGAGTTAATTTGGGGTTCATTTTTCAGATTTGAAAAGCTGTAGAAAATATGTGCATAGATATATTCAGTAGATATTTGAACCTATAGACTTCTACAAGGTTCATATATTTAAAGACAGCTAGGATTAAAATTTCTGTGGCAAAGAAAAAAACTTTGCTGCTGTCCTAGGGTAATGAGTATAAAATGAGAATTACAAAATATCCAACAAACTTACAAACTTTTGTCCCTGTTTTTTGAAGCCAGGACTAATAAAAGTATAGAGTAATGGGAAAAAAATCAATGTATTTTGAATTATTTTAGTAACTGAAATAATGTGACTAGTGGATTTTCTTCCTGCATAACAAAATGAACATTCAGCTTGTATAGAACTGTCGCTAAAAAGAGAAGGCAATGAAAGCAGATTTAAGTTGAAAAGTTAGTAGAAATGAGAAAGGTACTGGTCACAGTGTGGTCTAAGCTGGTAGTTATTCAAATAACGACATGATTGAAATGAAAGCACAGTGATTTATAATCACAGGGTACTGGAATGTAAGATATTTAAGGACAACAAAATCCTAGACATTCCCCTGAACAAGGACCACTGATGGGGACCGGAAGTAGAACTTTGCAGATATGTGAAGGTCAGAGAAAATTGAAGCTATGCTCTCAGTTATAGTTGGTCATTCACATGTGCTTCTCTGAGGGCAGAAACGTGTTGGGATGAGAAAGGTTAATATCCTAAGCCTCAAGGCTTGTGAAGGAAGGGAGTAGGTCAGAAGGTAAATAGGAGAAGGGGTAAGTCCATTTTTCCTTCTTGCTGGACGAAAAACACCTGTAATCATTAGGATACATTTGGATATCTGTAACATCACCAAAGGTAGTGCTTTAAAAGTGGGACATGCTGAATTCCCAGACTGGATAAGTTGTGTAATATTAGTATCCTGCTAATTCAATCATAATATGAGTAATATAAGGAAGGAATTTTTTTTCAAAACTTTCCCCCAAAAAACTTGAAATACGTCTATAATTTATTGATTACTGACTATATGCTGTCAAATGTAATTTTGCCTAAAAGTCAAAACATCGTCATCGGCTAGGGGGTATTATCCATATTTTACTTATGAAAGGTTATATTCTATTTATAAGAGATCAGTTACTTTGACAAGATTACCAGCTAGTAACTAGAATAGAGAAAAGGAGATCTGAAATCAAATGTGTTTTGATTCTTCTTATTATTGCTATACCAGATTATTTATCTTAGCAACTAAATTGTCTTTTCTAAGCTTGCCCAGATATTCCTGCAAATAGAATAACTAATTTTGTCTTTAAAGCAGAGAACAGAGCTTTCTGAATTTTCTTAATTCTATTCTGGGTGTGTAAAAGAACAATAGTAAAACTAAAACAATAAAATTCTTTAAAAAAGAGTGAGTTTTTCAGGAATGACATAAAGGAAGATTTTTGACCAAATAAAACAAATGAGGATCAAATAGTATAAATTAAAAGTGAATGCTAGATACTTCAGAAGCAACAAGGAACAGAATTGACAACTGAAAATACAAAAAATGATGGATTCATAGTTATGAAGATGAAAAATCAAATTGAGTAAAGCAGTTAGGAAACTATAGTATTTTAGACTGATGCATACATCGGGTTCTAGGGGAGAAAGCATGAGCTAATTTATGTATAAACTCAGCATAATCAGGGTCCCTAGTTGATAGCAGTGGCTTTGTAGTTAAAAACACAGCATACAGTTTCATTGTTTAACCAAAGGAGAGAGACAGACAGAAAAAGACAGAGGGACACCGATAGTGCATATTAATATTTCTTCTAACATGAATCTTTATATAATTTTAATAACTGAATTGTATAAAAGATGATTTATTTCACATTAATAGTCAATAGAAAAATGGGACTTATACTAAGATCCATTCAAACTTGAATTCATGATATTTGACATCATCTGAATCTAAAATTCAGCATGCTATCAACTTATAGCTTACTAAAGGGCATCTCTCAGGTGTCAGACAAATTGTGGCATGTGAACTTCCTTAGCTTTAAACCTTAGTGAAGTTCATCAAAACATATTTTAAACATGTTATATAGATGAATTTATTTCCATTTACTAACACAGAGAGCAAAGAGGAATAAAAATGGAGAGGTATTAATTTTGTAAATCTTACAGGATTCAGAACCATATCAGACAGCTGGAATCTCCCCCTTCAATATCTGCGTTATTGGCACGGACTTTCTGATCTGCTGATGTTTTTCAAAATTATGACATAAGATTATAATTTCATTACAATGAAAATAGTCAACTAAGTTCTTAATTTCCTTTTATTAAAAAAAATCTTATGGTTATTGGAGAGAAGTGGCATGGAAAGTCTACTGGAGAAAGCAGTAGGAAGTGTGGAAAATCGTATTTTTCAACTGGCTGGATTACAACCATACACATAAGAAATAAGAGCAGAAAAAAGTTATTTACATCTCCAATAAGGTTATCATAATCCTCTTAGATCACATGTTTATTTCATGCTTCCCCAAGATATTCAAGGATAAGCATGAATTGTTATTGTCCTGGATTTCTGTAACCAAATAATATCCAAATGAATCTGTTATATTATAATAAGATAGAATCGTCTTTCAACAAAACCAAATATTCCTTAGAGAAGAGCATTAGGATCTCCTCTATGTGATGAATAATCATAAATTGCTATTTAAATTTTGCTAATAGCATTATTTCATTTAATGGTTACTTTTAACTATTAAAAAAATGAAATAATGCCATTTGCAGCAACATGGATGGATTTAGAGATTATCATAGTAAGCGAAATAAGTCAGAAAGAGAAAGACAAATATCATATGATATCACTTATATGTGGAATCTAAAATACGACACAAATGAACATATCCATGAAACAAAAACAGACCCACATATATATAGAGAGAACATACTTGTGGTTGCCAGGGGGAGGGGAGAGGAAGGGAGGGAAGGATTGGGAGTGTGGGATTAGCAGATGCAAACTATTACTTATGGGATGGATAAACAACAAGGTCCTCCTGTATAGCACAGCGAACTATATTCAGTATCCTGTGATAAACCATGATGGAAAAGAATATGTGAAAGAATGTATATATATGTGTAACTGAATCACTTTGCTGTACAGCAGTAATTAACACAACATTGTAAATCAACTATGCTTCAATAAAAATTAAAAAAAAATAAAGTTTGCTAAATCTAAGATACTTAGACTGAAGTTAATTATGGATGAAAAATAAACATTTAAAAAATACTTTCTTATTCTTCTCAGTTGTAAATATAGTCACACATTTTGTATGCACAGCCATAAATAAATTCCTAATTACTAGTACAACTAATACCAGAAATCCAAATGACCCTATCAGTTATAACACAAGCTCAATTCTCTTCATGAAATGTTTTGTTAAAAGATTAAAAAATAAGATAATATGCTGTATAAACAGATAACTCTTAAAGAAATCTTGAGTTAATCATGTTATAAAGTAAATATGAATCATCAGTGAATTAATGTTATGAAATTAATAATTATTTCCCATATTTATAGCTTACTAACCTCCTTCTGTCTTACTATGTTCCTTCAATAAAGGATACAAAGTTGACATATATAGGAAACTAAACAGAAGATCTATAGAGAAATATACAAGTATATTTAGTCTTATTTTTGTCAGCATAGACGAGACAAAGAGTTAACAAAGTGACAGAACATATGAAGTCAAAAACATTTAATAGCACTGTCTCGATATTTTGTACATTGTTGTTTGGCTACAGTCATAAAATGAGTCAGAGATGGAATCAAAGCATGACTAGTTCTTAACTTATGTGCCTAAAGCATAAAAGTTGATTACAAAACTCCAAGTATATATTAAATACAAATCCATATTTCTGTCACCCATTATCCATTAGAATATCATTATATCTGAATAAAGGAAGCATTTGCTTTAATGCAGACTTCAGTAAAATTTCTGACAAAATCCTCTTCTGAAAATCATCAAGGACAAAACTGCAAAGAAACCCACGTGCAACATCAGTACATATTTATTAGTCAGGCGCACTGCTTCCTGTACCAACAATTCCTAAAGCGGCTGTGATGTAACATGATGAAATGTGATTTCTTCCACCTGCTATAGTCCAGTATGTGTTTTTCAGGTTTGGATGGGCTCTGCTGCATGCTGTCATGACAGATCAGTTTCTTCCATCATAGGGCTCTGGTCTATAGCATGTTCTATAGGTTCTATCCATTGAGCCGGGAAGTGGAGAAAAAATGAGGATCACCCCTGGGAGATTTTAGTGGGCCATGATGAAAACGAAACTCATTACCCTACCATACTGAACTGACCAGAACTCAGTCACTTGGTACCTCAACTTCAAGGGAGGCTGGGAAAAGCAGCAAAGGAGACAAAGAAGTGAGTTTGATGAATGGTGGTTATATGACTTTATCTAATTTACTGGATTTGTACTAGGACAACTTCCAGTTGGATTTTTGTGAAGTCAGTGGGTTAATGGGGGGGAAAAAAGAGACAAAGAAAGAATAAACCTGAGTGGATATTGGTGGGCAGGGACTATGTGAGCCTTAATAGCTTGACAAAGTATTATTCTTTCTGCACTTAGGTGTCCTCTCCTGTAAAATGATGAATTATACTAGGTATGGTCCCTATTGAACATTTACCTGTGCAAGATTAACTGTAGGTAATCTATCTTATAAAGACTAGTCTTGAGGAGAAAGTGAATTAAATTGGAAGATTAACAGTTGAATATGTGTGAATATTTGATCAATAAATGAAAATTCTCATCAATTTTACTCAGGTATGTATTAAAAAAGAAAAAAAAATTACTGGAGGAAATCCTAGAAAACATTGAGAGATGAATCTAAAAGTTTGATGAAAGATGCCATAGTGCTGCTAGGAATATTATATCAAAAGATTAAAAATCTGAGAAGCATTTAAAATTGGGAAAATAAAGAGAATCAATAGTATAGATAGAATAGGTAGATATACAACAGCTAAATAGTTGATGACGATGACGATGACGATACATAGATAGATAGATAGATAGACAGACAGGTAGATGATAGATATAACAGGAGGCTCAGTAATAGAAGAAAACACTAATATATGGAACAAATAAGAATTGATCAAAAAATGGTCCTGAATTTTGATGAGACAACCTTAGTAATAGTGGATAAAGTAGTATTCGTTTTTGCTGTTATTTTTTTCCTTCTTGGTCAGAGGTCTGAATGAGCAATTTAATTTATCTGTGATTAAATAACTATGCGATACCCTTGAAAACATGCAACATTAATTTAGGTTAAATGGCTCTCAGCCTTACCTGCTAATGCTTTTATGAGATTTGGGATTTTAGAATTTGCTACATTAGAACCATTAAATATTGCATTACCTGTAAATTACCAAGCCAATACAGTGGTAGCAGTCATAAATTTACCTATTTACAGCTTAAGTTGAACAAGCTGGGAAAAAAAAAAAATATTTAAACACAAATTTTGGCCTGAAGATATCAACTGCCAGATATTTCTCCAGCAAAGATGGGTTTATCTGGGGTCAGCAGAGAATTACAGTTTGGGGTCTGCAACCATGGTGAGCTATGTGCAAATTCCCTGCAGAGCAAGGAGAGGAGAATGCTATTATAGGAGGGAAAAGGAAGCTGGGAGGGCTGCAGTAAAAAAGGGTCCATGACTTTTCATTGGTTGAGTCCTGGCCAAGGAAGAAGAGGAGCCTGTCTCCTTCCTGTTGGGCTTTGCTATCCTCTCAGGGCATGAGAGCTCTTCCTTCAGGCCTCCCAACTCTATTTAACTGAGGTTTTTATTTATCAAATTTTTAGGCTACCAGAGTTCTAATCAGTACTACAGTCCTTTTGTAGAGGATAGCTTATATCAGGATTGTTGTGTCGACAACCCAGGGAGTCTTGAATTGCCACACAAATGTCCGTGATGTGTTTCGATATCAGATTTAGCACGTGTGTGTTCTAAAACAAAGTATGCTCTTTTTCTTCTGTATTAGGCATATAACACGAATATAGTTCAAAGGTGGTAGAACTTTAAGAACATACTGAGTTTTATAACAAGTGAATTAAAATTAAAGATGGCTTTCAGAAACGGGAAGGTAATGATGATATGGAGATGTACTCAATTTGTGGTTTACTTCACAGCCCATTCACAATGGCCCTTTTGTATCCAAATATGATTAAAGAATATGGAAGATATTTATCTTAATTTCTCATATATTCAAATAAAATAATTTCTTCTCATAAAAGCTATGTAGATCAGCTGTCCATCAATATGAATTAGAGACCTTTATTTACTTGTCTGTTTCCCCAAATTAGATAGTAATTTTATTAAAGAGAGGACTTTTACAGTGTTACCAGTTGCTTCAACAGTGTACAGCCCAAGAAATGGTATGTAATATGTCTTTGAGAAATAACTGTTGATTAAAGGAAAACAAACAGGAACTGATTGAGTCTTCCAGCTAATTAGTTACATTATTTTTAAGTCCTTTAATAATTATCCATATCATCCCTCTAATATCTTTCATATTATGACAGTTTATGTGACAGCAGTTGTGGCTACCTATCTAATCCAAGCTAAGGTTTCTTACAAAAAGGAAAACACATACACACACTCACATATACACGCACATGCACACACACACACACATACACAGAGGAAAAAAAAGAGGAAAACAAAAATATTAGCAATGCAGTGATTTAAAAAATTTTTTTGCTTTTATTTTGTAACTTTTGTTATTGTATAAACTCTCCTTTGGGATTTAATTCATTTGTACAGTTCAAAATGCATAGTTATACCATCAAAAATGTACTGAGGAGAGAAATGGCTCAAGTATCTTCCCTTGTTTACTTTCATTCATTCTCCAATTTATGTAAATATAAATCATATATGATCTTATCCCCATTTATTTATTTTTTATTTCCAGCTCATGACAATATAAATGGCAAATTTTACAAAAATCATTCTTGTGTGTAACTACATGCATTTTTTTTTACTACTTTGCACACCTTAGGTTATAATACTCAATAATTTTGTTGTTAATAACTACCTTTGTAGCTTGTACATTTTGGGGTATAGCTTTCAATCAAAAATATCCCCCTTATGGTAATTTAGATCCTTTGTACTGATCTCTCTCCTTCAATTATAGAAATTATTCAAATATTTAGAATTGAGATGAGTATCAATCACCAGAATAATTCACCTAAAACTTTCTCCTGAATTTTCTCAATTTTCAACTGTAGAAATTGAGTTTGAACCATGTCGCTAAGATCTCAAAATATGACAGAGATCAGTTGCAGATTTTAAAAAATGGGTGGTCTCCTACGGAAGACGATGACTACTTTAGCCTTAAATCCACCTGGTAAAATTAAAATTAAAATTCTAGTTTCCATTTATCCTGGCATCTCTCAAGCATAAAGTAACTTAAAATCAAAAGGGAATATAACCAAAATTTTAGTTGCAATTTCTACCTGAGACTTTGTCACAAGCAAAAAAGCAAAGCATGTATCCTTTTATTGTTGTTTTGTAGAATGATGATTTAGTGCATAATTTTCATATTATGTTATTTCTTTCTCAATAAAAAAAGTTCTTAGCAACTGGAAGAGAGATAGGAAGATTTCGTTAACATTTTAATATTTTCAGAATGCTCTTGTCATAGATATGATAATTTCTTACATTTGTATAGTACAGGATATGAAGTTGACTTAAGGCAATGGTGACATAATGAACAGTCTACAGATTTTTTTTTTTTTTTTTTTTTTTTTTTTGCGGTACGCGGGCCTCTCACTGTTGTGGCCTCTCCCGTTGCGGAGCACAGGCTCCGGACACGCAGGCGCAGCGGCCACGGCTCACGGGCCCAGCCGCTCCGCGGCACGTGGGATCCTCCCGGACCGGGGCACGAACCCGTGTCCCCTGCATCGGCAGGCGGACTCTCAACCACTGCGCCACCAGGGAAGCCCCCTAGAGATTTTTAATTGAAATGGAAAAAAATAGTTTTGAAGAAATGCAGTATTATCTAAATACCAACAAAAGATACTTTTATTTAAAATGTATTTGTGTATAAATATACCTGATTTCTAAAACATTAGATTTTACATAAGACATAACTCCCGTAAGAAAAACCTAACTTAATTAGGTGGCATTTTACTAGTTTAAGTAAACAAGTATAAATTATATGTCTATGCTCTTTTCACTCTCAATAGAAGGTGAGCTCCACTTTGTATTTCATTTCACTCCACCGTGCATCAAAATTTCTTAGAAAACGTGGAGTAGAGGAAGAGAGAGGAAAGAAAGACACAGCTCTGAAACTCATAGTGGGCATGTAGTGTGGCTCTCTAATCTCAGTCTTTCACATTAGTTTTCTCATCTAATCCTCAGAATTTTCCTACCAGTGTATATGGGATGGATTGAATTGTGGAGGTCAAACCTCACCTAAATGCCTCACCTAGTAAGTATCAAGTTTGAACTAACATCCTTGCCCATAGCCTCTTAATCAGCATTGTTCTTCCCATCTTTCATCGTAATTGACACCATACTATTTCCAGTGGAGATAGAATTCTTCCTGACAAGCACTTCATAAACAGATGTAAACAATCAGAAGTTCAAATGAATTTCTAATATTCTGTGCCATAAGCATACTTTACAGAAAAAAAATGAGTGCCTTCTGAAATATGTAAAATTTTCTTTTATAAATATTAAACAAATCTAACAGAAACATTCAAAAAAGGTGAGGACAAATTTTATGATAGAAACAAAAAGTAATGTATCTAGGAGTCTCCTGATTTACTGGAAACATCATTAGTTAACTTCTGGGAGAATCTCAGACATGTGAAGCTCTGTTTCTGACTTCATGAGCTTGGTATCTCCCTGTGTTCACCAGCATCTGTTTTTGACCTATCAATTAACTTTTATATCAATTTACTTCAGTCATTAGTAATTGGTTCCTGATAAAACTTGATTTCAACAAAATGCTGGCAAAGTTCATGATTTTAAATCTGAAATTACTCATATTGAAACATTTTTACTTTCCCAGAGGGCTACATTTGCTTCCCCTACTCATCACAGTAGAAATCAGGAGAAATCTTTATTTTTATTCAAATTTTAATTACTTAGCAAACAGCTGCCCAAGACTAATATGAGACTGATAATGATGACAGAGTTAATGTGACACTGAGAATTTAGATTAGAAATTAGGTGGATAATTTGTGTATGCTTAATACAACAAAATAAAATATTGATTAAATTAGGAACTTAAGGAATATTTTGTTACTTACTGTTGTTAAGTGACTGGGGATCATTCAACCAATAGTCTTTGAGACTATTCAGATCAATGACAGTTTCCATGGGAAGTTGAAGAAATTATGGACTAGAGATTAAAGTACTGCAGGTAAATACATGTAATGCTGTTATTTTCTTAACACTGTTTTAGAGCACTTATAGTTTCACAGCAAAATTGAGCCAAGAGTGCAGAGAATGTCTGTGTACTTCCTGGCATCACAGGCCTAGCCTCCTCCACTATCAAAATCTTTCACCAGACGGTACATTTGTTACAATCCATGAACGTACATTGATACATCTTTATCACCCAAAGTCCATGGTTTACTTTAGGGTCCACTCTCGGTGTTCTGAACTTTATGGATTTTTATACATGCATAATACCTGTATCCACCATTGTAGTATCATACAGAATAGTTTCATTGTCCTAAAAATCCTCTGTGCTCCATTTTTTTTTCCCTCCCAACCTCTGGCAACCACTGATCTTTTTCTCTGTCTCCATAACTTTGCCTTTTCCAGAATGCCATGTAGTTGAAATCATACATTATGTAGGCTTTTAAGATTTGCTTCTTTTACTCGGGAATATGCATTTAATATTTCTCCTTTTCTTTTCATGGCTTGATGATAGTTCCTTTATTTTTAGCACCGAACAATATTCCATTGTCTCGATCTTCCACAATTTATTTATCCGTTCACCTACTGAAGGATGTCTTAGCTGCTTCCAAGTTTTGACAGTTGTAAATAAAGCTTCTATAAGCATTTGTATGCAAGGTTTTTGTGCACATAAGTTTTGAGTTCCTTTGCATGGATACCAACAAGTGCAATGGCTGGATTAGATGATAGGAGTATGTTTAAATTTGTAAGAAAAATGCCAAAATGTCTTCCAAAGTGGCTGAACCATTTAGCATTCCCTCAAGCAGTGAATGACAATTCTTGTTGGTGTTGTCATTGTTCTGGATTTGACCTTTCAAATAGGAGCGTAGATAAATCTTCTTGTTTTATTTTGCATTTCCTTGATGACATCTGATATTGAGCATCTTTTCATATATTTGTCATCTGTATATCTTCTTTGGTTAGATGGCTGTTAAGGTGTTTGGTCCATTGTTTAATCAAGTTTTTGTTTTCTTATTGTTAGGTTTTATGATTCCTTTGTATATTTTGGATAACAATTCTGTATCAGGTATTCATTTTCCAAATAGTTGCTCCCAGTTTGTAGCTTCTCGTTCTCTTGATATTGCTTTTTGAGGGGCAGAAACTTATAATTTTAATGAAATTCAGCTTCTCAGTTATTTATTTCATGGATCATGCCCTTTGTGTTGTAACTAATAAGTTATTGCCATACCCAAGGTCATCTAAGTTTTCTGGTGTTAGAACTAATAAATGGATTCAGTAAAGCTGCAGGATACAAAAATCAGCATACAAAATCAGTTGTGCTTCTATATACAAACAGTGAACTATCAGAAAGAAAAATAAATAATATAATTTGTAGTAGCATTAAAAACAATAAAATACTTAGGAATAATATTAACCAAAGAGGTGAAAGATGTATGCTGCAAACTATAAGACATGGATGAAAGAAACTGAAGAGGACACAGATAAATGGAAAAATTTCCCATGTTCACATACCAGAAGAATTAATATTGGTAAAATACCCATACTACCCAAAGCCATTCCTAGATTCAGTGCAATCCGTATCAAAATTCCAGTGACATTTTTCACAGAAATGGAAAAAAAATAATTCTAAAACTTGTATGGAATCACAAAAGACCTCAAATAGCCAAAGCAATCTTGAAAATTAGGAGCATAGCTGGAAGCATCACACTTCCTAATTTCAACCGATATTACAGAGCTGTAGTGGTCAAAAGAGAATAGTATTGTCATTAAAACAGACACATTGACCAATGGAACAGAAGTGAGAGCTCAGAAATAAATCCATACATATACAGTCAAATAATATTTGATGCAACAGCCAAGGATATTCAGTGGGGAAGGATAGCCCCTTCAATAAATGTTGCTGGGAAAATTGGAATCCATATGCAAAAGAATGAAATTGGGGCTTCCCTGGTGGCGCAGTGGTTGAGAGCCCGCCTGCCAATGCAAGGGACACGGGTTCGTGCCCCGGTCCGGGAGGATCCCACATGCCGTGGAGCGGCTGGGCCTGTGAGCCATGGCCGCTGAGCCTGCGTGTCCGGAGCCTGTGCTCCGCAACGGGAGAGGCCACAACAGTGAGAGGCCCGCGTACCGCAAAAAAAAAAAAAAAAAACCAAAAAAGAATGAAATTGGATGCCTGTCTTACATGACTGACACAAATTACCTCAAAATAGATTAAAGATTTAAACATAAGACAAGAAGCCATAAAATTCCTAGAAGAAAACATAGGGGAAAAACCCCTTAACATTACCTTGGCAAAATTTTTTGGACAAGGTGACAAATGCACAAGCAACAAAATAAAAAATAAACAAGTAGAAATACATCAAATCGAAAAGCTTCTGCATAGCAAAAGAAACAATCAACAAGATGAAGAGGCAACCTAAGGAATGGGAGAAAATATTTGAGAATCGTTTATCAGATAAGTGACTAATATCCAAAATATATAAGAAACTCATATAACTCATTAGCAAAAAAAAAATGATAATCTGATTATTTAAATGGACAGAGAATTTAAATAGACATTACTCCAAGGAAGACATACAAATGGCCAAAAGTTTATTGAAAATGTGCTCAACAACACTAATCATCAGGGAAATGCAAATCAAAACCACAATATATCACCTCACACCTGTTAGAATGAATATCATCAAAAAGACAAGACATAACAATTGTTGGCAAGGATGTGGAGAAAAGGAACCTCTGTGCATTGTTGGTGCAAATGTAAATTGTTAACAGCCACTGTGGAAAAATTATGGAGGTTCCTCAAAAAAAATAAAATAGGGCTTCCCTGGTGGTGCAGTGGTTGAGAGTCCGCCTGCCGATGCGGGGGACACGGGTTCATGCCCCGGTCTGGGAGGATCCCACATGCTACGGAGCGGCTGGGCCTGTGAGCCATGGCCACTGAGCCTGCGTGTCCGGAGCCTGTGCTCCACAACGGGAGAGGCCACAACAGTGAGAAGCCCGCGTACCGCAAAATAAATAAATAAAGCTTTTTTTAAAAAAAAAAAAAAAATAGAACTATCATATGATCCAGCAAACCTACTTCAAAGAAAATGAAGTCATGAGATTATCTCCATCTGAAAGCTAATTGCAGCACTATTTACAATAACCAAAACATGGAAACAACCTAATCGTGTATTGATAGATGAATGAATTATATCTACACATATTTTCTTTATTAATCTGTGAGAAAGAAGAAAATCCTGCCATTTATGACAATATGGATGGACCTTGATGACATTATGCTTAGTGAAATAAGCCAGATGGAGAAAGACAAATAGTGTATGATACCATATGTGGAATCTACAAAAACAAAAAGCCAACTTTTAGAAACAGAGAGTAGATTGATGGTTGCCAGGGGCTGGGGACAAGGTGTGTGGGAAGATGACGACAAAAGGTACAAACTTCCAGTTATAAGATGGATTAGTTCTGAGGATCTAATTTTCAGCCTGGTGACTGCAGTTAACCTTTCTGTCTTATATACTTGAAAGTTCCTGGGAGAGACTATCTTAAATGTTCTCACTGTAAAATAAAATTGTACTTAGGTGATGTGGGTGTTAACTAACCTTATTGTGGTAAACAGTTCACAATATATACATGAATCAAATCATTATATTGTATACCTTAAGCTTATACAATGTTATGTGTCTGATATATCTCAGTAAAGCTGGGGGAGGATCCCTCTAAGCACTTTTAACTACATCCCACACATATTGATAAGCTGTGTTTTCATTTTCATTTAGTGAAAAATATTTTTAAATTTGTTTTGAGATTTCCTCTTTTACTCATATGTTCTTACATTGTAAATCTCCACATATTTGGGGTTTTTCCCTGTTGTCTTTCTGTTATTGCTTTCTAGTTTAATTCCACTGTGGTCTGAGAGCCAACGTGGTATGACTTCTGCCCTTTTAAATTTGTTGAGGTGTATTTTATGGACCCGAGTGTGATCTGCCTTGATGAATGTGCAATGTGAGCTTAAGAAGGATGCACATTCTGCTGTTTTGGGATGAAATAATCTATAGATGTCAATTATATCCAGTTGATGGTGCTGTTGAGTTCAACTATGTCCTATGTCCTTTTGTTTTTTACTCTTTTCCTGACTTTATATCATTTTTAGTATTTAGGTTATACTACGTATGTATTTATTTATATTTATTTTTTATTTTCTTACTTTTTGTAGTGGTTGCCCTAGAGTTAGCAATATACATTTTCAGCCAACCTAAGTGCTCTTTCAAATAACACTATACTGCTTCATGAGTAGTGTAAGTTATAGTAATGAAATCATCATAATTCCTCGCTCCCATATTTTGTTCTATTGCTGTCATTTCCTTATATGTATATATGCATATATAGGTTTATGTACATATACATGACATATATGTATCTAAACATTCACAATCAAATGCTTTGTTGGTATTATTATTTAGACCAAACTGTTATCTGTTAGATAAATTAAGAATCCAAATATAAATGTTTTTGTTTTTTCTTTACTTATTCCGTCTTTGACACTTTTCTTTCTCTTTGTAGATCCAAGTTTCTGACCTGTATTATATTCCTTATAATACAGAACTTACTTTAATATTTCTTGCAAAGCAGATCTAATGACAACAAATTTCCTCAATTTTTATTTGTGTGCGAAAGTCTTTATTTTCTCCTTCACTTTTGAAAGATAATTTTATAGGGTACAGAATTCTAAGCTGGTAGGTTTTTTTCTCTCATCTCTTTAAATATTTCACTTCACTCTTTTCTTGCTTGCACGGTTTCTGAGACACTGTCAGATATAATTCTTATATTTGTTTCTTTATAGGTAAGGTGTTTATTCTCTCTCTGACTTCTCTCAGGACTTTTCCTTTATCTTTGATTTCCTGTAGTTTGAAAGTAATGCATAGGTATAGGGTTTTTTTTGTTTTTGTTGTTTTAATTTATCTTGTTTGTTGTTCTTCATTTCCTGGATCTGTAATTTTGTGTCTGTCATTGATTTGAGGAGATTCTCAGTCATTTATTGTTTGAAATATTCTATTCCTTTCTCTCTTTCTTCTATATCTAGTGTTCCCATTACATGTATATTACACCTTTTGTAATTGTCCCAGAGTCTTGGATATTCTGTTATGCTTTTTTTTTTTTAATCATCCTTTGTGTTTCTTTTCAGTTTTTGAGGATTCTACTGATATGCCCTCTAGCTTAAAGATTATTTTCCCATCCATGTCCAGTATATTAATAAGCCCATCAAAGGCAGTTTTTTATTTCTGTTGAAGTGTTTTTCATCTCCAGAATTTAATTTTGTTTCTTTCTCATAATTTCTATCTCTCTGCTTAAATTACCTATCTGTTCTTGCATGCTGTCTACTTTATCCATTAGAGTCTTTAGCATATTCATCATAATTGTTTTAATTTCCTGGTCTGATAATTCCAACACCCCGGCCATGTGTGATTATAATACTTGCTCCGTCTCTTAAAAGAGTGTGGGATATATATTTTTTATTTTGCCTTTTAGTATTATGTGAATTTTTCTTGATAGCCACACATGAAGTACCAGGTAAAAGGAACTGCTATAATTAGATGTTTAGTAATGTGGTGTGAGATCTGGGGGAAAGAAAGTATTCTATAGTTCTGTGATTGGGTTTCAAACTTTTACTGCGCCTGTGCTTCTGGACTGTGAACTTCACATGTGTTTTTCTCCATTCTTCCCCCTCCCTTACATGGGACTGGATGGCTATCGCTGGCTAGAGTTGGGTATTTCTTTTCCTCCAGGTCAAGTAGGCTCTGATAGAATACCAAGAGGTTAGACTCTTCTTCAAGGTTTTCCCTGGGTCAAGCCTCCTTTAGAACAAAATGCTGTCTCATACTTTAAAGTGGTTCCTTTTCCCCTCCTGTAGCTGAAAGCATGAGGGGAATTTTCTCTCATATTTACTGCAAGAATCTGGTCAAGCTCCTGGAAGTGAAACTGACAGAAGTGTGGTGGTCCCCCCATGACTGGGTACGCCTGAAGTTTTTAATTCTCAGCTTTGTCCACACTGATCCTCAGAAATTCAGCAATTACAGTTCAGGTTTTATTTCCAGCACAGGTCCCCACTGCAATTTCCACTCTGCTTTGGTAAACCCTATCTCCCTGTATTCACCTGTCTGTCTTTCCAACCTAGAGACAGCAGTTTGCCTTGTATCCTCCCTTCTCTAATGAATTGAAGGAGAGTTGCTGACTTTTTAATCTGTTCAGTTTTTTACTTATTGTTAGGACACAGTGGTAACTTCCAAAGTCTTTACATGAGGAACTGGAAACCAGAAGTCAATATATACTATTTTAAAGTTTATCTTTTACCTCTTGTTTTCAAATTGCAATACTGTTTTCTAGGCAGGGACAATATCACATGTTTTTCAAACATCTAAAATATACCTTTAATGGACTTTACCCACAAATGAGGAGATATATGTTCTTCAGCAATGATCTCACTGAAAATCAATAATTCCCTATTGACCCAAATGGAATGATACATTGACATTTTGGAGGGGTGTCTTTTGGAGGCAAAATGAGACCAAACTATTTACGCGTTTCAATGAACCATTTAGCAATAAGCCTTATACATGGATGACCAGAATATTCTACTGATACTCCTGCCTATTCTACCATGTAAAGAGTCTATAGCTTCAACTGGAAAGATAAACTCGAGTTTTGTAAAATGGTTATTCCACTGTAAATGGAAATGAAAGTGTGTAGAGAAAATAAATGAAGATAACACATACTTTAAAATCCTTTCTATTTTCGATTAGCCTTTCTGATCTATCTAAATAGGAAATTTCCTAGATATAGTATTCTTGTTCATAGTTATTTAAAGCTTTTATGTTTCCTTAACAAAGAACTGTCATGATCACTTTGGATTTACAGATAATATCATTAGGTTGAAATGTTCATTCTGGGTTTTAAAATAATACCATTGGGATGAATAAGTGTAAAATAACAAACAAACAGATGAGAAAAGAAAATTCTTAGTTAAGAGAAATGCCAAAAGCTGTATGAATGTTTTCCATTTTCCAAGTATTACAATTTTGCTTTGGTACAACAGATGAAGTTTCAGCACAATCGATGTCAGGAATTAGATGAGGATTTGTGGTTTTCAAGTAGTAAGTCACTAGTGATTTGAGAAAATCCTGAATTAGAAAAGAACAATTTAAGATAAGACAGGTGATCAGCTTGAAGTCCATTACTGTTGGCTTAGGTCTTATAAGAGGAAAAATGTATTGCTGGCACTCACAGAATCTGAAAAAGGTTGACCAGAGGATGAGGATGAAAGAAAGCTGTAAAAGAAGGACTTTTATATAATTGAATACTATTTAATCAAATGTAACAGATATTCAGGAACTATTTTGATCATTTTTAAGACCATTGTATATTTCTGCCTTAAAATTGCTTGATCAAATAGGAATTTTAAGCGGTCAGAAAGAAAAGAGTCTGACCTACATAAGAATTAACATCAAATATTAGTTTGAGGCCACTTTATAAAATTCCCTAGATGCCTGCTCAAACAGTTAATAAATAATATTTGAGGGTTAGTGCAAATTAACATTTAAGAAATTCCTGTATTCAGAATTAAGAAATCATGCACATCATGACTGAAATGAAGCCAGGTAGCCTGAGATAAGCCTGTGTAAGAGAATATCATTTTTCATTTCCGTTTTTGTTTTTTATAAAAGGAAAACACCCCCCCCCCAACCGCAGTGACCTTTTTCCTGCTATTAGTAGAATGCCAGGACTTGTGCATTTGTTTTCCCCCATTAGGATATATAGAGCAGCAGGACAATGCTGTCAGAAGAAACAATTAATAATCAGCAGGAAATGTGCCAGTGTTCAAATGTCAGGATCAGAAAAATCGTCATTAGTTTAAACAGTGATTTCTAAAATGTAAATGTGAAAGAGGAGTGGTTGTTCATACACCCGTTTGTTTTTCATTTGTTGTTGTTTTATTCGGTGTTCCAGGTAATTAATACAGTATGTTCTTAAATATATAAAAACTATTTGTTACAAAGTTTAGTCGGTACCACATTAGTATGCAATTTAACCCTACTACGAAAAGACATGAAAACATGTATGTGTGTGTAGCAAGTAAAGACAAAATGTTGATTTGAAATACAGTTATCAACTATGGGTTGGATATATTAAATTGCTAAATCATTTGATCATAACCAGAGTTGTTAAAATTAATTTTAATTCCTCATTAATATCACTGATTATTATGGAACAATGTAAGGTGATATTTTAAACATTTACACATAATCATATTTACCTTTTTCATCTCTTTGGTGTATAGTGCCATGAGTTGTAACATGTGCAGACTTGTGTAACCACCTTCATAGTCAAGGTACAGAGAAGTTTTCTTATGCCCCCAAAATTCCCTTTGCTGTTTGTAGTAATACATTCTCCCTACCCCTACCAGAGGGCAGCCACTTAATCTCACCTTTTTCTCTGTAGTTTTGCCCTTTCCAGAATGTCATATGAATGGAATCATACTGTACAGGACCATTTGAAACTGGCTTCTTTCACTCAGCATAATACTGTTGAGGTTCATGTATGTTAAGAGTTTCTTTATTTTTATTGTTGAGTAACATTCCACTTGTGACTATTGTAGTTTGTTTATCCATTCACCCATCAAAGGACAGCTAAGATTGTTTCCAGTTTGGGGCAAATAAGATTAAAGCAGCTATAAACATATGTGTTCAGATTTTTGAGTGGACATAACTTTTTATGTCTTTAAAATAGATACCTAGGAATGGATTAGCTAGGTCATATTGTAAGTACATGTTTAACTTATTAAAAAACTGCCAAATTGTTTCCCGGAGGCCTGTACCATTTTACAGCTCAACAATATATGGGTGTTAGCTTAATACATATTTTTTTAAAAGACAAATATTAGAGAGATGAGCCAAGGTCCTATTATATTTAATACTTATATTTTGTGTTTAATTAATGTGGTAGAAAGAATAATGGCCCTCCAAAGATATTCAGAACCTAATCTATGGGAAGTGTGAATTTACAATAGGCAGAAAAAAAGGTCTTTGCCGATGTGATTAACGATCTTGAAAAGGATGCCTGCTGACATGGTTAATAACCTTTAAGGTTAATAAAAATTAACACTAAAGAAATTACTGTATTCAGAATCAGAGAACCAGGCAGGAAAAACAGTTCTATTGCTTCCAGGAAATTAATATTCTAGTGGGAGAGACCAGAGTATAAGGAAATAAATAAATATAAAATATAATAGTGATAAGCATAAGCAGGAATAGCAGACAGAGAAGTATCCCAGGGTTGGAGGAAGAATACATCTTTTAGAAGAAGTTCTTGGATGCTCCCTCTTGTAAGATGATATTTGAGCAAAGAATTGAATGAAGTGAGGTGTGCTAGCCATGTGACAATACAGAAAAGGAAAGTTCAAGGCAAAATGCAAAGGGGTTGGAGAGGTGCTGAGGCAGTAGCAGACTGCAGGTCTTTGGAAGGTTACTACACTGTGTGGTGAGAAGATGGGGAACAACCTGAGATGAGTTCTTGCAGAGACTTGTACACTTTGGTGAGAAGCCTGATGTTATCCATTATGGGAGGCACTGCAGTGCTTCGCTTTGCCCAGGGAAGTACCATGAACAGATTTACATTTTAAAACAATCACTCTGGCTCCTGTACAGTGAATAGTTTTTTAAAGAACCTCCATACTGTTCTGCATAGTGGCTGTATCAATTTACATTCCCACCAACAGTGCAAGAGGGTTCCCTTTTCTCCACACCCTCTCAAGCATTTATTGTTTGTAGATTTTTTGATGATGGACTTTCTGACTGGTGTGAGGTGATACGTCATTGTGGTTTTGATTTGCATTTCTCTAATTATTAGTGATGTTTAGCAGCTTTTCATGTGCCTCTTGGCCATCTGGATGTCTTCTTTGGAGAAATGTCTATTTAGGTCTTCTGCCCATTTTTGTATTGGGTTGTTTGTTTTGTTGATTTTGAGCTGTATGAGTTTCTTGTATATTTTGGAAATTAATCCTTTGTCGATTGCTTCATTTGCAAATATTTTCTCTCATTCTGAGGATTGCCTTTTCATCTTGTTTATGGTTTCCTTTGCTGTGCAAAAGCTTTTAAGTTTCATTAGGTCCCATTTGTTTATTTTTGAGTAGTAGGGATTTTCATAAAATGAGCTTTATGTGTATTTAGGGATTATGACAATTGAGAGCAAGTTTAATCAAATAAAATTGTAGTGTTATCACAGACACTTGGTACACAGTATAGTTTGTACTCAATGGAGAATTAATGATACACACTTTCTTCATTCATTCATAGCCTTACCACTTTTGTTTTTAAGATAGTTTGAATTACAGTAAAAGCACATTTGTAAATTATATATTTTGAGAAAAGAGAGAAGGGACAATCCCTTAAGTTCTTTACAATTTTCATATCTCTTACACTGACTTATAGATCATTCTTTTTCTGATATTAAGATATTAAATGCTTCTTTAAAATTGATATTGTAATAGAAAATACTGAACTTCTCTTACTAGATAAAAATTGCCCAATAACTATAGAGTCAAGCCTATCTTTATATTTACCCATGAGTGAAATACTTATCTATTTTTTCTCTTTGCCATATTCCAAAATGCCACTATAAAAAAATAATATATTTTGTAAGGTTTTCAAAGACACTTATTTTATCTATACGTAATCAAGTGAGTTATTTAAAATGTTTTTCTGAAGTATTTATCAAACAGGAAGTATTTTCATAAAGAATGCGACTTAATAAAGAATGAGAGTTAATATGATCTCTGTATTACAGTTCCTCCTAAAGAAGGAAATTCAATTCCCTTGCATAGACTCTGTCAGTTTTACCAGGTGAAGAAAGACTAATGTTGTTAGATTACTTTTCAGTGGGATAGAATGAACTAAATTTGCATCAAGGGAGAAATGATTTCTTAGCCACAGACACATGCATTGATCAGATTGTCTGTGAGTAGTTTATTCTATGTATTTATATATTTTCTTTCCATCTTGCTGTCAACTATTACTATACTGCATTTATTATTGGAGAATTAAAGTGAGAAAGCAGCTTCCAGAGACTGATTGAGATGAATTGAAGTTTTCCCACTAAATCCTTCAGCTGCTTCCCTAGGAAGAGTCCAGAAGGAAGAGAAAACCTCTACCCATGAAAAATATAACAGTAACTAAACTTTTTTCCAAAAATTGGCTTGTTGAATTTTTGGTACCATGTTTGATTGAGAATCAATGCCCGAAGAATTCTGCTAATTTGAGTGAGGCCACCTATCATTTAGCATTTCTTACAAAAAAAGAGAATACTCTCTAGCAGAACCAGTAAAAGGGATGATTTCATAGCAACACAAATATTTACAAATGTAACACACAATACACTGAACAAAGAAATGATACTTAAGCATATTTGGTTGTAATATTGACTTAGATGTTGTATTTTTGAGAAATATAATATACTACATTTTGTTTGTAGTAATATGTATACTATCCATCCAAGGACTCTTGGGCTTGAAACAAGTACTTGTGTTGTTGTGGGTGTATGCATAAGCATTTATCCACTGCTAAACAACACTGTCAGAGTTTTTTGTAGTGTGAGCCTCATAAATATAGTGTTATGAGACGTTCTTTGGGAAAAATGAAGGCAAATACATGTAAGAAATGTTATACACTTTATTCCCTTCTTAGAGATTCACCAGGCAGAATATAAATGCGCAAAACTAGGGGAATGGTTAAGTTAATTTCTGTATATCCACAGGGTAGAGCATTTTAGGGGCCCAATGCGTCTACCCTGATTTATGCTGCCATTACCTTTTACATGAGTTCCTCTTAGTTCAGCTTTCTGCCTGCATTTTTATACTCTTGGACACTTTTTCTTCCCTGAAGCCAGAATAGAGACAGACTGATATAAAAATCAAATCTAACCCTATTAATTCTTCAAGCCTCCCTATGCTTTTATTACAACATCCAAGCTTCTTAACATGGCGACAATAACAAAATTACTTGTTCAGCTACGTCTGTCACCCATCTTCACCTTTAGCTCTGCATTTCAGCCAAACTAGGTTTTAAATTCTATACGTATTCTTTAACATCTCAGAAAAGTATGGCACACATTGTTGTTTCCTCCCTGCCATCTCTTTTATTTAATACACGCTTCTCATCCTGTAGCCCTTAATGTCATTGGTATTTAATGTTCAAAGCCTTCCTTGACACCCCACCTTAACCCCTCACTCTGGGTACCATTTCCTTCTACATGGTCCAAAGATCCCACAACATCATATAATAACATTTAATTGATGGCATGTAAGCATCTGCTCCTTCATATGGGCTGTGAGCCTAGTAATGGTAGGAACAGGCCACTTCATTTATTATTGTATTCCCAGCAGTTAGTGCTATGCCTTTAATATAGTTGACTTCTTGACTGGAATTCACTTCCCAAGTTTTTGAAATTGAAGAAGTATAATGTTTTAAATAATAAAAAAATACAAGTGTGTTGGGGGAAAAACAAAGTCCCTGTGAATTGGGAGTCCATATGTAGAGTGAGAGTTGTAGAAAGCAGCATTAGTTATCATGAAGTTAGGTTACAGAGTTTTAAGTAAACAGATGAAGAGATTGTGAAAGATACTAAAGGCTTAAAGAAATTTCTGGGAGTGTTTGTATATGGATGGAACCCAATGAATTATATTTTACTAATCTAGTGATTCGCAGAGAGACCATTGCGGAGGTTTGTAAATTAGCATTTGTGTAAAGCATAAGAATGGTGATAGGATGAGAGAGTGAGAAGTCCCCACCCATTACTCTAGGGTAGAAATGAAGGCAGTGGGAACGTTTGTGGCTGTGGATAAATGTGCCGACGACACCAGAGCAGTAAGTTAAGGGTCTACTTCTGATAGACCAAATGTTCCACAAATGTAAAGCAACATGATCTGCTAAGAGACTGGGAAACAGTGTTAGGAAGGTTTTCTGGAGAGAGTGGAAATCAGAGAGACCTGGCAAGGAGCACATAACAGGTCTACTGAACAACACTGGTCCTGATGGAGATGGGAAAACTCAAGTTTGCAAAGCCACTAATTAAAATTTTTATGGGATCTTCCCCAGCAAAGTTCAACTGCTCTCACAGAATTAGAGAAGGAAAGATACAAAAATATATTACAGATTAAGGCTTACCAAGAACCTGCGGCTTAAAGCAGAGTTGAAGAAGATAAAGCTTCAGGAAGAAAGAAGAGCCAGGGGGTATTAAGGGAAGAGGAAGCAGGGAGTAAACCCACGAACAAAGCAATCATCTAGGGTAAAAGCCGAGGTCCTGTACCCAGATGTCTCAACATATGCACAGAGCGGAACGAGCAGAATGAAAAGGGTGGGGGATGAGATTTGTGGTCAAGGAATCAGGGCTAGAATCACAATAGAAGTGGAGCCGTTCAAGGCAGGGTCTATGGAAGAGGGTAGCTAACGTGCACTGGGGCTCAGGGTATTTAATGGGATTCATTGATTAGTATTTGTCTTCTCCATCAGAGCTTCATTTGCCTGATGGGCTCTCTCAATATACCTTTTATGAAAGGGAATTATGCAAGAAAGTCAAGGGCTTTCAAAGTCGGGTATGAATGGTGGCCCAGGACTTTGGATTTGGCAGTTAGCTAAAAGTAGGCTAAAAGCCTCTTCCCCACCCAACACTTAGCTGCTTGGTAGTTGACAGCAATAAGAAGAGGTAAAAGGTGATAGAAAAAGACAGCAGGAGCTTCCATATAAAGGACTGGAAAAAAATTAGGAGAGACAAGAAAGAGAATTGCTTACTCACTCAATAAATATTGACTGACATGCCACTGCTGGCAAGGTCTCAGTATTGAGAATAATCTGTGAATATAACAGACACAGTCCCTGCCTTTCTGGAGCTTTCGTAGTAGAGATGGAAACGTTAAATTGTTAAAAGAATAATTAAGTAATTAAAATTGAGATACATGTGTTAAAAGATATGTAGGCTTGCAGAGAAACAATCTCTAGGAAGATACTGAATAATAAATAGTGAGTAGCAGAATAGCAGTTAGATTGATGAAAGGGATGGAGGCTGTGCTGGGAGAGGTAGCACTCCAGGTAGATGGGTATAGTGCAGCCATGAAGGCTGCCTGAAATTTAATAACTTAATGTTATAAATAATTGTTCCCAAGCCTTGTCTTCTGGACTTGTTAGAACAAAATAACCCTAAATGGATTGAAATATGTTTTACTGAGGTGCTCAGACAAAAACACAGAAAATATCGGTTACTCCACTTTCTCTCCCATCTCACATTCTATTTGTCAGCGGATCCTGTAGCCGACATCTTCACAATACGTCTCTGATTTGAGAATCCAGTCAAATCTCATCTGTCCTCCACTACCACCTAATCCATGTCACTTCTATCTCTCACCTCCACTGCAGCAGTGGGTTTTTAAACACCACTTGTCTGCTTCCAGCTTTGCAAGCAGAATGATCTGGTCAAAAGGCAGGTCAGGTCAAGCCGCTGCTGCTTTTGAACGTCTCAGTCAGCGAATCCCCAGCAGTGCTTAGAGTGAATTCCACGCTTCACACCGGAGTCTACCAGGATGGTACATGTGGCTTCTCCATCCATCTTGCCCTCATCTCATCATTCTATCCGCAGGTTTACTCTACTTGAGTCCACATGGCCTACCTTTCCTTTCCTTCAGCACACACAACTCCTTGTGGCCCCAGGGCCGCGGGTTCTTGAGTACTCTCTGCCTACATCTTCTCCCCTCAGGTCTTCCAGAGCCTCATTTCGGTTCATCATTCGGGTCTCGGGATGCATTCATGTCTTCAATCTTTAAGTCCCACCCAAACTTTCTATCCCCGCCGGGGTTTTATTCTTCAGGATACTTGTTAATAAATATTTGAATTTACATTACCTACTTTCTCGCTTACCTGAGTGGGTATAGACACATACACGTGCATACATATGTCAGCAAATAAACAATAGAGGCACAGATATAAATAGAAATCCTCTTCCTTTCTTGTTAGAATATAAATTCCTCAAAGAGAGATGAGAGTTTGGTTGTCTTGTTCACTCTTGTTTCTCCAGATCCAGAGCAGTATCTAACCCAGTATATGCTCCATAAATGTGTGATGATTGCATACAGGAAAACCACAGGGTGTTTCAAAATGGTTTCTTTTTTTTTTTTAATTTTAATTTTATTGGAGTGTAGTTGACTTACAATGTGTTAGTTTCAGGTGTGCGGCAAAGTGATACAGTTATACACGTACATATATTCAAAATGGCTTCTTTTGTAATGACTACACTTTGATGCTATGTAGGCCTTCCTAAAATCATTAATTTTATACTTAAATATATTATTAATACTTCCCTTGAAGAATATCTTTGAAAACAACAAGCTATTTGGTTACAATACTCTCCTTCCTCTTACGCACACACGTTCTCCCTCCATCATGCCTTTCTTCATGCTGTTCCTTCTCATTTCTTAATAAAGAAATTCGGCCTGAATTATCTTTTTAGGAAAATTTATATTCTTTATGATATGTGAGAACTTTCCCCTTTTTCCATATGGAAGTAGTTTATCGTTCCCTCAGCATCAAAATATTTCCCCCTGGGCTTCCCTGGTGGCGCAGTGGTTGAGAGTCCGCCTGCCGATGCAGGGGACGCGGGTTCGTTTCCCGGTCCGGGAAGATCCCACGTGCCGCGGAGCGGCTGGGCCCGTGAGCCGTGGCCGCTGAGCCTGCGCGTCCGGAGCCTGTGCTCCGCAACGGGAGAAGCCACAACAGTGAGAGGCCCGCGTACCGCAAAAAAAAAAAAAAAAAATTCCCCCTGCTTTCACTAATTAGTATTCTGTATTATATACATTGTTTTTACTGTATGCTTATAAGACCTTTATATATTATAGATTTGTGATTTATATTGTATCTCTATAAGACTATAAGCTATTTAATGGCATGATGTATATAAGCATTTAAAAACAAAATAAGCAAACAAACCAAACAAAAAAAAAAAGACAAGGTTTGAAATATCTTGCTTTCATTCTTCTTGTTGAGCATTATTTCTTGTTCAGACCCAGATGCTCTTTCTTTAGTGTCTTCTCCTCCTCTGTGTTGAATAGTTCTTCCCAAACCAGCCAAAATTATGCACACTTTAATATGTACATGTTGGAAAAAATATCCAATGAACTGAGATTGCATTTAATTTTGAGGTGTTTATCTTACCATTCTAAGTGAGGAAATTAAATATTATTAAATTAGCTTCAGCGTAGTATGATTTGTGTCTCTAATAGTGAGATAAGTTGCTGTGTGACCAGAAAACAAACAAACTAGTAAACAGTATTATAGTCCTAGGACCAAACATCACACATACTTCTCTATCTTCTTCCTGCACTTTCTATATATTTTGTTGTTGATGTAATGAATAACTAGGAGCACATTTCTCTGAGTTTCTGTATATTTCCAGTATAACTAAATATCCTGAAACAAATGTGAGTCAGCACTCTGATTGCAAAAATGCACACTGCCATTATATTGGAAAAAAAAGAGTCTGTTTATGCTCAAAGGAGAAGTTTGTTTCTTTTCCATGTACTCCTTATAGACATGAATATATAATTTTCTTCAATTGTGAAATTTCAAGGGAATATAGAATAGCTCTGAAGATACCAGTTAGAAAGCTCTCCAAAGATGCCTTATGGCAATGTTGCCCTATGTTTACATAACCCAGGGCATAAAACTTTGCTAATCTTAATCTTTATATTTTTTGCAATATAATTAATGTACTCCAAATAGCACAATTAGGGCTTAATCAAGACTATCTTCTCTTTAATATTACTGCCTTGAGTCAGATTCTTGAGAACATTCTCAATCTTTCCTTCCAAGCTGTAGAACTTAGTGGTAATAAGAGTAGAAGGAAAACAACAAAGCAGAACTCCCAAATGTATTCCTCAGAAGAAATGTGAAGATAGGTATAGTTACAAGTTATTTACATGGTAATTATTATCAGGTTTAGATTTAGGAAAATGATTTGGCATGTTTTAGGCCCCACCCTAACCCAAATGCATAAGTTTGTGTTTAACTTTAAGGTTAGCACTACAAAGAAATGTATGCAAGTCATGATCTATGTTTATAAATATATATTTTTATGGTACTTAGTTTTCTTATTTACTGTCTTTTGGGTGGACAATTTTAGTGAACCCTCATCTTGAACCTGGAAGGTAGAAATTACTTGCATTGTTTTGGCGAGGAAAGTGAGTCTCAAAATGGGTAGCTTATCTAAGGCTACATTGCAGCTGAGTGGAGAGTCTTATCTACTCCAGAATCCTAATATCCCCTGATCTGTTTTCTGTCAGACTCTGGATAAATCACATTAAATATAAATATAAATATATAATATAATATATTATATATGATATAAATATAAATTAAATATAAATCACATTAAAATGCATAGGAACACTTGGAATCAGTTTTACTGTATTTTTCTGACCAAGATGAAGGGGAGAAACACCTACCCATGAAGAAATCGCAATGCCCCCTAGACCAGGTCAATAATGTTAACTATTTAAAGTGTAAAAATGCCAGCAAATGTTGGCATATACCCAAGAAAAAGCAACAAAAAAGTGACTAACTTTTAGGAAAGTTTAAGTCTTTCTATTTTAAAAGTGAAATATGCATATTTTTAAAAAACAAGTCACTTAAAAAAAAAAAAAAGTCACTTAACCCTTATTCATCTCTGTGATTAAGTTGTACGGTTTTCATTACATACTGTTATGATAAAAAATGGATGGGCTAAAAGAAACGAGACACAATTTGATAGAATTCATCAGGGAGGCTTTAGGAAACCAATTTTTTCTCTCATTTCAATGATAGAAATAATACATAAGTGATGTAAATATGAGAAAATAACAAGAAATTATTTCACCTTTATTCTAAACGGTAGGATGTATGCTGAATTTTTGTCGTTGTTTTTATTTATTTTTATTTGTTAATTTTTCTTTAGTTTTCAACTCCATTATCTTCAAATTAGTTATTTTAATATTTGGCATTTTCCTTTAGAACTTGTATGTATAATTTCTAATACATGTATATATTTTACAACTGCCTTTGTTTAAAAAGTGAGTTCAGGGCTTCCCTGGTGGCGTAGTGGTTGAGAGTCCGCCTGCTGATGCAGGGGACGCGGGTTCGTGCCCCAGTCCGGGAAGATCCCACATGCCGCGGAGCGGCTGGGCCCGTGAGCCATGGCCGCTGAGCCTGCGCGTCCGGAGCCAGTGCTCCGCAACAGGAGAGGCCACAACAGCGAGAGGCCCGCGTACCGGAAAACAAAACAAAAAAAAGTGAGTTCAATGAGCATTCTGAAAGGATGAGCATCAAGTTATAAACTCATTTAACAAAATGAGAAACTATGGTAATTCTTAAAATACATTTCTTAGATAAGTCTGAAAGATGGCATAAATTAACCAATTTACTATACATTTTCTGATAATGTTATAGCTTAACAAAGTAACCAAACTGTCATAAAGAGAAAATACTAATAAAACCAAGATACAATTAAAGTAAATCAAATGCTTTGAAAAATCATGTGTTCTGGTATGTGTGTGTGTGTGTTTGTGTGTGTGTGTGTGTGTGTGATAAATTGGATTTTCCTTTGTACTATTTTTCTTATCATTTAGGATGGTTGTAATAAAAGTAAAACTATCCCTAACTTACATAACTTTGAGAGAAGCCAAAGTTATAAATGGTATAACACACAAAACAAAATATATTCAAAGATTACATGGAATATATATGACTCATACATTTAATTTGTTTTCTGAGTTACTATAAAATATTTTACTAACATTTAAATATTCTAATAGTGTTTACGCTAACATCTAGAATTAAATTATTTCTGATGTGGGAAAATCATAGAAATATATAATATTATGAATTAGATATACACATATCATATGCATATATTTGTATATATCTATGAGTATATATATGCATACCTTTTGTTTTGGCAATTTGTCATTAAGAAAGACATATTGAAACAGTGTTTCTAAAATTTCTTGCGGTTATGTGCACCTGTGCTTGTGTGGTCAGTGCCTAGCTAGTGAAAACTGAAGGTTTTCTACTCCAAACAGATAAGTTTAATAGTGGCACGATAATAACAACACAGACTACACAAAAAATTCACATATATTTATGTCATAAACATTTTATAAGGGTAGCTTCTACATTTCTATATGTTCCATGTGAAAAAGAACTATGGATCAACTTTCAAATCCAAGCTCTCTCATTTGCTTCCTAAATTATTTACTGTGAGCAGGAATTTAAGTTTTCTAAGTTTCAACTTTGTCATATGTAATTAATGGGAATAAACACTACTACAATAGACCAGATTTTTGCTTGAGTCATTCTTGCCCTTGCAGATATGGATGAAATTAATTCAAACCACCAAACTCATATCCTTGCTCCTCTCCAAATTTATACAAATTTCTGACTTTGTTTGCTTACAATCATGTTTGTTTCCTCCCATATTAATACACAGGTCTTAGCTTTTCTTTTTCCAGTGAACCCTTGAGGATCTGTGGGTTAATGGAGAGACAGGTCACTTTATTCGGTGCAAAATCATCCCTCCTCAGATTTGAACACCAATTCATTTTTGTCATCCGGTGACCATTGCCTCATCCTCCATGCCTTCTGTATAACTTTGAGCCAGACGCAGGATTCTACTGCACTGGGAAGAGTGTCCCAGACTCACCAGCGCTGTGCTCCCCTAGCACAGGTTCTCACTATCCTTTGCATGAGATAACTCAGTTGTGTGAAAAAGCTGCTCTTTCCATCTTGTTCTATCACGTTGAGTGTTCACCCTGGTACATAAATTGGCTAATGTTTTAAAAATCCATGACAGTACACAATAATACAATCAGTGCATTTTAGTTTTCCTCTCTTCAGACACTGTAATCTTCATCCCATGGTGCTGATTCTAAAACACATTACGATTAATATCTATAAGTAGCAACTTCTACAATTTTCTGGCTAAAATTTCCTGAAACCATATTATTCCTTTCCCTCAGTTATAGACTACTATGAAGAAATAGATGTGGCATTGTTGAAACTGTCTAACTGTTTACATGCTGAAAGATACTCATAATTATAGCCCACTTTTCTACAATATATATTTTCAACAGACATTACAGGGTATAAATACTATAGCAACTTTCATGGAAAATTAACCTTTCCGTTGTAGTCTTTTTTTTTTTTTTTTTAGGTTTTTGTTTGTTTGTTTGTTTGTTTTGCGGTACGCGGGCCTCTCACTGTTGTGGCCTCTCCCGTTGCGGAGCACAGGCTCTGGTCGCGTAGGCTCAGAGGCCATGGCTCACGGGCCCAGCCGCTCCGCAGCACGTGGGATCTTCCCGGACCGGGGCACGAACCCGCGTCCCCTGAATCGGCAGGCGGACTCCCAACCACTGTGCCACCAGGGAAGCCCCCATTGTAGTCTTTGTGATATCAAACAATTCAACTTTAATGGAATAAAAATAGTACATATTTTTGACACAGAAATTGACTATCTTGATTTTGTCATATTAAGACCTAGAAGAGCTGTTTTGCCTAGGGATAATCTATAACAGCAGGGGTCATGTCAAAGAAAATAGAAATAACAATTTTATGGCTATGAAAAGAAAAGAGTCCTAGACGCTTACAGGCAATGTAGTTTAAATATAAGTAGGCCAACAGTGTCACTAAAGACATTGACCATTAATATTTTACACTATTAAAAGTTCGTTTTTTGGGCTTCCCTGGTGGCGCAATGGTTGAGAGTCTGCCTGCCGATGCAGGGGACATGGGTTCGTGCCCCGGTCCAGGAAGATCCCACATGCCCCGGAGCGGCTGGGCCCGTGAGCCATGGCCGCGGAGCCTGTGCCCTGCAACGGGAGAGGTCACAACAGTGAGAGGCCCGTGTACCGCAAAAAATAATAATAAATAAATAAATTAAAAAAAAAAAAAAAGTTCGTTTTTGCTTTTCTCTTACTTATTCCTTACTTGTAGCATTTTTATTCCTATAAAAGAGCTTATGTAATTTTTATTAGTATTTTGTCTTGTGTAATAGAGTTATTCTTGTTTAGCAAGGAAGGAAACAGAGGAGACAGAGAGAAAATATCCAATAAAGTTTGAGAATCCTCTGTGTGTTTGTGTGTGTGTGTGTGTGCGCGTGTGCGTGTGTGTGTGTGTGTGTGTGTGTGTGTGTGTTATAGCTTTGAAGGCACTGGTGAAACTTTGAAGTAAGTTTGTGTCCATCAAGTATAGATACTCCTAATCTAGAAGACATACATAAGCCTCAGAGGTTATTTTTTTTTTCCCTATGACTTTAACCAGTAGGATAATTTTAATACTATTCTGCGGGTAACTAAGAAATAATATCCTGTGTAGAGCTAAGGAGTCAAGGAGATCAGGGCACATAGGAGCTGATAGCCCATCACTGCTGGGTGGTCTGGGAGGCAGAGACCCAAGCAATGCAATCGTGTTGCTGGTGGTTATCAGGTCTTCCTTTTGAGGAAATAGTTGGCTTTATCTCGAGTTTACTCAGATTTTCTAAAGATCTGCCCAAGAAAGTGTCTTTAATGCAGAAACAATTTTACTTTAACATTTATTCAAAAACATTTATTTAGCAACTACTATGTTCAGTTAGGTCCAGGTTTATCCCTAACCCCCCTATAGAGGTCATGCTCATTCTTCATAACCCTTCCCCATCCTAATAAACTCAGAATAGCTATGTAACTTACTTTGGTGAAGTTAATGAAAGCAAAAGTGATATATGTGTCACTTTTCAGATATTAAGAACTGATTCATGCTTGTCAAGACTCTTTTTTCTCTGGCTTTTTTTTGTTTGTTTTGCTCTTTGTTTTTATTTGTCTTTTTTTTTTTTCAAGGACCAGAAAATTTCCAGGTAGAGGCAGGACCACAAAATTGGACCCCCAAATAGTTTCAGCTAATACACTGTGAACATGTAACAAGGGCTTTTCTGATTGTTTTGCACTGCAGAAAACCTTATCTATTCCTGACTGTATCATAATGAAATAAGGTTATATATATAATATGCAAATATGTAACATACTATATTAATTTTTGAAATTACACAATACATGCTAGCATATTAAATACTAAAAATTCATTGAGCAATGTTTATCCAGTATGTTTTAAAAATTGTGATGGGACTCCCTTTTTTATAGTTCCCATTAGAGAAAATGAATTTGGTATACTATTAAATTAGGATAATTATGAAAAACTTAAATAGTGAAATTATTATTTTTAAAATGACAGTAATCCTCTATCTCCTAAATCAAAGCTAAAGTAATCAAGAGGTCAGGATCCTGAAAATTACAAGGCCTATGATCCTTTTATTGTAGCTGTGTATTATATTTCTGAAAAGACTAATTATACCTGATATCATTTTTATGGATGATTCTTGGAAGATGGTACATTTATGATAAATGGTAGTCATTTTAATACATTAACATTACTGTAATTTTGCAATAGTACCAACTATTGTCTTTTCTTAAAACATCAAGAAAAAAATAAAATTGTATGCGTTGTCTAATATTAAAGTAGAAATGATTTTAAGTTTATGCTGAAATTAAATGTTAAGGTGATAGCTACAAATACTAAAGTAAGCCTGTGAGTTATTTTGATTTTTACTCTAATTCCACTTAGAGAAAGAGAGAAAACAAAGTTTAAAACAAAACAAAAACATAACAAAACAAACAAACAAAAAAACCCCCTGCTTTCTGGAAAAGCAACCAGCAGTGATCCTAGTGGTGTCTTAGCTCTAAAGAGTAAATAAACTATGGTTCTTGGTAGGGCAGCCCTGGAACCCTGCTGACTGGCATTCAATCTCAGCTCTCCCACTTAAATATCTATGTGACCTTGAGTGAGTTCCTTAACCATGCTCTGTGTGCTTCCTCATTTGTGAAATGAGGATAGTAAAAGTAGCTCCCTCATAAAAGAGTTGTATTAATTGAGCTGATCCATGAAAAATGCTTAGAACAATAGCTTGCACATTGGAATCACTCAACAGAAGTTATTTATTGTAACCATAAGGAGGGTTACTAATTCATCCTTTCTTGGTAATGATTCTCTAATAAAATGTTGTACAAATATTTGGGGTTTTTTTTCCCTTGATATTGATGTTTTCTAAATATTCCATCCAATATGTATATTATGTGAACCAAACACTAATAAAAGTAATATAACTTTTCTGACTTTAAATATTTATATTCCTCAGTTTTAAAGATTGTATGATTTTAAAAGTATAATTCTATTATGCTGAAAAATACCTCCTACCAGTTCTTTGAAATAATAGCTATGTCTAATACAGATTATTAGAACACCCAAATATCACTTTAGATCTAGGTTTAAGGGTTAACTATATGTTCCAAGTGATAGATGCACATAGTATCATATTTTTATCAAAAAACATTTCAATTTTTTTTCTTAATCAATTACCCACAAAAAATCACAGTAGACTCTGAACTCCATAATACTTGACTTCATGGTTGTATAGTGAAGTGGGATTAGTCATGGAGAAGAGAGTGCTTAGGTTCTAATTCTCCATTCAGTTCTGAATAGCTAATGACCTAGGTAAATAAACTTTCAGTACCTCAGTTTCTTTATCTGTGCAATGTCAGTAACATACAACAGAGATTGGCACAACATTGTAAATAAAATATACTTCAATAAAAAAAAAAACTACTTGATATTGTGGTTTTACAAATAAAATGAAATAATGAAAATAAAGGCTGGACAGAATGGATTGTGGTTGGTTAACCATTGTGAATTCTCTTCATAGATATCTATGGAGGAATTTAGGTTCCGAATAGTGTTAATAGGTAGTATATAGCATTTAAATCATTGTTACTATTACTTCCATACTAATGAAAACCTACAAATGCATTACATCTTAACTAGTAAATTAAAATAAATTTATATTCAAGAGTATGAATTTAGTTCTATATTGTTTATGATATAATCAATGACAAAAGTGTGTACCACAAACTTAAATACCAAATTGCTGCTTCTATGATTATAAGCAGCATTTTAATATATGGTAAAATCTCACAATTTTGAACAAAAAGGTACTTTGGATATACAGACTGATTTTAAATATATCTATTTTAAAAATGTTCACTTGATTACAGGAACTAATTTAAAGATTACCCCAAAAATAACACTGTGGACTAACATTTACTTGTCCTTTTTCTCAGTACACACACACACACACACACACACACACACACACACACATGCACACACAAATACACACACATATGCACACAGTACTTCATATCAGATAAAATACTTAAAGATACCTGCAAAGAATAACATTACAAATTTTTGAAGTAATGAAATAGTGGGCCATATTATAACCTAATATACTTCAATTATCAAATGAAAATCTAAAGATTTTGACATTTCTGAAAAAATATCTTGAGTTTCTGTTTTGCAATTGCATTTGTATTATAAAGCAAAAGTTTCCAATATATTCAGTGGTGGTAAATTTGTTTTATTTAAAGTAGAACCCTTTCATGTCTGGTGAATAAAATGGTCAATCAACCTTGATAATATCATTTGCAGTCACAAATGCAATTTGTCTACTAAAGAGTGAGATTGATTTTCCTAGTCTGCAAGGCAGATCCTAAGTACTGTGAAAAAAAAGACACACAATAGTCGTGCTTGTTTTAAGAGTACATTACCTTCTTGCATCAGGATAGACAGCATGAATAAAGAGAAGCAACAGCCTGAGTTAAAACAAAACTCAAAAGCAAAAATGATTTTACTTGGCTTTAAAGATATTTAGGAATCAATTATTATAATTCATAAAGTACCTTAATCTCAGAGCTTGTACTACTAAAGTACATTAAATAGTTCCTCAGACATGCAATTTGAAGATATTAAATATTTGAAGATATTTGAACATATTAAATTCAAAAAAGAAATAATGTATGTAGTATGGTTGAACTCCTAAGAACAGTGTTTGCTATTGTCTTTGGTTCTATTTTTTTTTCTCTTTTTAATTATATTCTGTAATACAAATGAAGCAACAAATTTCCAGGTACATTATTATCATCTAATACTTAATCACCCAAGGCAAGGAGAATAAAAGTAACACAATAGAGTTTATATAAGTAATAAGATGGTTATTCAGCCATTTAAGTGGATATCCACAAAAATCTTTAAAGGAGGTTTCTGAAAAAATGGTATGCTCAGCAAATAAAGAATTGGGCTTGTCAATCCTAAGAAAGAAGAACAAGGCTGAAGGCATCACACTTCCTGATTTCAAACTTTATTACAAAGCTATTCTAATCAAAACAGTATGTACTGGAACAAAAACAGACATGTAGATCAATGGAACAGAACTGAGAGCCCGGAAATAAGCCAACACATGCATGGTCAGCTAATATCTGATAAGGGAACCAAGAATACTCAGTAGGGAAAAGACAGTCTCATCAATAAATGGTGTTGGGAAAACTGGATATTTGCATGCAAATAAAATCAGACCCCCTATCTTAAACCGCTCACAAATATTAAATCAAAATAGACTAAAAACTTAAATATAAGACTCAAAAGTGTAAAACTGCTAAAAGAAAACATAGAAAGTTCCTTGACATTGGTCTTTACACAATTTTTTTGTATATGACACCAAATGCACAAGCAAGGAAAACAAAAATAAAATGGTACTGCATTGAAAAGAAAAGAAAAGAAAAAAAAGCCTTCTGCACAACTAAGGAAACAACAAAATGCAAAGGCAATCTATAGAATGGGAGAAAATATTTGCGAACTATTTAATAAGGGATTAATATCCAAAATACATAAAGAACTCATACAACTCAACAGAAAAAAAAATCTGATTAAAAAATGGGGAAAGGATTTGAACAGACATTTTTCTAAAGAAGACACAAATGCACAAGTACATGAAAAAATGCTCAACATCACTAATCACCAAGGAAATCCAAACCAAAACAGAAATGAGGTATATCCTCATATTTGCTAGAATGGCTATTAGTAAAAACCAAGAGTTAACAAGCATTGGTGAGCATGTGGAGAAAAGGATCCCTTGGGCACTGTTGGTGGGAATGTAAACTGGTACAGTCACTATGTAAAACAGTTTGGAGGTTCCTCAAAAAATTAAAAATAGAACTGCCATATGATTCAGCTATACCACTTCTTATAATTCATCTGAAGAATGTGAAATCACTACCTGGAGGAGATATCTGCACCCCCATGTTCACTGCAGCATTATCCACAATAGCCAAAGCATGGGAACATCCTAAGTGTTCATCTGTGGATAAGTAGATAAAGAAAATGTGAGATCTATATCTATCACTATATATCTATATCTATATATCTAAATATATAATGAAATATTATTCAGCCATAAACAAAGAAGAAAAACATGTCTTCTGTAACAACATGAATGGACCTTGAGGGCATTACGCTAAGCGAAATAAGTCATACAAAGACAAATACTTTACATCCTCACTTACTTGTGTGATCTAAAAAGGCTAAACTCATAGAAATGGAGAGTACAATGATGGTTTCCAGGAGCTGGGAGATGGGGAAAATAGAGGGATGGTGGTCAAAAGGTACAAACTTCCAGCTATAAGATGAATAAGTCCTGCAGACCTAATGTGCATCATGGTGACTATTGTTAACAATACTCTATTACATACGTTAAGGTTGCTAAGAGGATAGATGTTAAATGTTATCACCACACACAGATGCACACACACACACACACATACACACGGTAGTTAAGTGAGGGGATGGAGGTATTAAGTAACCTTATTGTGATGATCATTTCTCAGTATATACATGTATTAAATTATCACACTGTATGTTGTAAAGTAACATATATGTCAGTAATATCTCAATAAAGCTGAAAAAAAAGAATTCAGTTTATATTGCACCATCTTAATAATTTAAGAAAGAAATATTCAATCACATGAAATGATCAAAACTATTAAAAATATAGAGTAGAGCAAACACAATCAAGTTAACACACATGTACTCAAATCCTTCTAACTTCCTTTGGGTAGTAGATAAAGAATAATTGAGAGCATTAGTGCATCTGGTGGAGAACTCGTGATAGATCAGAGTGACTAAGGTCTCAAAAGATCGTCATGTTTTATGACGTGTTATGTTTTATGATAATGTTATTTGAACTTTAGAGCAGGAGAGTTAGAAGAAGAATTAACATAATGGCTAGTTGTAATTGCTTAGTGGAAAAATAAATGATATCAAGAAACCACTTGGATTTGTCAAAAATCAATAAGAGCTGATTGTTTTTTCCCTTTAATAGGATAACATTTTGTTAGTAGAAACTTTTCAAAGTTTTTTAGACATAGTATATTGTTAAAGATATATACTGTTGTTTATTTTAGTGACAAGTAGGAGTAAGTCTTAAGTTAAACTTAAAACAGATGATAGATTTAAGATAGATAGATGGTAATTATTAAGCAGCATATTCTTATGTAGCCCATTTATCAAATATAAAGAGATACAAATTTCATTTTAAGTGAGGATATTTGCATTTTATTTTGTATCATTTGTAACTTCAGAAATAACCTGAAAGAACAATTACACTGGTGTTACTTTTTAGGTGACCACTTTCAGGATCATAGTTGGTTCTCCATATTGGTATAAATGAAATTTATAAAAAAACAGATGCTTGAAATTATATAAGCAAATATGTAATCTAATGTGGTGAAAGCATAGATAGGGGTTGCAATAAGCCTATAGCATTTATAACACAAGCAGCTATCCTGATTATACACAGGAAGATTCATAGACTGTACCTTCAAAATACAATAATCACCATCACATTTCAGTTCACATTTAGCCAGCTGTTTTTGATTACTTGGTACCAGCTGTCTATTTGCAGCTGTTTATATTGATGTCACAAGGTGTCCTAGCTTTGCTGGAGTCCTTCATGGAGTTGACACCATGTAAAAGCCCCTTAGTGCTTCCCTGAAGCTCAGGGTAAAGACAGACTCAAATCTGAACAAACACACACTCAAATTTGAACCAACCTGCAGCCCAGCTGGGATTAGATCCTCAAACCCATTGAGTGGATGCCAAAGCCTTATTAGCATCAAAAACAGTTATTGCAGAGCCAACTTGAAGAAATAAATATTTAAATATTTATATTTAAATAAATATTTAAAATATTAAACATTCTCTTACTCACTATGCTTCTACTACACTGGTCACTTTTCTCTTCTTAAAGTAACTCCCTTAAAGAACTAGAAACAGTAGTTAATACTACATAAGATTTTTATCTATTTCTTTATTTGTTTATTTATCGTCTGTACCCTGTCACCTAAATATAAACTCTATGAGCACAACGATCTTATCTCTTCCATTTAACAATTTACCTCCATCTCACAGAAAGCTGCCCTATAAATATCTACTGAGTCAACAAAAACCACCTCACATATTCATCTATGGACTTTTGCTCCCAAATATTACAAAATAATACTTTAGAACACATTTTGTATATTCAAAAAGGAACTGATTTTTTAAAATAACTTTAATATCATCAGATGAAGATGTATACAGTCTACTGTGTTTTCTGTTTTGTTTTAGAATAATTAGGCGATTATCTGGTAACTGAAACTTTGAAAGTTTTCATTCATAAAAGACTGAAATACATATTCAGATAACATATCCAGCTCTCACAATTTGTTTATGGCAGAAGTTGGTATCTCTTCATGCCCACTTCAAACCCCTGGGCCACTTGGGCCCTACAAATATATGGTATCAATATATTTTATACAATATTTTATATAAGATGTGAGTAAGAAACTGTAACAGTAGTGCTATCATTTCCCTTTCCCTTTCATTTATAATTTTATCAATAAAAGAGGCAAAGCAATCAGAATTCTGACAGGAAACAAATGGCACATGCACTTGGGGCAATTTGAAGGGAGTTTAATTAATGAGCTGTTTATAGAAGCTTGGAAGGACCTAGTAAAATCAAGTTCTCCTTCTCAAGTTTAGGACTAAAAGGCAAAGAGAAAGCAGCTGTTGCCAGGAAAAGAGCCCTGTGCAGAGTGCCCCTGACAAGAGCTGTGACGTTAGGTCGAGGGATGTGGCTGAATCCCACTGATTCCACAAGTGATGGGGAGGAGAAGGGATATCTATCCACATCCACGTCCACACCTACACCTACACCTGCACCTGCACCTACACCTGCACCTACACCTGCACCTATACCTGCACCTGCACCTACACCTGCACCTGCACCTGCACCTACACCTGCACCTGCACCTACACCTACACCTGCACCTACAGCTACACCTACACCTACACCTGCACCTACACCTACACCTGCACCTACAGCTACACCTACATCTTTACCTACACCTGCACCTACACATACACCTGCACCTGCACCTACAGCTACAGCTACACCTACACCTGCACCTACACATACACCTGCACCTGCACCTACAGCTACATCTACACCTACACCGACATCTACAGCTACACCTACATCTATACCTACACCTATGTCTATACATACATCTACACCTACATTTACATCTACACCTACACCTACATCTGCATCTACACCTACACCTGCACCTACACCTACACCTGCACCTACAGCTACATCTACACCTACAGCTACAGCTATACCTACACCTACACCTACACCTATGTCTACACATACATTTACACCTACATCTACATCTATACCTACACTTACATCTACATCTGTATCTACATCCACCTCTATGTCTATATCTGTATCTATATCTAATCTATATTGTAGCTAGCTAGTTATTCACCTGCATTTATCTATTCGCAGTCTCAATGTCCCTTCTCCTTTGATTTCTTGCCTGTTTGGAACCCCACCAGAAACCAAAAGTCAAGGCAGCTTCTTGAAGTCATCCATAGAAGTCAAGAGAGGATCTGGACAGGGGAAGAGAGAACAAGCATAGGAAATATGATCCAAATGGGGGACTAAGATATTAGTTACACAGTTTATCTTGCACAATAATTTTAACAATGTTTATGGGGTAATTGGTAAAACGTGGTTGGCCAGATAACTCAGATTAGGTCGGAGTGATATTCCTTTGAGGGAATTACCCAGTAGGAGATAGAGTGGCTAAAGTTAAATTTAAGGATTAACCAGACAGTTCTTTTTACTACTGTCGACTTCTGCTGATATCGACATGGCTTGAGAATACTAACTGAGGCTTAGTCTTGAATAAAGATATTTTATTTATGCTGTTCCATTTTCCTTCATCCAAATTAAAACTTTATTATACACTGAAAAAGTAACATTATCACATAAATTCTGAACAGAATATGACAGTTACCTTGGATATGTCAATATAGGATCCAACACAATCTTTTCTGAATGTTTTTAAAACCCTAGTTTTATTGGTTTTTTAAAAAAAATTTCTGCCTCTTTTCCATGTCATTTAAACATCTTAAAAACAAAAACATCCCCTTGTTATCCTTACTCAACATCAATTCTCTCTTATTTCGCTTGTGCTCCAAAGAATATATAGAATCCCTTTCCCTTAGTTCAGCCAATACCTGCTGATACAGTGGATACTGTTCAGCAGGGACCTAAAGAGACTTCTACAAATAACACTCCTGAACAACAACAACAAAATTATCAACAATATTAAAATTATGCAGCCCCTTAGCTTTCGTAATAGGGCAGTTTTCTTATAATTACACTCCAAACTCTGAAAATTTCCAAGTAGCTACTTGTTATTCAGAATTCCAGGCTTTTTCCCATGCTTTTCTCTCTAAATGCTCTCTTGAAGCAAGCTCATTCAGCCTTATGTTTTCTTTTAAAATGTTTGCTATTGGTGTAAAATTTACATACAATGACATACTTAAGTGGTTAGCTCCTTGACAAATGTATATGCTGTGTGATCACCACTCCAAATAAGATATAGAATATGCCCAGCACTCCAGAAAAGACTTCATACCCCTTTCTCGTTAAGCCTCCTTTCTCAGCCAGTTATCTTTCATTCCTAAATCGTGGTAATTTGTGTTCTCTCTCTCTCTCTCTCTCTGGTCAGTTTTGTTAGGGGTTTAATCATTTGATTAATGTTTCAAAAGAAAGAACTACTGACTTTTTAAATTGAAGTATAATTGACATATAACATTATATTATATTAGTTTCAGGTGTACAATGTAATGATTCCGTATTTGTATATATTGTGAAATGATCACAATAAGTCTAGTTACCATCCATCACCATACACAGTTACATTTTTTTCTTGTGATGAGGACTAATAAGATCTACGTTCTTAGCAGCTTTCATATATACAATACAGAAGTATTAACTATAGTCTCCACGCTGTATGTTACATCCCCACACCTTATTTATTTTATAACTGAAAGCTTGTAGCTTTTGACCCCTTCACCCACTTTTCCCACTGCCACCCCCTGCCTCTGGGAACCACCAGTCTATTTTCTGTATCTATGAGCTTTTATTTATTTATTTTTGGGCTTTTAAATTGCTTATATGATTCCTCTTTTGTTGATATTTACTTTTATCATTATTATTTAATTCAGTTCATACACTTTGGGTTAATTTTATCTTTAATTCTAGCTCCTTAAGATGGAATTATATCACTGAATTTAAACCTATTTTTCATCCTTGTATAAACATTTAAATATCCATTTTTTCTCTGAAACTAGGAATACATAATCTTCCTGTGTAACAAATCTATATCCATTATGTTCATTTACTTTACCATTTAGAAAGCACAGATGTTAACTATATAACATCAAGGTGGTTTTTATTGTAATCCCCTGCTGTTAGGGTCTATCCTGGCACAGTAGCCAAATGGATTCTTGTTTCCTTCTCATTTACAAGGTGTTTGTTATATGATGGCTCAAAACAAAACTGGAAATTATTTTTCATTCATAAGAAATGCTTAAAATGCGATCATTTTGAAGAAAAATCAGTATAAATTTGAATTGCATGCTATCATAGTTAATTGTATACATTCATCATAATGTGATTTGTGTTGATTTTCAGCTTAAAAATCTAGTCTCTCGGTTTATCTTTTGATTTGCTATTGTTTAGGCAAAATTCTTTCTATTCACTGACAATCCTGAAAATGATTATTTGATTCGTTTTTCCTTCAGCTCTCACCCAAAATGGAAAATTGTAATATTTTCCTATGCTTGTTTTTGAGTTAAAACTAATATGTTAAAGAGCTTTGGCCTTTAAATACCAGAACTTATACATATATATATATATATATATATATATACACTCACATGCTAGTATTTACATATAAAATGTATAGTATTATAGATATGATACATGTAATTCCTACCTATATTATAAGGATTTTTTCATTAATGCACTAGTCAGAAGTTTCATCAGCAAAGAAATAATTTAAAATGCACAACGAACTCTGTTCCTGGAGGTGGAATACACTTGCCTCCTTCTTCTCGTGATGTCTAATGTGACTGAAAGTTATTTTTGGTTTTTTTTTTTAGCATCTTTATTGGAGTATAATTGCTTTACAATGTTGTGTTAGTTTCTGCTGTGTAACAAAGTGAATCAGCTATACGTATATATATATCCCCATATCTCCTCCCTCTTGCATCTCCCTCCCACCCTCCCTATCCCACCCCTCTAGGTGGTCACAAAGTGAGAGAGTAGCACTGACATACATACACTACCAATTGTAAAACAGATAGCTAGGGCTTCCCTGGTGGCGCAGCGGTTGGGAGTCCGCCTGCCGATGCAGGAGACACGGGTTCGTGCCCCGGTCCGGGAGGATCCCGCATCCCGCATGCCGCGGAGCGGCTGGGCCCGTGCGCCGTGGCCGCTGGGCCTGCGCGTCCGGAGCCTGTGCTCCGCAACGGGAGAGGCCACAGCAGTGAGAGGCCCGCGTATCGCAAAAAAAAAAAAAAAAAAAAAAACAGATAGCTAGTGGGAAGCAGCTGCATAGCACAGGGAGATCAGCTCAGTGCTTTGTGACTGAAAGTTTTAAACTTCCAATTTTTCCTCTTTGAAGTTAATTTATTTCTCAAGTATTCTAGATTCCCCACCATTGACAACTTCCAAGTGCAGAGTTCCAAAAGACCTGGTGGAGGACAGGGCCTCATGTTCTGCTTCTACTACTACAGCCTTTGACATACTCTTAAGTTTAATAGAACTGGCCCCTGTCCCTAGCTAGACCGAATCAAAATATTTGTCTCTCTCTCTCTCTCTCTGTTGATCTTCCTTTCTGTTTTCATGCATATCAACTTTTGAAGATACTGCAAAATCTAGCAAACATGTGGTGTACTAATGATTCACAATAAATATCATAACTGCTAAAGTAAAATTGGATACAAAATACATACTTTTATTCAATCGTTCAATAAAATGTATTGAACATCTATCAATTGCTAAATATAACTTAACTCTGGCCTAGAAAGCTTAATGGTGTATGACTTTACTCTCAAAGAAAATATAGTCTAGAGAAAGAATTCACAGATTCTAAAACTGTCAGATAACTTTTCTCAAAATTTAATGCCTTTTACATAGCTTAAAAATACCCTTCTCCCAAATAAAACATCCCATTTAAAAATGTGAATCTTAACATGCCCAAAAGAACCTAGGAAATCTTCATCATCTAATTCTTCATTGTCTTTTAATTAAACCTGTGTTTAATCAAATATCATTATTCAAGAGAGTTTACAAATATATGCATTTTCCATTTGTAAAGTCTTTGTTTTTTTGTAAATGACCCTTTGAAATAGTCCTTGAAATGTTAATTAAATGACACTAGGGCATTGTGACAAATAAAAACATTGTGATGGATTAAATATGATAGACATTTTTTTCTTGCTTACATAAAATCAAAAGCAGATTTCTGAAGGGCTCCTTGTTTTCCTCCCAGTGGTGTTTCAAGGGCTCAGGTTTCTTGCATCTTAGGGCTTCATTATCTTCAGCATAACTTCAAAGTGCCCCCTTTTCATCTGCAGCTTGTCTATGAAAGTAACAGGCAAAGGAAACCACCCGGGGGCAGCTTTTAGGGTCTGCCCCTAGAATCACCATAAACACCTCTATTCATTTCCCATCAGCTGTCACTCAACCACACCCACTACAGGAAACTTGAAAAACTGCACACAACAGTGAATTCAGGAAGAAAAAAGAAAATGGGTTTGGTGAACAACTATTACCTATTTTTCAATTAAAATTAGTATGTATGTGTGTGGACGCATGTATATACGTGGTATTAGATTGCCGTATGTTGGAATTCATCATTAAAATACGTCTATTTGAATCCTGAGAATCCCCAAAAGTTCTTAATGGTGACTTTGAATTTTTTTTTTTTTTCTCATCTCATTGTTTCCATTAGTGTTCTTCCTGGAATCTAGGGGGAAATTATGTAATAAATCACTTCCTGTAATCTTTATCTGCCAATAATGCTTTCTAATCTTATTTTTTTTTAAGCTAGAAAATGTTTCTATCAATTGATATTACTTGAAATAGTTGGCAATGTAAGAGGAAATTCTGGTAAATTTTTGTAAATGGTTTGCTCCTTTCCGAGTTTTGGAAAGCATCAGGAAACAAATATTATTTTCCACTTTAAAAACATACCGTAATAGAGTAAAAGATTATTCCAGCAATTTAATGGAACTAAAGAGTCTTCAATGTCCTTTAGAGATAATTGCTATATACATTTTTTAAAGTACTTACATGACATTTTTACTTTTTTCCATCATAATTATGACAAAAAACTCCAAAATATCATCAATTTTTGATATAGACATAATATTTTGAAAACAAATTGACTCAGAAGATGGGAACTAAATTGTCCTCTGAATTACGATTATTGAGGACTATGGTTTAATCATATTTATCATGCCAAGTTTATTAGAATATGCCATTTTTACATATATTTCAAAGGAGCTTACTATAGTTCAAACGTATTTTGAAATGATCAAAACTAATTTTGGAGTTTTTTTCTAGTTCATAATTTCCTCCTGTTTGATGCAATGGCTTGAAAAGAAACTACAGTATATATGACTAATGTAGTTTGTCTAAAAAGGTCACTTTCAATGTATATCACAAAATGCAGATACTTCATTTTAGAATGTTGGAAATCCACAGAGAAAGAAAGGTGGATGATGAAAACTGGAAACTGGAAACTAAACTGGAAACTAAAGATTAAATTTGAGAAACTCTAAGCCCTGTTTATGTTACTTATACAAAACAAAATGTCAGGGAAGTATTTTGACTATTACTTCATAAAGTAAAAGGAACCAGCTCAAATTGCCTGTTGTGTGCTGAGTAAGTTATTTGACAGCGAAAGCTATTGCTTATTTCTAACAGACATCTTTTTAGCTCTCTTTGAATATTGAAAAATTCTAGTCTTTCAGTACTTATAATGAAACACAAAGAAATGTATTTGACCAAAAATATCATTAACTTTGTAATTATTATTAGATAAATGCATATATTAAGGTATAGAAAATTAAAGTTAATAGTATATTTTATTGCAATAGGGAGATGAATGCATATAAGCCATAGCATTAATATTTAGAATAGTTAAATTGTACTATAAATTGTTCTTTATTTCAACATATGCCTCTCTTTTTACTTTTCGTCACTGAAGTTTTTATTAAGCCTTAAGAATGTGAGGAGTAAAATAATTATTCAAGGTGTTTCCCCTCAGAAATTCAAATCTGAGCATTTAAGGAAGCTACAGTTTTCTTGGGAAACCAAATATATCCAGAAAAAACAATAGGGAAACAGATTTAAAAGGCACCCATCCATAGACACAAAAATCATACAGCAAATGCTCTTGTAATTACTGAGCAGATGTTATTTAGTTCTGGGGCAGTTCCCATTAGCTCAAAATACACTGAAATTTTAGAAAGCCCTGAAAGGAAAAGGAATTTTTCCTTGACTAAAAAAGTCATGTGTTATTCTAAGATTTCCAGTGCAAACTAAGATCTAATTATTTAAGATAATTGAAATAATTTAAAAGTACTTATGATCCCAGACCCTTTTAGTTGAAAGTACTCACACACACACACACACAGACACACGCACACACACACAGAGTCCTTTACATTCAATTTCCAGGTATATTGTGCAGCCGTCACCATTTAAATTTCTACAAAATTTGAAAATTGTTTTAAAAATACTATTAAACAATTAATTTTTAAAAACTGCTAAAAGTGTTGATTTAGCAAAATAAGAGTACAGATTTTCTTCCCGTTTAGAAATCCCAGTCAACTGCCTCATTTCATCACTGTAAAATCCAGCAGAGGCTCAACCCAGGCTATTATTTATTTAATTTTTTTTTTTTTTTTTTTTTTTTTTTGCGGTATGCGGGCCTCTCACTGTTGTGGCCTCTCCCGTTGCGGAGCACAGGCTCCGGACGCGCAGACTCAGCGGCCATGGCTCACGGGCCCAGCCGCTCCGCGGCACGTGGGATCTTCCCGGACCGGGGCTCGAGCCCGCGTCCCCTGCATCGGCAGGCGGACTCTCAACCGCTGCGCCACTAGGGAAGCCCAACCCAGGCTATTATTAAACGTTTCCTGCTCCATCTCCATTGTTCTAGGCTGGCTTTCCCTAGTTACAAAGTTATATATTGTACTTTATTTTCTCCCCTAAAGCCTCGTTTTTAAAAAGGGTTTTTCACTATTTTTTTTTACCTAAGCAATATTTCTCCATACTTACTTTTCTTATCTCAAGCCTAATCCTTGAATAGGTCTTCTCACTGATCTCAACAAGCTATTACATTTCCTTCCCTGAGGTTACAACGCACGGTAACATTTGTGTGTCCTCTCCACCAGTATTATTGAGAGCATTTGAAAGAACAGCTCAAGAAATGCCTTTTCAAATTAGCTTATGGACTCCAAATTGGTTCCTGGCTTTCAATTTAATCTTCCACATTTTTTTTTCCAACTCCCTACTTTGGACCTCAATATATTGTGTCTTCTTCGTTATGATCTATGCCTTTGATCTTACTCTTCAACTTGTTCCATGTGTGTGACCTTTGAACTCTTGGTTATAACAAAGACGCACCCTATTTTGCTCTGATTACTCCACTAGTATGATATTACAGTTTTGGCCTGTCTTACATTATTACTCAGATTTGGATACCAGCAAAGTTAAAGCATAATCGTGATTAGAGCCTTAAAATTAATAATTATAATTAGAGCCTTTAAAATTAATTATTGCTAATATAGGTGATATGTCAAGTGACTTATTTTGATATTGCAATATACTTGATATATAAAATTAATTATTTTAATATTGTCCATTTCTGAAAAGCCAATCAGTCAGAATGTATGTACAGTGCTCAGCACTCTATGGGCATTATGACTTGGAGGGTGGAAGAGGGTAAGTGGATAGACTCAGCTTAATTACATGAAATATAATAGTCACAATGTTAGGCCCCTCCTTAACCTGTATATAAAAATATCTCAAAGAATAACTTAGCCTCCCTCAAGGTCTGAAGCCTAGTCATTGCCCTTTGAATTTTGTCCCATGCTTCATCTGGAACCAGGTGAGCAGGATGGTATCATCTTTAGGTTGTTGTAAAAATGTAAACCAAATCGTAATATATGTGACAATTGTAAATTTGTAACTGTAAACCAAAAAATAAATTTGAAAGAAGACACTCCTCTGATTGTGGACATACTCCTGTATAATGGATGAACACTTCCATTGCTACTTGAATTTTTACAACATAAAGATATGTAACTATGGAAATTAAGTTTTACACATTAGTGACAGAAACTTATTTAAACATGATGTGGTTATACTCAATAAAGACATGTATAATTAAATGTATAGTGTTTAAAATTAAATGCTGTTTAATTAAAATTTAAAATTAAATAGTGTTTAAAATTAAATATTCCATAAGGCCCAAATATGGAAAAAAATGTCACATGATACCCATCTCAACGTGCATGTTGATAAATACCTGTATCAGGGCAGAGGTGAGTGATAGCCTCATTTGCAGGATCCAGAGTTGAGTCCACCCTGAGCCTTCATTTGCCTGATTTAGGACCACATCCCAGTGGGTTCATCTATGTGAAAATTATTCCCATTAATCTAGCCCACAGGACAGATGCCAGTTTGCTAACGTTCCATGTGTTTGTGTTCCATACAGGCTGCTGTTTCAGCAAAAGTACCTGCTTTTAAGACACCATTTTTTCCCTTATTTCTAAGTTCTTGGTGCAGGTGGAGAGAAGATTTAATTTGACTGATTTTCTATTACTTAAAATGATACATTTAACAAATT